>NC_134354.1:420933762-421246262 GCF_048569485.1 Anomaloglossus baeobatrachus | reverse complement strand
CGGCTGCACTCTGCAGTTTTGTTTTTTTTCTCTCTGGAGGTTTCTACGTGGAGTTAAAAAAAATGCAGGACAAAGCTTCTCTGTACAATAAAAACACTTAATAACACAGATTCACATCTGAACCAAAAATGCATTAAATAATGGAGGAAAGGCAGAAAATGGAACAATCAGAGAAGATTGTTATTGTGTAGTTTGGTGCAGACAGCGGCAGAAACAAAAAGAAACAGAATTTATGCAACATGTGAACATGGCTTTATAAGCACAAATAAACAATGTCATATAGTGACGCATAAATATAAGAAAATTCTGGCTGTTATGACTATTAACGAACAGTCTGGGGCATCTGCTTAATGACCCTTACTGCCAAATGGGTGTGGCTAGGGGTGTGGCTAGGGGCGTGGTCAAATTTTGCAGAGGCGTGCGACGCGCGACGCTTACTTTGTCCCTCTTTCCTTTCTTTAAAAGTTGGGAGGTATGTGACAGTAAATGCCACTACAGCCCGGGTTAGCACCATGTACCAGCAACGGCACAAATCAGAAATCAGATTGTGGAGGAAGCGTCAGCAGGCCAGACTTCCGGTCTGCAGTGTGATGCCATGGTAGTGGCACATGGCAGCTTCTGGGCATGTGTGCGATAAAAAGCAGAGGGAGGCATCACTAAAGTGGCTATAAACAGGTTTTGTGAGCTAGGTATGACTGACTGGGCTGCTCAGCACCACATGCTCATCTATCTGTACGACTAGTCACACTAATTAGAAAGTAATTAAAATGCTGATTTTACCATTATCCTGGTACCTTTCCCTTAGGCCCGTTTCACACGTCAGTGAAAAACACAGACGTTTTTCACTGGCGTGTAAAACACGCACATGTCCCTGCGTGTGCCGTGAATCACGGCACACGTGGGTTGTCTAAGTGCAATCCGGGCTCCGTTCTCCGTGGCCCGTGATTGCACTTAGCAATCAACTCACCTGTGCTCGCTCCCGCTCTCCGTGGTGCTGAATCCTCCCGCGGTGCAGCATCCGGCCGGCGGTGACCCCTGCAGCAGCTGCTTCCGGGTCGGCTGTGTCGTGCATCATTAAGATGCGCGACAGTAATCAGCCGGCTTAGAAGCAGCCGGCAGAACGGGCTGCAGAGGACATCGCTGGACGCCGGGTGAGTTAAAATGTTTATTATTTTAAATGCACGTTTTTTTCTGGCACGTGTTTCACGGACCACACCACTGCGTGGTCCATGGGACATCAGTGATGCCAGAAAAAAATGGACATGTCTCCGTGCGGCAATCACGCACACACGGGTACGCCGCACGGAGACACGTGCAGTGAAAAATCACTGATGTGTGAGCAGACCCATTCATTATAATGGGTCTGCGTATGTCAGTGATTCTGGTACGTTTAAAAAAAAGCACAAACGTACCAGAATCACTGACGTGTGAAAGGGGCCTTAACATCAGGGTTGTTTGAAATCAGCACTACAAACAAAATTCAGCGCTGTAAGGAGTTAATAGGGGTAATTCCTACTGTCGGGGTCCCTTTAACCCCTTAAGGACCGAGCGATTTTTTTTGTTTGTGCTTTTATGTTTTCCTCTCGTTATAATTATTGCGAGGTACATATGCCCCCCAGATATGGCGGGCATACCACTGATCTCAAGATTCCATAATGCACATCTCACATATTTCAGCTTAATCGTAGGACATACGGAAGACCCACAAATTAATATCTGCCCCTCAGAACATACGGGATCCCCCTTGTGTGGTATCCACCTTTGTGGTATCCACCTTCTGCTAAAATCATAATATAAAATATGAGGGTAATATTGTCCGCATGGGATGCTCCCACACGAAGATATGAGGACTGTGAGGATTCCATAATTTTGGAAGAGGGAAAACCCCCCTCCCTTAAATGATGTCAGCAGAGGTGGGGGCTGCAGGTGGGATAGAGGTTAATATAAGACAATGTGTCTTTACCCTCTGCGTCAATGCCTTGAGAAGATACATTCTGTGTATAGGATTGTCCATTTCCTGGGGTGCCTCTCCCCTATATCTGAGCCATAATCCGTGACCAGGTGTAGTAATCTCTCTCATTCTTCCTTTTATTTTATGTAACTGTATACTGTATTTGTATTGTTCACTTTTGTAAATTATTGTATATTTTTATAAACACTGCCTTCTATTTTGGATTAAATATATAAAATTTAATAGTTTCTTTCCTCTTGCTTTATATACGAATCCAAAACCCGAAGATCCTTATGCTATCTGAAACAGGTGTCCGGACTGCCTGTGAAACGCCTGGTGGTGGCAGCGGAATTATTGTGGTGTAGAATTATTGGGATGCTATCATTAAGGTACCGAGGTATATATATATTCCATTAGCAGGAATCAGTGATATATACATTTATCCTTGCTGGGAGACCTCCAATATTTGGCATTATTAGCTCAGCAGCCTCATTTACTTATTGTCCGTCAGTTCCAAAATTGACCTGACACTAAGGGGACGCTAGAGAGTAGTCGTGTTCTTGACAAATCCATGAACAGCGGGTGGGATTCTGGTGTGACCCTCTTGACTTTTCATGATAAATTGGTCACTTCAAATGTAAAGGGGGTATTTACAGGGGAGTGAGAGTTCGTGATGCCACCCATGGTTCGCGATAAGGGGAGTACCGCCGCTGCCGATGGGAGTACCCGGGGAAGATGGAGGGGGGCAGCCAGATGACATTCCCTCCACGGGTAGGGGAAGCCCCTGGGACTCGTGATAATGAGGTGTAGGGGAGCGTGGTGCAGATTAGAAGCAGGGGATGACAGCGTACTCACTCAGGCCGTGTTGGTATGGATGCGACGAGAAATCAGACTCTGACACAGAAGTAAACCAAGTCTCTGGGTGCCGCTGCCACTTCGGGGGAGCTCGTCCAGGAGTCCGCTCCCGTTGGTATTGCTGATGGTCTGTACCTTGCCTCCATGCACTGTATTTTAGATGTTCTGAGTGACCCCTCTTCTTGAAGCTGTCGGGGTCCCGCTCCCTACTCTTAAGTGGGGGAGCTGTGCTCTCGATGGCTGACACTTGTGATTTCAGTGGGCCGCACAAGCTGGAAAGCCCTATCTCCCTCTTTGTGTTGGTGCCTTCGATCTCTGAGCTCTTGGGGAAAGTTCATAAAAAGACTACCCTCCACAGGTTAATTATCAGGTTGCGTGAAACTACTCCCTGATCTAGGGTCCAGTACCTTGCCATGCTTGGTACCAGTTCAGTTACTAGGTACTCCGGTGCCGGCTGTACTCCTAAACTAAGCCAGGCACCCTTCTCCAATACCCTGCGACCTGGTCTCCGACTCATTCGGTCCCAGACCACCGCCTGTGACCTAGCCAAAAGTCCCCAGGGAGCTCCAACTCCCAGCTCCTCACTCTTTGGGAGCTACTACTGTTCTGCCTAAGCTTTGCTCTCTACTTCCTCTCTCTGACTTCCCCCTCCCACCAATCTGCCTGACCCCTAGGCGAGTGGCCCTGTTCCAGCTAGACCACACACTGGTGTGCTTGACAGGGTGTGGTGTGAGGTTTGACTAGGATTTGGATGCTGATGGAGCAATACCAAGGGTTGGGATCCCAGAACCATGGGGGTTGAATCCTGCACCAGAAGGAAAGGAGTGCAGTACCCTGTGACACCCTGACTAATTCAGGGGTGTCACACATACAAGGGAGAAATACCGCCACACTGTGACCAGATGCCATGTTATCACCACACAGTGACCGAATACAACCACATAAAAGGGAGAAATACCGCCACACTGTGACCAAACATATTACCACCACATAGTGACCGAATACAACCCAATAGAAGGGAGAAATACCGCCACACTGTGACCAGATAACATATTACCACCACGCTGTGACCGAATACAACCACATAGAAGGGAGAAATACTACCACACTGTGACCAAACATATTACCACCACTTAGTGACCAAATACAACTGCATAAAAGGGAGAAATACCGCCACACTGTGACCAGATAACATATTACCACCACACAGTGACCGAATACAATCACATAGAAGGGAGAAATACCGCCACACTGTGACCAAACATATTACCAGCACATGGTGACTGAATACAACCACATACAAGGGAGAAATACCGCAACACTATGACCAAACCACATAATGACCAAATAATACCATATACAAGAGAGAAAAACTGCCCCACCGTGAACAGAAAACATATTACCACCACATAGTGACCGAATACAGCCAAATACAAAGGAGAAATACCGTAACTCCATGACTACACCACATAATGACCGAATAATACCACAAACATTTGAGAAATACTGCAGCACTGTGATCAGACCACATAGTGACCAAATAATATCGCATACAAAAGAGAAATACCACCATACTATGACCAGGCCACATATTACGACGACAAAGTGACTGAATACAACCATATACAAGGGTCAAATACCAACACCTATTAAACCAAAACAAAAAAACTCCTAATAAAATTGTATCCTTTTGATAAAGCCTTAATTTAGGTTGATGCAATCTAGTCATGCATCCCTCTTAAACTGTCTGCAGTCCAAATTATGAGTCACTCGTGGTAGCATGCATTCCACTCTCTTTCACCCACACCAGAGACGTACTCAGATATGAATAGAAAGTAAGACTGCTTTATTCCGGACGTTGTACGGATATTTAACCGGTATTCTTGGCTAGGTGCCAAGAATACGTAACACGTCTCCCATTGGATAAAGTAGAACAGCTTATTCTGTGATATACAATTTACTGTAATGTGCTTGGTTCCTCATTTATATTAAGCAATGTCAGCATTATTCACTTGTCACATGAATAGCCCAGACTGTCTGAGTCTTATGTCCAAATGCAGAACTAGGTGGGGTACACAGTCTGAAACAGCATCTTAAATCTTGTTCTTTATGGATATCTCCATATAATTCTTATATACTCAGAATCTTGTCCATAACAGTCCCCCCTTTGGAGTTAGCCAAAAAGTCTTTCCTTACTTTTCCCGAGTCTATTGTTCTGTCCTAATGCCGATGGTTACCTCACTCACATACGAGATAACCCATCCCTTGTGGATGAATCTCCCCACCCAACAGACTATGCATAGGAAGCCAGATCCTGACCGTATTCTCTAGACTGTCCTCATGGCTATGTTCCGCTGGCACACGTTATTCAGGAAGGGGGAACGTGGCAGTAGTCCTCTAATGGGCTAATATTTATCAGGGTTGGTTTCACTCAAACTCTTATGCTCCTCAGTCCTCAGGCGGTAATGGTGGGACATCATCAAAGGTGGGATGCACAGTCGTCTTCTGGTCCATATGCTTAGATATCATCGTCCTGGCACAAAGTATCGGGTAGAAGAGGGAAGACAGCCATCTCCTGGTCCCAGGCAGGTCCGACATCTCTTTGTAGTGGAATGCATGGATCTTCGTCCGAAAGAAAAAGAGTGAGAGGAGAGAGAGAAAGAGAGAGAAAGATTGAGAAGAGAGGAAGAGAGAGAAAGATTGAGAAAAGAGAGAGAAAGAGAGGAAAAGAGAGAGGAAAAGAGGAGAGAGAAAAAGAAAAGAGAGAAAAATCTAGATCTGGTTGGATCTGGAGGAGAAAACTCAAAAACGTATATTAGGCAAATGTTTAAACAAACAACAAGCTTAGTTGAAGTATCTGGGGCTACTTCTAAACAGGATTTCATAGGGTATCAACCTAGTGGTCCCTGCTGGGGTGTGTCTGACACTGAACAATTCAAGGGGAAGACTCTCATGCCCTTGCCTTCTACACTGCCCCATCTTCCCAACCTTCCCTCTATTCTGTGGCTGGTATGGGGTGTGTAGAGTCAGTTCTGTGTCTAAGGCCTGCCATATCTCTGGCTGGCAGTGAAAGCAGGTCACTAGCCACTTTCCATGGTCTCCGGGAGCCCACAGCTGCACCCTATCTCAGTCCTCTTCTACTTCTGAGACTTGCTCTTCTAGGGTCAGGATAATGTTTTCTCCAGACTTTCCATCTTTCCTTTCTTCTTCACATCGGGGTCATTCAAAAAGCACAGATTGACTGACTGTTTCTTTGGTAAGTGGTCTTGGGGCTTCTTTGGATGTTCTGTCAGTGAGGACACTTCTTACTGCTTCCCTTGACTCCTCCAATGTAGGCCTCAACCCTGCTCACCGCGACTCTGTCTGGCAATAGCAAAGCTTCCATCCGTTCTTCTATGGCCTCATGGCGGCGTACAGTTCCATTGGCAGTGATCAGGTCTCTTGTCCTCCACAGAGTAGATGCTGGCTGCCATCTTGCAGGCTTCAGCGAGAGCACATACATCTGCTTCTTCACAGACAGGCATGCGGGTAGCGACTGCTCTATCAGCACAGCGTCTTCTGCTACCAGCACCATACCCATGTGGAACCGTCTTCTTGATGCACATCTTGATCCATCCGCAAAGGGGTTAAGTCAGGGTCCAAAGGTGTATCCGTCACTGTATCGAATCCAGAGTTTCCTCAGCTATGCCAGAGTCGACTACCTCTTCCACCAAGGTGTCAGAGGTGGGACACTCCCCCCTTGGAAGAGGGAGAAGTATAGCAGGATTAAGGACCCCACACCGGGAGATGGTGACTTTGTCAGGGAGCAGCGATGTCATACTCGCACTGATCTTCAACTGGTGCTTTAGGTAGGTGTTCAATCTGGCTGAGTAGTGTTCAAAGGGCTGCTGTCTTCCTCCATTGCAAACAGGTAGAATGACTTCTGGGCTGGAGATGACGTGATGATACTCTTCAGGTGACTTTGACTGTAGCTCAGGTGACTGTATGTGGGGTGATCTTGTAAGCTGCTAGATTCATCTCCATATGTCTTGCCATTTGAAGGAGGGTGTCTTGGTCCTTACCAGCTGTAGTTTGCATGTGGGCTCTCGGAGACCTGATACAAAGGACTATACCCAGGTTTGTAAGAAAGAACAATGGGTGTAACCTTGGGGTCAGGAGAACACTGAAATTCTAAAAACTAAGATCCCCTAAAATCCCGGGGAAAGAGAAAAGAGCACAAGAGGGTTTGGAAACTACCAAGCAGCACCCCCTGACTACATATACACAACTAGGAAAAAGCAGTAGAGCGTATCTACTCTACCTCTCCTGTGCTGACCCTGTAACTGGGGGCCCTGCACTCTCCCTCATCCCGACGGTAGACCTGATGGTGGCCAGGGTCGGGCCTCCAGCGTATCCCTCTCTCCTGTCAGACCCTGCAAACTAAGACACAAAGGATTACTGGGGGCTGCCAACGAAAACCCTGATATATGCCAACTCCTGATGATCAATGTCCCCTTGGGACCACATGAACCTCCACCCTCTCTATCAGGGAACTCTTGTGCAAGATACCAGGCAGGATAACATACAAGTGAAAATATCTCAAAATCAGGCTAAGCAGCAACTGCCATAGGCAGAAAAATATTCACTGTCCACCAGGACTAATAGTGAGCAATCTATATGGTCTAATAAACTGTATACTAGATACAACAAAAACAAACATGCAAAAGTGAAGGGAAAAGGTTTCCACAGGACTATCAGCAATAACCTCTGCTAAGGTTCATGAGTGGGAACACAATGGGGCACAACTGCATATATGACCAAAAATGGAGTGTGTGTTTCAGGTCCCTGTCTCCCCCCTCTGCAGTCCCTGCTATGTCAGCAATAAACAGAGCAGTGGCTTTGGTTGCTGAAACAAAAATGGGGTACTGGGTGTCGGCTGGACTAAAATGGCGTCAAAAGATGAACTATGTAGTGTCTGAGTTAAAACGTCCACTGAAAATAATTACCGATAAGAAACAGCCGCTAAAAGAGGAAGTAGGTGTTGGCCAAAAAATGGCGTCTGAAGAGGCCTGGGAGGGAGTGACATGGATTGTGACATCTACATTCAGGAGGTATTCAATCTGTCACTGGGAATACGGATTATATAGGGACCCCTGGGCTGACCCTGTAACTAGGGACCCTGTACTCACCCTCATCTCGACGGTAGACCTGATGGTGGTCAGGGCCGAGCCTCCAGCGTATCCCTATCTCCTGTCAGACCCTGATGACTATCCCCATACCATACCCCACCCAGGGCTGGGCAAAACACAGAGTGACAGAAAGCAATCTACATTCAGGACAGGAAATAATGGGGTGGGCTTACGTGGACACACTGCTCCACAGACAGCACACAAGTCCACCCTATATATCAGCTTATGTTTCTAATTTTCACAGGCAGATACAATACACATAGTGTAGTTGCTAGATTCAGAATTACTCATCAATTCTCATCTAATCTCCCCCCTTTGGGAGAATTCTCCATTTCCCTTCTCGACATACGTGTGTCACTTACAAGTAAACTTCACAGAACTTTATTCACAGAACGAGCTGCCATGAAATAGAAACTAACACTTCTCTTTTTTTTCCCTCTGCTACGGTGTTCCACACCAGAAACTGCGTACATTATACATAAAACATCTTCCAGTGTCACTTGGGTGATAAGGTACACGCACCCTCACTGTAAACCTGCAAACCTGGCTCCACGTTGGGCGCCAAATGATAAAGCCTTAATTTAGGTTGATGCAATCTAGTCATGCATCCCTCTTAAACTGTCTGCAGTCCAAATTATGAGTCACTCGTGGTAGCATGCATTCCACTCTCTTTCACCCACACCAGAGACGTACTCAGATATGAATAGAAAGTAAGACTGCTTTATTCCGGAAGTTGTACGGATATTTAACCGGTATTCTTGGCTAGGTGCCAAGAATACGTAACACGTCTCCCATTGGATAAAGTAGAACAGCTTATTCTGTGATATACAATTTACTGTAATGTGCTTGGTTCCTCATTTATATTAAGCAATGTCAGCATGATTCACTTGTCACATGAATAGCCCAGACTGTCTGAGTCTTATGTCCAAATGCAGAACTAGGTGGGGTACACAGTCTGAAACAGCATGTTAATTCTTGTTCTTTATGGATATCTCCATATAATTCTTATATACTCATAATCTTGTCCATAACACTTTATTTCCATATCAATTAAAAAGGTTATATTCATGCAACCAGAAACACACAAATGTGCATATAGTGTTAGATACACCGGATGGAAAGTATAAGGGTAATTGTATCTAGGGGCTGTGCAGATCAATGGTAAATAAACCTAATCGATTCAGATGCTTTACCCTAGGGGATATGACTCACCCTTAATTCGTCCCTGCCTAGCAATGGGGCTTTAAGCACTATAACTTTCTTGGTGCCCCCATTCCACGGCGGCTGCCCCTATTGTATCTCTTACTAACTTGAATATGACCATCACCAAATTACCAGAATAAAGTGCTAAGTGCAAAACCATATATACACATACAACAGACACAGATTAATAGAGTGGTTAATACCCAAAGGAGTCAACTGCAATAAATATTTACACTAAGTAACACCTTAGGGTACCGTCACACTTTAGCGACGCTCCAGCGATCCCACCAGCGATATACCCTGGTCTGGATCGCTGGTGCGTCGCTACATGGTCGCTGGTGAGCTGTCAATCAGGCAGATCTCACCAGCGACCAGTGACCAGCCCCCAGCCCCCAGCGACGCGTGGAAGCGATGCTGCGCTTGGTAACTAAGGTAAATATCGGGTAACCAAGCTTGGTTACCCGATATTTACCTTGGTTACTAGCGCACACCGCTTAGCGCTGGCTCCCTGCACTTGTAGCCAGGGTACACATCGGGTTAATAAGCAAACCTTTGCTTATTTATCCGATGTGTAGTCTGGCTCCGTGTGCAGGGAGCAGGGAGCCAGCGCTGGCAGCCTGAGAGCGGCGGAGGCTAGTAACCAAGGTAAATATCGGGTAACCATGCTAAGCGTTTCCCTTGGTTACCCGATATTTACCTTCGTTACCAGTGTTCGCAGCTTCCAGACACCGGTTCCCTGCTCCCTGCACACTCAGATCGTTGCTCTCTCGCTGTCAAACACAGCGACGTGTGCTCCACAGCGGAAGAGCAATGTCCAAAAAATGAACCAGAGCTGTGTGTAACGAGCAGCGATCTCACAGCAGGGGCCAGATCGCTGCTCAGTGTCACACACAGCGAGATCGCTAATGAGGTCACGGGTGCGTCACGAAAACCGTGACTTAGCAGCAATCTCGCTAGCGATCTCGCTATGTGAGAAGTACCCCTTAAGGTGGTGTCACACACAGCGACAACGACGACCTCAAGATTGTCACTCATTAAATTTACTAGCAAAGAAAGAGATGCAAAATAACATACAGCTCACATGACCAGACCACATAGTGACTGAATAATACTACAATAATGATCATGAATAAAAACCACAATACTAATAACACTAATATTACCATCAGTGCCATTATACTCAGGAGCTCTGTATGTAGTGTCAGTGTACTGGTAATATAGTGATCACTGGTGACATTATACACAGGAGCTCTGTATATAAAGTATAGTGTGTGTGTGTGTGTGTGTGTGTGTGTACTTGTAATACACTGACTTACCAGTGACGACATACACAGGAGCTCTGTATATAGTGTATGTGTATAGTGTACAGGTAACACAGTGATCACCAGTGACATTATACACAGGCGCTTTGTATATAGTGTCAGTGTACTAGTAATACAGTGATCACCGGAGACATTATAGACAGGAGTTCTATACACTGTGTGCAGACTTATTAGGCAAATGAGTATTTTGATCACATGATACTTTTTATACATGTTGTCCTACTCCAAGCTGTAAAGGCTTGAGAGCCAACCACAAATTACGTAAATCAGGTGATGTGCATCTCTGTAATGAGGAGGGGTGTGGTGTAATGACATCAACACCCTATATAAGGGGTGCATACGTATTAGGCAACTTCCTTTCCTTTGGCAAAATGGGTCAGAAGAGAGATTTGACTGGCTCTGAAAAGTCCAAAATTGTGAGATGTCTTGCAGAGGGATGCAGCAGTCTTGAAATTGCCAAACTTTTGAAGCGTGATCACCGAACAATTAAGTGTTTCATGGCAAATAGCCAACAGGGTCGCAAGAAGCGTGTTGGGCAAAAAAGGCCCAAAATAACTGCCCGTGAATTACGTGGAGCTGCCAAGATGCCATTTGCCACCAGTTTGGCAATATTTCAGAGCTGCAATGTTACTGGAGTATCAAAAAGCACTAGGTGTGCCATACTCAGGGACATGGCCAAGGTAAGGAAGGCTGAAAAACGACCACCTTTGAACAAGAAACATAAGATCAAACGTCAAGACTGGGCCAAGAAATATCTTAAGAGTGATTTTTCAAAGGTTTTATGGACTGATGAAATGAGAGTGACTTTTGATGGGAAAGATGAATGGGCCAGAGGTTGATCAGTAAAGGGCAGAGAGTTCCACT
This sequence comes from Anomaloglossus baeobatrachus, assembly GCF_048569485.1. NCBI lineage: Eukaryota > Metazoa > Chordata > Amphibia > Anura > Aromobatidae > Anomaloglossus > Anomaloglossus baeobatrachus. The sequence goes on along the minus strand of NC_134354.1, from coordinate 421,234,899 downwards.
CCGACTCAGACACCAGCAAGTTGGAGGTGGGGTACTGGTATGGGCTGGTATCATTAAAGATGAATTTATGCGACCTTTTCGGGTTGAGGATGGAATGAAGCTCAACTCCAAGACCTACTGCCAGTTTCTGGAAGACAACTTCTTCAAGCAGTGGTACAGGAAGAAATCTGTATCGTTCAAAAAACATGATTTTCATGTAGGACAATGCTCCATCACATTCATCCAACTACTCCACAGCATGGCTGGCCAGTAAAGGTCTAAAAGAAGAACAAATAATGACATGGCCCCCTTGTTCACCTGATCTGAACCCCATAGAGAACCTGTGGTCCCTCATAAAATGTGAGATCTACAGGGAGGAAAAACAGTACACCTCTCATAACAGTGTCTGGGAGGCTGGGCTGGCTGCTGCACGCAATGTTGATCGTAAACAGATCAAGCAACTGACAGAATTTATGGATGGTAGGCTAAGAGTGTCATCATAAAGAAAGGTGGCTATATTGGTCACAAATTTTTTGGGGTTTTGTTTTTGCATGTCAGAAATGTTTATTTCAAAATTTTGTACAGTTATATTGGTTTACCTGGTGAAAATAAACAAGTGAGATGGGAATATGTTTGGTTTTTATTAAGTTGTCTAATAATTCTGCACAGTAATAGTTACCTGCACAAACAGATATCCTCCTAAGATAGCCAAATCTAAAAAAAAAACCACCCCAACTTCCAAAAATATTAAGCTTTGATATTTATGAGTCTTTTGGGTTGATTGAGAACATTGTTGCTGATCACTAATAAAAAAAAATCCGCTAATATACAACTTAACTAATAAGTCTGCACTCAGTGTATATTGAGTACAGGTAATACAGTGATCAGCATTGACATTATACACAGGAGCTCTGTATATAGTATATAGAGTGTGTGTACATGTAATACACTGAATTACCAGTGAAATCTCTAGCTGAGGTTATTCATCTTCGCTTTTCCTCCTCATTCGGCACTGACTGCTATTATTTCTTCCTGCCATGGCTCAACTCTTCAAAAAATAACACAGTCACCTATAGCCGATCACTCTCAGAGCACATTCCCCAGTTTTTCACCAATATCTACACTACTTCAGACTTTTGTTTCCCCCCATGGACGATAGTATCCTCAACATTAAATTATATTATGGCAGTAATAATGTCCCTTAATTTGCCCCTACAGTAATCATCTCCAGTATTTGCCACCATAAACCAATAATGTCTGGCCCCCTGTATGTAATAATATCTCCCATCCTAGCCCCCTTTATTTAAAAATGTCTCCCATCCTAGGCCCCTATGTTCCTCTATCCCAGGCCCTTAAACTACCCCATCCTTGGCACCTATGTTCCTCCATCCCAGGCCCTTAAACTGCCCCATCCTGGGCTCCTATATCCACTACTCTGTCCATTCACAGAGGGAGGAACAAAAAGATTCTTCTTACTTCTCTGCGCTCCTCGGCCTCCTCTTGCGGCTTCATATCCGGCGCGGTCAAATGGCCACCCCACCCAGCCAAGGCCGCGCGATGACATCAGAGCGCGGCGCATAGCAGTAATGTTAAAAGATGTAATGTGTGCCCACATATATGCATACACATGCAGACAGGCACATACTGACACATGCATGCTGACGAGCTCATGCACACATATGCAGATGCACTGACATGCAAACGTATGTAGGCACACATACATGCACACACGCTTACATACGTAGACACACAGATATACGAAGACAGTCAGACACATGAACACAGACATACCCAGACAGGCATATAGACACATGCATACAAATACACACAGACACATGCATACAAATGCACACAGTCATGAACACTCATGCAGACAAGCACACACTAATACATACGTAAACACACAGGCATGAACACACAAAGATATGCACACAGACATGAGGACAGGTACACATATGTAGACACAGAAATACACGCATGCACGCTTACATACATAGACACAAATGTACAGACATGCTGACACACACAGACAAGCACATGTACAAATAGGTAGACACAGACAAGCACACACGCAGAAATATGTACACACATGCAGACAGGTACACGTAGACAGACACAGGCACATATTCACACATACACACACACATACAGTATAGAACCATGCAGACAGAGGCACAAACACAGACACGCACGCACACAAACACACCGCACACATATGTAGACATCCAGACAGGCAAACACATGCACAGACACGCACACATATGTAGACACAGGCACATGCATGCACACACAAACATACACACATACATATTATGGGAGCTATTAGCTTCTCATTGCTGGTCTCCGGTCCGGCCTGCAGGCTCCATTATAGATCCTCTCCGGCGGAAAGCTGCAGTCCAGGGTGCACTGCGTGACGTCACAGTTAGCAGACATGGCAGCGTCTGTTAACTGTGACACTGCCGGGGCAGCACACGAACAATTGCAGGCGCAGTGCAGCCTCGGCCGACACAGACAAAGGCGGCCCCGGCACAGTCACTGGTGGAACCACCTGAGGCTCCCTGCCCTAACCTAGCCTGGGGCCCCCTGCCCTAGCCCAGCCTGGGGCCCCCTGCCCTAGCCCAGCCCATGGAGAGCAACCAACACTGCATACTCACCTCTCCTCGTTCCCCTTCTCCCCCGCTGATCCTCATTTGCCCGCTGTCTGTTCTCTGCACAATGATAAGAAGGAAGCGCTGCGCTCGTTCTCAATATTGCTTTCAAATGTATCGGCATCTGCGATGCCGATACATTTGAAAGTGCGATCCTGGGCGGGGGGCCCGGTGCTGACACTGCAGGCAGCCGCAGGCCCCTCCAGCTCACGGGCCCCATAGCAGTGGCGTGGCCTGCCTCTATTGACGGTACGCCAATGGATGCCAAAGAAGGAGAACAATTATAAACGTTACCAAGACACTTCCAAAGGTTTCACAATTCCAATTCAAGATTTCTTAGGATAAAAGCAATTGATCAAATTCAAGTAAATCCAAGAGGGGGGATGTGAGTGTTAATTTAGCACTCTTGGAAAGTAAGTGGATATATAGATTGGACACCATCACACCAATCGGCTTGAATGAACATTTTGGTTTCATCTCATTCTTGTAGGTAATTATAAGGCAGGGTTTTTATTGTAATTTTTATGTAGTTTTTATCTTATAATTGCATTTCACAAATATAACTGTGACGCCCCAGGGCTGTGGGGTACTCAGTCCTGGGTGCGCGGTACGCAGTGTGGGGGACAGTCGTGGTCGTGGCCGATACCCGTTCCGTGACCCTGGGGGTCGGTCTGAATAAAAAGGGGTAAAAATAAAAGAAAATGGAGAATTAAAAATAAAGTTTTTCGACTACACCATTGGCAGTGTGTGGCCAAGTTATTTGAAGTCACCGCTGCAGGGTCTTGCTGGGGCTGATGGAGTATTGCAGCTTAGATATTTTGGGCCCTCCGCAAGCAGGACTAAGCCCTAGCAGTGGATGATGGGGATTGTAGTGAGGAACCGTCTGTGTGAGTGTACGGAGGCGATAAAGAAACAGTCCACATCAGTATTGCAGTTTTAACTCGCCCTGTCTTTACTTGGTCTCAGTGCTTGGACCAGCTGGTGCCGCTTCCAGGCGTTCCCGCTTGTGATGGGGTCCTTCTCCCATATCACACAATCAACGGAGCGAGAGATGGAGAACAATCCAAAGCATATTTATTCCATGCAATTCAGAATGTCCATCAAATAATCCACCGCACAGAGAGTAAAATTGTCCAGTAATGGCATAAATGTCCCGGAGTTCAGTCACAATCCTCCAGCAGTGCTTCTACAGGCAAATCGGAGTTTCTCACAGTCTCTCTGGCATGCTGGCCGCAGCCTCAGCTTTTCCCTCTCAGAGGATCAATCTTCCTCCTTCTTTCTTCAAGTTCTCAAACAGACTCACTAATTTCCCAGGTAAGCAGAGAATTTAGTTGGATTCCAGGCCCCTTCCCCCACACCTAGGGACAGAAGCGCTTCTAGAAGCTATAACCCTTCAGATAGGATGCTCCAGCGATCCCTGCCAGGTCAGGTTGCTGGTGGGATCGCTGGAGCGTCGCTTAGTGTGACATCTCACCAGCGACCTCCTAGCAACTTACCAGCGATCCCTATCAGGTTGTATCGTTGTTGGGATCGCTGGTAAGTTGTTTAGTGTGACTGGGCCTTTACTCCACATTTCCTCACTCCTGTACAGCGTTCTGTTGTTACTTCAGGTCTTGCTGCACCTTTCTTTCTTTACTTCACTCTTTCACTCCTCCGACTACTACTCTCAACTCCTACTTCTTTCTCCTACTTCCAACTGACTTCTCCCTGACTGAACACCACTTCCTCCCGCCAACTTTCCAACTGACCATTGGCCCCTCCCCTTGCTGGGTTTGTCCCTACAGATTGGGTGACAACTATCCAATTGGTGCCCGTCCTTTTAACCTGTTGCTAGGCAGTCTCCCAGTCTGGAATTGGGGTTGTGTATGTGGCCTGAAGGTGCTGGTGTGTTGACTGGCACGAATATTCCGGGGTTTAGGTTTCCACGTTCACATTTTGTGACACCTGGTACCGCAGGGGTGCTACATAACAATGTTAAGGGTCATTTATATATTTATAGTAAGACGTTAGTAGTAGAGATGAGCGATGTTCGAATTGAACCGTTCACCAATTTCAAATTCAAGTTGTTTTGGATGATGTTCGAGTCGTGCGACGAACTTGAACGATTTGCTTCACGTTCGACAGTTCGAGTTAACGTTCGATAACGGTTCGATCACCAAAAGCGTGGCTTTTCACAGTAAGGTTATGTGCGCACGTTGCGTATTTGCATGCATCCTGCATCCCCAGCACAATCCCGCTCTCTTTCCTACTCACCGATCAGCTGCACGGGTGTCACAAAGCTCCGGCGGCTTTTCCTCTTTTGAAAATGGCTGCCGCTCATTATTCAATCTCGTATTCCCTGCTTTCCCCGCCCACCGGTGTCCATGATTGGTTGCAGTCAGACACGTCCCCACGCTGAGTGACAGCTGTCTCACTGCAACCAATCACAGCTGCCGGTGGGCGGGTCTATATCGTACAGTAAAATAAATAATTAAAAAAAAAAAAAAACAAAAAAAAAAAAACTGCGGTCCCCCCCAATTTTGATACCAGCCAAGATAAAGCCACATGGCTGGAGGCTGGTATTGTCAGGATGGGGAGCGCCACGTTATGGGGAGCCCACCACCCTAACAATATCAGCCAGCAGCCGCCCGGAATTGTCGCATCCATTAGATGCGACAGTCCCAGGACTCTACCCGGCTCATCCCGAATTGCCCTGGTGCGGTGGCAATCGAGGTAATAAGGAGTTAAATGGCAGCTTATAGCTGCCACTAAGTCCTAGGTTAATCATGGGAGGCATCTCCCCGAGATACCTTCCATGATTAACCTGTAAGTGAAAGTGTTGTGAATGTCAGTTATCCTTTAGCTGCTGTGAGGCTCCCTTTGTGGTCAGGAATGGTTTGGACAGAGACCAGGTGTGCTGGTGCAATGGGCGTTTCCATTGCTAACTTTCTGCCTATTTAAACCTTGGTCTGCTAGCAGGCTGAGACGGTTCTCATTTGTTCTTTAGTTTACCAGCCTTCTCATCTTGCTCCAGACCACATCTACCCCAGATAAATGCTTGGTTCTTTCTTATGTTGTTTTGTTCTTTTTGTTCTTATCTGGGTTTGTCATTTACTGTGGATATTGTCAGTTCATTAGCTTGCAGGAATCTTCCCTCTCTGTGCTTAGCTGGGAAGCTTCCTACAGCTATGTTTGGAGTATTGCTCCTATAAGGCCACGTGTTTGTTGCTTCTGGAATTTGTAATTGTTCTTACTTTCTGTTCATTGGTTTGACAAGAGCGCCTGATATAGGACGGAGTTCAGATCGTGCGATCTGAGGACTTTTTGTACTATCAGGTATTTGGATTTTTGTAGGGTTTTTCTCTGGCCACCATCAGCCCCTTTCCTATCCTTCTCTAGTCAATGGGGCCTCACCTTTGCTAATCCTATAATCTATCTGTGTATTGTGTTTTCTTATATCACCGTAGTCTTTGAATGTGGGGGGCTTACTATACCTTTGCGGTCTATTTCTGAAGAAGAGAGATATTCTTCCTTCCTTCCTTCCTTTAGGATAGCTAGTTCTCCCGGCTGGGTTCGCGGTGCATAGGATGTTAGTTCACCCCTCAGCTACTTCTAGTGTTGATGGTTAGTAAGGGGATGGAGGCCAGATTAGTTGCCAATGCTCTTGTCACCTTTTTTGCCAATGATCTATTGTGATCTTCCATGGTTCCGGATCATAACATGAAAGTAAATAAACACATACACCCGAAAAATCCTTTATTTGGAATAAAAGACAAAAAAAACCCCTCATTTACCACTTTAGAAAAAGAAAGGAAAAAACCATCAAAAAGCCCAATAATAAATAGGAATCAACTATTTCAAATTTAATTTAATTTATCTTTATTGTTGGTAAATATTATTCACAATTGCATGTATAGACGAAAACATGTGCATCATAATACATATAACGGAACCATGTACACCAATATACATGTATATATAACACTATGGCTAACTGTTCATGCATATAGTATATTATAGCTAAATATATGCAGGCTAAGACAGGCTAAGATTAGGCTAAGACATTATGTAACATCAGAATAGTGACAGCAGCTCTGGAGGTGACTGGAGGATAAGACATTATGTAATAGTGGAATAGTGACTGCAGCTCTAAAGGTGACAACAGGATAAGACATGATGTAACAGCAGAATAGTGACTGCAGATCTGGAGGTGACTGGAGGATTAGACATAACATAACTGTAGAATAGTGACTGCAGGTGACTGGAGCATAAGACCTGATGTAACAGCAGAATAGTGATTGCAGCTCTGGAGGTGGCTGGGGGATAAGATATAACATAGTTATAGTTAACCCTATAATGCATACCTGGGGCCTCGCAGGCCTGCTAGCTTACTTGTTTTCTATGGTAGATTTCTATGGTTGCACACTCTAGGGTTAACAATAGTTATTGCAGCTCTGGAGGTGAGTGGAGGGTAAGACACGATTTACCAGCAGAACAGTGACTGCAGCTCTAGAGGAGACTAGAGGATAAGACAAGATGTAACAGTAGATTGGTGACTGTAGCTCTGGAGGTGAAGGGAGGATAAAACACGATGAAACAGCAGAATAGTGATCTCAGCTTTAGAGGTGACTGGAGGATGAGATATGAAGTAACAAGAGAACAGTGACCGCAGCTCTGGAGGTAACAGAAGGCTAAGACATGATGTAACATCAGAATAGTGACAGCAGCTCTGGAGGTAACTGGAGGATAAGAGAAGATGTAACAGCAAAATAACAACTACAGCTCTGGAGGTGACTGGAGCATAAGACATGATGTAACAGCAGACTAGTGACTGCAGCTCTGGATGTGACTGGAGCATAAGACATGATGTAACAGCAGAATAGTGACTGCAGCTCTAGAAGTGAGTGAAGGATAAGACATGCTTTAATAGCGGAACAGAGACTGTAGCTCTGGAGGTGACCAGAGGATAAGACAAGATGTAACAGTAGAATGGTGACTGCAGCTCTGTAGGTGACAGGAGGATAGGACACAATGTAAAAATAGAATAGTGATTGTAGCTCTAGAGGTGACTGGAGGATAAAACACGATGTAACAGCAGAATAGTGACCACAGCTTTAGAGGTCACTGGAGGATGAGACATGATGTAACAAGAGAGTAGTGACTACAGCTCTGGAGGTGATTGGAGGGGAACACATAATAAAACTGTAGAACAGTGACTGCAGTTCTGGATTTGAATGGAGGATCAGACATTAGGTAACAGTAAAATAGTGACTGCAGCTCTGGATGTTAAAGGAGGATCAGACATTATGTAACAGTAAAATAGTGACTGCAGCTCTGGAAGTGAGTGGAAAAATAAGTCATGATGTAATAGCAGAATAGTGACTGCAGCAATGGAGGTGACTGGAGGAAAAGATAGCATGTAACAGCAGAATAGTCAGTGCAGCTCTGGAGGTGACTGGAGCATAAGGCATAACATAACTGTAGAATAGTGACTGCAGCTATGGCGGTGACTGGAGGATAAGACACGATGTAACAGCAGAATGGAATAGATAAAGGGATAGAATGATAGATAGATATACGGATAGACAGATGTATACTGTATATAAGACATATCTTACACATGGCACATATACCCCGCACATAACACGTGACATACATGACACACAGCAGATCACACGCACTGCAGCCGGGCGCTGGTGAGATCGGCAGATGTTGCCCGCACAATGTCGGCCATGTCTGATGTGGTGGGATGTCGCTGGCCGTTTAGACGTACAGTGTCGGCACTCGGTGTAAATCTAGAGATGGTGCCCAGCCCGCCCCTCTCCTCCCCCTCCCCGGCGGTGCACGGTCCCGGCACTTGCTCCGGCGCTCCCCCGGCCCTGACACACAGATATATATCTTCTTACACCTGTGTGTGATGGCCGCACAATAAGGCTAGTTTCACACATCCATTTTTTGGCATCATAATCCAGCTTGTGCCTGATGCAACGGATCAGTCGCAGATTGTGTAAAAACTAATGTGACGGATCTAGCGGATCACTGCACACACCCCGGCACTACCTCCCCCATCATCACCGCACACACCGACACTACCACACCCATCATCACCGCACACACCGGCACTACCACCCCCATCATCACTGCACACACCCCGGCACTACCTCCCCCATCATCACCGCACACACCGGCACTACCGCATCCATCATCACTGCACACACCGGCACTACCACCCCCATCATCATTGCACACACACCGGCACTACCACCCCCATCATCACTACACACACCCTGGCACTACCTCCACCGCACACACCGGCACTACCGCTCCCATCATCACCGCACACACCCATGCACTACCGCACCCATCATCACCGCACACACCGGCACTACCGCACCCATCATCACTGCACACACCCCGGCACTACAACACCCATCATCACCGCACACACCGATACTACCGCCCCATCATCTTCGCACACACCCTGGCACTACCACACCCATCATCACCACACACACCAGCACTACCGCCCCCATCATCTCCGCACACACCCTGGCACTACCTCCCCCATCATCACCGCACACACCGACCCTACCGCCCCCATCATCACTGCACACACCCCGGCTCTACCCCACCCATCATCACCGCACACACCGACACTACCACCCCCATCATCACTGCACACACCCTGGCACTACCACACCCATCATCACCACACACACGGGCACTACCACCCCCATCATTACTGCACACACCCCGGCACTACTGCACCCATTATCACTGCACACACCCCGGCACTACCACACCCATCATCACCGCACATACACCGGCACTACTGCCCCCATCATCACTGCACACACCCCGGCACTACCGCACCCATCATCACTGCACACACCCTGGCACTACCACACCCATCATCACTGCACACACCCCGGCACTACCTCCCCCATCATCACCGTACACACCGGCACTACCACCCCCATCATCACTGGACACACCCCGGCACTACCGCACCCATCATCACTGCACACACCCCGGCACTACCACACCCATCATCATCGCACATACACCGGCACTACTGCCCCTATCATCACTGCACACGCAGGCACTACTGCCCCCATCATCACTGCACACACCCCGCCACTACCGCCCCCATCATCACTGCACACACGCAGGCACTACCTCCCTCATCACTGCACACACCCCGACACTACCACACCCATCATCACTGCGCACACCCCGGCACTACCACACCCATCATCACCGCACATACAGCGGCACTACCACCCAAATCATTACTGCACACACGCAGGCACTACCGCCCCCATCATCACTGCACACACCCCGGCACTACCGCACCCATCATCACCGCACACATGCAAGCACTACCTCCCTCATCATCACTGCACACACCCCGGCACTACCGCACCCATCATCACTGCACACACCTCGGCACTACCACACCCATCATCACTGCACACACACCGACATTACCTCCCCCATCATCACCGCACAGATGCAGGCACTACCGCCCCCATTATCACTGCACACACCACGGCACTACTGCACCCATCATCACTGCACACACCCCGGCACTACCACACCCATCATCACCACTCACACACCTGCACTACTGCCATCACCGCACACACACCGGCACTACTGCCCCCATCATGACCGCACTCACACCTACACTCCCTGAGTGACGTAACCGCTGACAACGTGACTCACTTCAGTTGCTCCGTGGAGCTGACAGAGAGCAGTCGTTGTCTGTGGCCGCTCTCTGTCAGCTTCATGTAGCAGAGCTGAAAGCGTTGTGGGAGCTCGTGTGGATTACGTCGGACCTGGAGGGGTATTTGGGGATTGTAATAAAGTGGTGAAAGAGGGTGGGTTTTTTTGTCTTTTATTTCAAATAAAGGATTTTTCGGTGTTTGTGTTTATTTACTTTCACTATAGATTAATCATGGGGGGTGTCTCATAGACGCCTGCCTTGATTAACCTAGGACTTAGTGGCAGCTATGGGCTGTCATTAATTCCTTATTACCCCGATTGCCAGCACACCAGTGCAATTCGGGATGAGCCGGGTAGAGTCCCGGGACTGTCGCATCTAATGGATGTGGCAATTCCAGACGGCTGCTGGCTGATATTTTTAGGCTGGGGGGCTCCCCATAACTTGGAGCTCCCCATCCTGAGAATACCAGCCTTCAGCCATGTGGCGTTACTCTGGCTGGTATCAAAATTGGGGGGACCGCAAGCCATTTTTTTTTTTAAATTATTTATTTATTGTACTGCACGATATATAGACCCGCCCACCGGCAGCTGTGATTGGTTGCAGTGAAACAGCTGTCACTCAGCGTGGAGGCGTGTCTGACTGCAACCAATGAGCGGCTGGCATTTTCAAAAGAGAAGCCGCCACAGTGTGACAGCCGTGCAGCGCCGCGTGCTGGTGATCGGTGAGTATGAGAGAGGGGGTGGGAGGGAGAGACCGACCGACAGAGAGATCGATATCAACAAAGAGAGAAAATTCACATATCATCTGAGCATGCTCAGATTAAAAAAACGGATCCATCACTGTAATGCGTTTTTTGCCGGATGACGACAGATCAGAGAAAAAAAACGTCCGGCAGACACCGTATGCAACGCAAGGCCATCCGGCACAATCTGGCGCTAATACACATCATTTGGGAATAAAACAGATCCGGTGCTGGATTGTGCCTGATGCCAATAAACCCTGCTGCTCTCTGACACGGGCTATGAGCAAACTTGAAAGATAACTTTTGCTGCTGAATCTTTATGGGGACAATGATTAGTTTGGGTTCATGGTTCCGCGTCTGTAAAGCAGAAAGTGGCGGGTTCTGCAGAGCGCGGCCGCCATTATTCTCTTCTCATCCTCTATTGGAATCTGCACTCTGCGTGACCTCTTCTGAACTTGTTGTCTAGCCAATGACGTCCCAGGCAGAATCGAGCGCCAGGATCTGATTGGAGCGCACTGCGCAGGATTGGCGGGAAGCGCTGGTACAGAAGATGAGGGCCGAGCTCCCCTCCGCGCAGAGCATTGTGGGAGTTTAGCAGTGGAGGAGCAGTATAGCCGAGCGGAGCCATTAGCTCCATAGTCGTTTGTAGGAGGGGGAAGCCGTCCTGTCGCGCGACCTATGGATGAGGACCAGATCGTGGACGCACAGGAGCCGATCCCCGCTGAGGAAGAGCCTGGAGCGAGGATGGCATCGGCCGGGAGCGGTGGCTGTATAAGAGCTGGATCCTGCTGCTGGCGCGGAATGGTGAGATCTCTTCTGTGTCGTCTTGTCTATGTCCTGTCAGTAGATGTGATTGAGGCTCTTCAGTATCGGCCTCAGCACCACCCCCAGCGCAGAGCTTCCGATGTGAGAAGATCGCAAGCGATGTGCTACTGACCCTCTGCCAGTGTGAGCCGGGGTCATGCGGGGGTCAGGCGGAATAGAGGGAGAGGGGAGCACTGTCTCCCCCTCCTCCCCCCCGTCTGTGTATATCGCACTGCGGTCGGACGATATGCAGTGCTGTGCGATGTCTCATGCTCCCATAGACTTGTATGGATGCATGAGATACAATCGCAGATGGCCTCTGCCCATAGTTTAGCACTGGAGGGAGCGTAGTCCTGTGTGTGGAGCCGAGGCTCCTGGCGCCTCAGGTCACTGACATTAATGTTACATGCGCATCATTTCTCCTGCATTTATACCTTTTTAATGGTTAAATAAATAAATATTTTTTCTTTAGCCATTAACCCCTTCACCTCAGGCATTTTTTCCTCCCCTTTTTAGAGCCATGACTTTTTCTGTTTCCGTCCCTATAGCCGTATTGGGGCTTGTTTTTTCTGGGACCAGTTGTGCTGTTGATTGACTCCATTCATTCTGCCCCATATTGTACTGGAAAACGGAAAAAACTCCAAGTGCAGGGAAATTGCAAAAAAAGTAATTCCAGACTAATAATTGGTGTATTTCCCGTGTGGCTCTATGGTAAACTGTCCCGGCGTTCTGATTCCCCGGTCACATAGACACCAAACATGTTTACTTCATCTAAAGGGTAAAACCCCCAGAAATGTATCAGTAGATTTCCGCTGTTGTCGCCATTTTCCGCAGCGTTCTCGTTTCTCAGGATCGGGGCGATGTCTTATTTTTTACATCTTAAGCTGACTTCTAATTCTATTTTTGGGTAGATATAATGTTTTGCCTGTTATTACATTTTAATGCAATAAAAAACCCGTAATCCTGGCTTTTTTTTTCTTTAGGCTATGTTCACACATCAGGTTTTTGCTGTGCGGCACAATCTGGCGATTTGCGGGAGAAACGCATCCGTTTTTTTTGCCGCCGGGTGCGGTTTTTCCTCATAAACTTTTATTAACGCCGGATTGTGCCTCATGTACTTGCGTTTGATCCGATTTTTGCCGGATGCGGAAAAAAACGTCACTCCGGCGACCGCACAGGATGCAGAGAGGAAAGTTTTTTGCCTGCGGTAAAAAAACGCACAGCGCCGGGTGCGGCGCTGTGCGGCATGGTTCATAATGAAAGTCTATGTGCCCCGGATCCGGTGGCATGCATCAAACGCCGGAAGCATGTACCGGATCCGGGTTTTACTTCTGAGCATGCCCAGAAGTGATAAAAAGTCATTGCTTGTCAGAAAATCACTCACTCACTCACTCAAACTCTCACACTGACTCTCTCTCTCAAACTCTCTCACTCACTGACTCTCTCTCACTGACTCTCTCTCTCTCACTGACTCTCTCTCACTCACTGACTCTCTCTCTCACTGACTCTCTCTCACTCACTGACTCTCTCACTCACTGACTCTCTCACTCACTGACTCTCTCACACTGACTCACTCACTTTCACTTTCCTACTCTCCGATCACCAGCGTGGCGCTGAACGGCTGTCACACTGCTCTGGCGGCTTCTCCTGATTTGAAAATGCCGCCCGCTCATTATTAAATCTCGTATTCCCTGCTTTCCCCGCCCACCGGCGCCTATGATTGGTTGCAATTAGACACGCCCCCACGCTGAGTGACAGCTGTCCCACTGCAACCAATTACAGCCGCCGGTGGGCGGGTCTATATCGTGCAGTAAAATAAATAATTAAAAGAAAAACGGCATGCGGTCCCCTCCAATTTTGATACCAGCCAAGATAAAGCCACACGGCTGAGGGCTGGTATTCTTAGGATAGGGAGCCCCACGTTATGGGGAGCCCCCCCAGCCTAACAATATCAGCCAGCAGCCGCCCGGAATTGCCGCATCCATTAGATGCGACAGTCCCGGGACTCTACCCGGCTCATCCCGAATTGCCCTGGTGCGGTGGCAATTGGGGTAATAAGGGGTTAATCATGGCAGGCATCTCCCTGAGATGCCTTCCATGATTAACCCGTAAGTGAAAGTAAATAAACACACACACAAAAAAATACTTTATTTGGAATAAAAGACAAAAAAACACCCTCTTTCACCATTTTATTAAAATTCCCAAATACCCCTCCAGGTCCGACGTAATCCACCGAGGTCTCGGGACGATTTCAGCTCTGCTACATGAAGCTGACAGGAGCGGCAGTAGAGCACTGCCGCTCCCGGGAGCTCCATGCAGCAACTGAAGGGAATCACGCTGTCAGCGGGGACGTCACTGAGGTAGTGCCGGGGCGTGTGCGGTGATCGTGCGTGTGGGAGTGCCTGCATATGCGGTGATGATGGGGGCTGTAGTGCCTTCATGTTCGGTGATGGTGCGTGCGAGAGTGCCTGCATGTGCGGTGATGGTGGGGGTGGTAGTGCCTGCATGTGCGGTGATGGTGCGTGCGGTAGTGTCTGCATGTGCGGTGATGGTGGGGGCGGTAGTGCCAGCTTGTGCGGTGATGGTGGGGGCAGTAGTGCGTGCTTGTGCGGTGATGGTGGGGGCGGTAGTGCCTGCATGTGCGGTGATGGTGGGGGCGGTAGTGTCTGCATGTGCGGTGATGGTGGGGGCGGTAGTGTCTGCATGTGCGGTGATGGTGGGGGCGGTAGTGTCTGCATGTGCGGTGATGGTGGGGGCGGTAGTGTCTACATGTGCGGTGATGGTGGGGGCGGTAGTGTCTGCATGTGCGGTGATGGTGGGGGCGGTAGTGCCGGTGTTTGTGCGGTGATGATGGGGTCTCTCTCTCAGCATAAAAAAAACGGAAAAAAAAAACGATCCGTTTTTTACCGGATCCGTCGCATCCGTTTTTTCACAATCTGATACGGATCCATGGCATCATGCACAAACCGGATTGTGCCTGATAGGAAAAAAATGATGTGTGAACTTAGCCTTACCGATCTTTGATTTTGAATTTCTGAACATGGAGATAACAAATGTAGATTTCCTTTTTTTTTTTTTTTTTTTTTTTTACGTGTTTTCACAATTGACAGCAACAAAGCACACTTTTTTGCTACAGCGGTGTTCCTGGCAGTAGATGCAGGATGTTTGCAGCGTGTGCACGTAGACTTAGGCCATGTGCCCACAGTTAAATCCGCAGGTTTACGCAAGTACAGACACTCCCCATGTTATCCAGTGGGATTTGGGGAGTGCTGCATCAATGCTGCGGTATGTGCAGCTATGGAAAATGCTGCAGATTTCCCGCAGCCGCATGTCATGCGGAAATATCTGCAGCTGTCCCGCCTTACCACTATGGAGATACAGGCCAGGACTTCCGCAGGGATTTCCGCACTTGTCCTGCAGGTTTACCGCAACAAAAATGCTCGAATCCCGTAGCACTGGATAGGTGCAGATTCCGGGGAGCAGCTGCGGGAAACCTGCGGACAAACCTGCGGCAAAGTCTGCTGTTACATTGTCCCGTGGGCACATGGCCTTAGTGTTTGGCCACCCAAATAAAACAGTTAACCCCTTCATGACCAATGTCTTATTATACGTAATATCCCGTTAATGTGGGCTCGCACAGTGAGCCCCGCATTATTCTTCACACATTCCTGTTCATTTGATCAGCACACGTGCAGTGAACAGGCGCAAGTGGATCAGAGATCCACCCGTGATTGCTAACCCCTTAGGGTACTTTCACACTTGCGTTGGACGGCTTCCGTTGCTATCCGCAGCCTTGAGGAATTACGGTAACGGTTGCAGGAAACCGTTATATTCCTCATAGACTTCTATTAGCTACAGATAGCAACGGATGGTCTTGCATTGCATCCGCTCCGCGGCGCATCAGTTGTTTTGACGCTGACCGTCAGTGACCGTCGGGCGGATGGAACGCTGCATGTAGCGTTTTTCTGCGCTTGGCGGAGTGTCAAAAAAATGCAACCTGCAGGATTCCGTCGGCGTCCGTTGTTTTTATAATGGACGCCTATGGTGGCGGATTCCGTTAGAATCCGTCATTTGACGGATTCCGTTAATGCATCCGTCTTTACACAACTGCGCATGCTCAGATGTGTAAAGTCAAAGAAAAAAAACCTATAACGGATTGCGTTATTTTGTATGATCCGTAGCATCCGTTGTGCCACTATATGCAACGCATCCGTTGCATGCGTCACACAACGCAATGCTACGGATCCCGTCCAACGCAAGTGTGAAACTAGCCTTAGATCACACTTTCAAACTAACAGCGACATCTAACGTGCTCTGGCGATATCACGGGGCGCCAATTGATTGCCATGACAATGTGGGGTTAGATGGTGACCCCTCTCGCTGTCATGACGTGCTTCCTGTGAATGCTGATCAGAGCCATGCTGAAGCGAACACAGGCATAAAGTCCCCTAGAGGAACTAGGAGAATCAATAAAAAATGTAAAAATAGCTTTTAAAAATATGAAGAAAAAAATCTATAATGTCAAATTACCCCGTCACCGAGCCCCAGATCCCGAAAATGAGACCTCTAAAAGCCCCAGAAAATGGCGACAAAAGCGCAGTACTTATTTGTGTGTGGGAAAAAAAAAATAAAAATCTGATCTTTTATTTTTTTTCCCACCACTTAGATGAAAGTAAAGCGATAGATGTTTGGTATCTACGAACTCGTACCGACCTGGAGAATCCTATTACCATAGTGACCACGGTAAAGGTAAATAATAACCATTGTGCACGTTTCTGCAATTTCACTGCACAGTTTTCCCCTTAGCCAGCACAAGATGGGGCAGAATAAATGGTGTAATTTAAAATTACAACTGGTCCCACAGAATTAAAGCCCTCGCGTGGCTATAATGAAAAATAAAAAACGTATGGATCTTGGAAGAAGGGGAGGAAAAAACACAATTGCCTGGGGGTTAAATGATTAACCCCTTCACGACCATGGACGGAATATCCGTCATGGAGCGTGTCCCGTTAAGCCCCGCCCCCTGCCGCGGGGAGGCGGCGTTGATCGGCACACATATCAGCTGTTTTCAACAGCTGACATGTGTGCCTGCATGTTGCGAGTGGAATCGCTTCCACTCGCAACATTTAACCCCTTAAATCTCGCTGCCAAAGTCTGGCAGCGAGATCTATATGCGCGCGGCTATGATTTTTACTTACCGCCGCCCCAACCGGAAGTCAGGTGCGTGATCACGTGACTTTCGGTGGTTGCCATCGTAGCACAGGGTCATGTGATGACGCCTGCAAGTCACGTGCATGATCACGTGACTTTCGGTGGTTGCCATCGTAGCACAGGGTCATGTGATGACGCCGGCAGCTATGAAGTTTCACTTTCGTTTTCCCTCGGCCGAGAGCAGAGAGAAACAGGAAGTGACTGAATCTGCTGTTTACAGCTGTATAGCTGTGATCAGCAGATAGATAAGAGTGATCGGATTGCTGATCGCTATAGCCCCCTAGTGGAACTAGTAAAATATGAAAAAAATAAGTTTTAAAAAATAAAAAAAACAGAAAAAACTAAAAGTTCAAATCACCCCCCTTTCCCCCCATTGAAAATTAAAGGGTTGAAAAATAAATAAATATACACATATTTGATATCGCCGCGTTCAAAAATGCCCGATATAAAATTAATTAATCTGATTGGTAAACGGCGTAGTGGCAAAAAAATTCCAAACTCCAAAATTACGTTTTTTGGTCGCCGCAAGTTTTACGCAAAATGCAATAACAGGCGATCAGAACGTAGCATCTGCGCAAAAATGGTACCATTAGAAATGACAGCTTGAGACGCAAAAAATAAGCTGTCACTGAGCCATAGATCCCAAAAAATGAGAACTCTACGGTTTTCGGAAAATGGCGCAAAATGTGCGCCACTTTTATTGGACAAGCTTGTGAATTTTTTTTAACTCCTTAGATACAAGTAAACCTATACATGTTTGGTGTCTACAAACTTGCACCGACCTCAGGCATCATACCCACACATCAGTTTTACCATATAGTGAACACCCCAAAAACTATTGTGCCATCACACTTTTTTTGCAGTTTTTCCACACTTGGAATTTTTTTGCTGTTTTCCAGTACACCATATGGTAAAACTTATGGTTTCATTTAAAAGTACAACTTGTCCCGCAAAAAATAAGCCCTCATATGGCAAGATTGACGGAAAAATAAAAAAGTTACGGCTCTCGGAAGAATGGGAGCAAAAACGGAAAGTGACATACTCGGGGATTTGTCCACGTAGCAGATTTTCTGCACACAAAACTACATATTTTGGCAGAAAAAATGCACTTTTTATCTAATTTTCACGTTTTTTTATGTATTGACAATTTCGGGGGGTTCCTGCGCTGTACCCCGTGCTCACTGCCCAGTCTCTGGCTAATGTTACAGCTGAGACCCAGCTCTCACTGCCAGGAGCGGCGCCCGTGCCACTCCCAGCAGTTTAACCCCCTAAGTGCTGCTATCAATCGTGATTGCAGCATTCAGGAGGCAGGTAGAGGAATCTCTTACCTCTCCCTGGAGATCGAGTCCCTGTAATGCTATCACAGTGACCTGATTGCTGCTATGGCAACCCTGGGTCATCACCATGACGACCCTAGGTTACTGAGCTATGGAGTGCCTCACAGACCATGCCGGATCTGCGAGTGCAGGACTGATATCCACTGCAGTGATCAGATGCCGCTAAAAACGCAGAAAGAATTTGCTGCACCGAAATCTGCCACATATGCACAGCAATTCAGGATTCTCATAAACTTTGCTGGGATGCGTTTTTTCCTTGCAGTATTGATCAACCCCTTAATGACCGCAGGCAGTAAAGTTATGCTGCCGGTGGGGATCCACACACGTCAGCCGATTTGTACAGCTGACGTGTGCCTTGCAGGCACGAGTGTAATTGATATCCACCCATACTTGTTAACCACATAAGTGGCGCTGTCAAAATGTGACAGCACCATTTTAATGGCGATCGCGTTAAAGCTTTACTCACCAGCCGCCACCGGAAGTCATGTGACGTGATCACGTGGATCCGATGGTTGTCATCGTAACATAGGGTCATGTGATTACTCTTGTAGCTCACATGACTCAGGTCCTGTAACAAGCAGCTGAGTACTGCAGGTTACAGGAGATCAAAACTTCTCCCGATCTGAGCGGTGCTGCTCTGATCGGGAGAAAACAATGGGCGATCAGACAGCTGAAACCTATAGCCCCCTGGGGGACTAGTAGAACAAAAAAAAATATAAAAAAAAGTTTTGAAGAATTAAAAAAAAAAAATATATAAACCTTAAAGGAGTTGTCCGACATTAGCTTAACAAAAAATTTTGAGTTTCTCTTTGCTGTATTGTCATATAAATCACACCTACATTGTTATTTTTTGTTTTCTAACTTTTGTTCCTCTTGAATTATCCCTTTATTCTCGGCAGCTTCTTGTTTACATTCAGATAAAGCAAACTGACCACTTCCTGTGCTGAACCTCAGTCAGAGCTGGCACCGCCAGGCCTCAGTGTCCAGCCTCGCCCCCTGCCCGCCCCCTGCACACACATTCCCTGTCAGTATTCTTCCCCAGCACCTTACCTGGTATCACTACAGCATTGCAAATAACAGCCCCACATCGGGCTCTGCACCGCACACGCACACATATGGCTCTGTACCGCACACATATGGCTCTGTACCGCACACGCACACATATCGCTCTGCACACGCACACATATGGCTCTGCAACCCCCCCCATCCCCATCCCCATCGGGAACACATGTGGAGTACATACTCACCTGTCCTCGGTCCCCGCTGCTCCTGCACGTTCGCACGCTGTCTGTGCTCTGGACATATCAGCACAGTAGTGACGTCACCACTGTGCTGAAGAGAGCACAGACAGCGGGAGGGACAGTGATGAGAATCAGCGCTGCGCTGCTTCTCATCAGCACTTTCAAATGTACCGGCATCGGTGATCTGTGATGCCGGTACATTTGAATGTGTGATCCTGAGCAGGGGGCCCGGTGCTGGAGCTGACACCACAGCAGCCGCCGCCAGGCCCCTCCCCCAGGGCACGGACCCCACAGCAGTGCAGGGCGAGGTTACTGGAGAGTAAAAGAGGTGCGGAGGAATGTGTGGGAGGGTGCAGGGAAGGGGGCGGGGCTCATCACACTGTAGACACCCAGCAGGGAGGCGACATGCTGTTCCACATTTGCATGTCAACATGACCCTGCCCATGTTGACATGAAATGACCGGAAGCAGCAAAATCGCGGCAAGAGCGGTCACATGACCGCTCCGAGCCGGGGGAGAGGGGCTGACAGCGGGGCAGGTAAGTGGTCTCTATCTACTTACCTGCCCCAATGTAGCCCAATAGGGAAATAAAAAAAAAATGTCAAAGAAGCCGGATAACCCCTTTAAAGTTCAAATCACCCCCCTTTCGCCCCATTGAAAATTAGAGTTAAAAAAATAAAAAATACACACATTTGGTATCCCCGAGTTAAGAAATTCCCGATCTATTAAAATATAAAAATCAATCAATCTGATCGGTAAACAGCGTAGCGGCAAAAAATTCCAAACACCAAAATTACGTTTTTTTTGGTCGCTGAAAATTTTTCATAAAATGCACTAACAGTCGATCAAAAATGTTAGCTCAAGACACAAACAATAAGCTGTCAGTGAGCCAAAGATCCCGAAAAATGAGAAAGCTATGGGTCGCGGAAAATAGCGCAAAATGTGCACCACTTTTTTGGACAAAATTCTTTTTTTTAACCCCTTAGAGAAAAGCAAACCTATACATGTTTGGTGTCTATCAACTTGCACCGACCTGAGGCATCACACATAAAACATCAGTTTTGCCATACAGTGAATAAAATATCTCAAACAATTGTGCAATTGCACCTGTTTACAATTTTTCCGCATTTGGAATTTTTTTGCCATTTTTCCAGTACACTATATGGTAAAACTTATGGTTTAATTTAAAAGTACAACTCGTTCTGAAAAACATAAGCCCTCATATGGCAAGATTGACTGGAAAGTAAAAGTTAAGGCTTCTCGAAAGAAGTGGAGCCTCCGCATGGCTGTTGCTGCTTCCACGTCCGCTCATTAGAGCTCATGCATATTCACTGCTTCCCCCACCCACCCTCTGTGACAGCGTCTATGATTGGTTGCAGTCAGACTGCCAGTGTGTCTGATTGGTTACCCTCATAGCAGCTGTCTGGCTGCCTGAGTGGCTTGTAAAAAACTAAATAAAATGGCGGAGGGCCCTCTGTATATTGATACCCAGCACAGATAGACAGCTGCAGCCCCCAGTGGTGTCTGTTATCTTAGCTGTGAATCAAAATACGAGGAACCCCACGCAACTTTTTTTTATATTTAGTTTAATAAATAATTAAAAAAAAAATCGTGCAGTCACCTCCCTCCACCCCCAAATTTTGATATCCAGCCAAAATAAAGGACAGCTGGTATTCTTGGGCTGGGGAGGTTATGGTTATGGAGCCCTCCCCAGTCTAAAAATAGCAGCTCACAGCCGCCCAGAATTGGTGCATCCATTAGATGCTCGATTTCTGGTGCTCATCCCGATTGCTATGGAACAGTGGCAATTGGAGTAATATAAGTAGTTAATGACAGCTGTGATTTGTCAAGAAAATCACAGCAGCAGTCAAGCTCTGGATTAGTAATGAAGGAGGGGTCTGACCCCCCCCCATAATTACCCCTGTAAGTAAATATAAATAACAAAACAGAGAAAAATCCCTCCCGCAGGTTCGACTATCTCGGCTCTGCTACATCCTGAAGTCACAGTGCGGCAGTCAGGGACACACTGACTGAACTGCAGCTGTTAGAGGTGATGTCAGTGAGTTCACCTGAGGTCACAGCTGGAGGTTCCCTTGGTACCCCGGCTGTGACCTCAGGTGAACTGATCTAAGGTGAACTCATTGAACAAAGTGCCGGATTGCTGAAATACACTAGTGTGCACGGTGACTCGTAGGTTGTAGACATTTCTGCATTACCTGGCAAATAAATGCACCGACACGTGGTTGTGGTTTTGGTGCGTTTTTTGCCAGGTGATGCAGATTTGGTCCAGAAATGTCTGCAAGCAAATACTTAACGTGTGCATTTAGCCTAATCCAGCATTGAGTTCAGTGACTTCACCTGGGGTCACAACTGGGATATTGTCGGAACCTCAGCTGTGACCTCAATGCCAAATTAGGCTATGTGCACACTGAGTATTTGGTTGCAGACATTTCTGATTTTCCTGGCAAAAACCGCATCAAACACATGCATTTTCGGTGCAGTTTTTTGCCAGATGATGCAGATTTGGTGCAGAAAGGTCTGCAATACTCAATGTGCGCACATAGCTTAATCTGCCATTCAGTTCAGTATGGTCACAACCGAGGTTCCCATGTTACCCCAGCTGTGACCTCAAATGAAGTCTATGAACGCCATGCTAGATTAGGGGAAGTGCACAATAACCATGGACCTCCCCAGCCTGAAAATACCAGGCCCTAGATGTCTATTATCTGCACTGGTTATAAAAAATGGAGGTATTTATTTAAATTGGGGGGGGGGGCTTATTTTTGCTTGATCAGCCAAGGTAAAGCTGGGGACTGATGTCAGGCAGGGAAGCTGAGATTTTCCGATCGCTTCAGCTGTTCAGAGCGATGCGTCAGCACCTCCCTGAGCAGCAGAAATGCAGACCTCCTATGAATACAGCTCTCAGCCGGCGTTCACGGGAGCTATCATAAGTCATCAGCTGACCTCCTGCTGTCATGACAACCCATCAGCGCCCCATGAGTGTGTCACAGGGCCGCCAATGGCGGCAGGGAATGGTACCCTCTCCGCCGGAGCACATTAAATCCTGCTGTCAGAAATTGGGCTTTAATTAACAGGTGCTGGTGGATTGTGTTACCTGACATAAATCTCCTTTTAGCTGATGGAAAGATGCCCGCATTAAAGGGACAGACATGGCCTTCGATGTACCAGTACTTACAAGTTTGTCAAGGGATTAATGTGCAGGCCAGAAAGTCTAGATTAAGAAAAAATGGTGTCAACATGGGTTTCGCACTGGGGGAAATTTTTTTTTTTTGCAACATATGTGTTCGGCTCACTGATTGACCTTTACTGCTCAGTTTGCTCATCTGTGGATGTTTGGGTTTGCCTAGATTAAAAAAAAACAAAACAAAACACATGGACCCCATAAGTCAATGGAGACCCTAACTTGTGTACTGTAAATTGGTTGTAGTAAGGGATAGGGGGCCGCAAAATGAAGGTAAACAGGACAATTATGGAAATCCTCTTACAGGATCCAGCATTGGAGGTAAATCTGAGCGGCACTGCTCTGGGGACATAGTGTCTGTAATAAGAGCCGCTGTGGAGGAGCGTTTGTATTAGCGGTGGCCAACTGACCCCACCTAATCCACAAACTCCACAGCGGCTCTTAGAAGAGGATATATTTCCATTAGGTCCCCAGTATTAGTCACACTTGCAGCCGACCCGCTCCTGTCAGGAGAGCAGCCGGCAGTCACTCGCAAGTGTCACTCTGGACTTTCACCGGAGCTGATCTGTGCATTCCAGAACTCATCATACAGATCTAATAGCGACTGTAAGGGTAAGACAAATGAAAGGACGAAACGTCACACTTAAGGTCGCCGGTTTAAGCAATTGAGACATTATATATATATATATATATATATATATATATATATATATATATAAATATTCACTTTATTAAAGAAGCAATGCATTTGAAAATCCAGGAGTGTGCTGCAATCTGTATATATATATATATATATATATATATATATATATATATATATAAATATTCACTTTATTAAAGAAGCAATGCATTTGAAAATCCAGGAGTGTGCTGCAATCTGTATATTTCAGGCCAGAAAGTCTGACTCCTGTTATCTTCCTGGAAACACGGTATGTAGAATTGTCCTGCTTACCTTCTTTTTGCAGCCCCCTAGCCCTTACTACAACCAATTTAGGGTATATACACATGCTGCAACCAAAACTGCACCTTGTCACAGAGCCTGGATACAGGGCCGGCGTCACCACCCGGCAAACCCGGGCAAATGCCGGGGCCCTGGAGAGCTGGGGGGCCCACTCGGCCTCGTCTGTTCTGCTGCTCCCGGGCCGAGTTCCTGTGGTCTGTGGCTGCCATCCCTTTAAGGCGCGCAGACCACAGTTTGAACTTCATCTGTGGGCAGAGCTACCGCACGACGCCCTGCTCAGTCCCACAGATGAAGATGAGGAGCAGAGCCAGCCAGCGACCCCCAGCACAGCGCTGTGTGGACCCCCTCTCCTCTGTGACCTGAGCGGTATGTGGGACACCCCTACCCCTCCACCCCCACCTCGATCTGTATGTGCCCTCTCCGCCCCCCGATTTATAGGCCCCGGTGAACTGTATGCCTTGCCCCCCTCTCCCCTCCCCGAAGCCATATGTGCTGGGCCCCGCTGAGCCGCGTGTTCGGGCCCCGCCGAGCTGTGTGTGTGTGTCTATATGTATGTATGTATGCAGCAGAGCAGTATGTGTGTGTCTGTATGTATGTATGTATGCAGCAGAGCAGTATGTATGTATATATGTGTGCAGCAGAGCAGTGTGTGTTTCTGTATGTATGTATGTATGCAGCAGAGCAGTATGTATGTATATATGTATGCAGCAGAGCAGTATGTGTGTCTATGTATGTATGTATGCAGCAGAGCAGTGTGTCTGTATGTATGTAGCAAAGCAGAGCAGTGTGTCTGTATGTATGTATGCAGCAGAGCAGTATGTGCGCGTGTATGTATGCAGCAGAGCAGTATGTGTGCGTGTATGTATGCAGCAGAGCAGTATGTGTGCGTGTCTGTATGTATGTATGCAGCAGAGCAGTATGTGTATGTATGTATGCAGCAGAGCAGTGTGTGTGTCTGTATGTATGCAGAGCAGTGTGTGTGTCTGTATGTATGCAGCAGAGCAGTGTGTGTCTGTATGTATGTTTGTAGCAAAGCAGTGTGTGTGTCTGTATGTATGCAGCAGAGCAGTATGTGTGCGTGTATGTATGCAGCAGAGCAGTATGTGTGCGTGTATGTATGCAGCAGAGCAGTGTGTGTGTGTCTGTATGTATGTATGCAGCAGAGCAGTGTGTATCTGTATGTATGTATGCAGCAGAGCAGTGTGTGTGTCTGTATGTATGTAGCAGAGCTGTGTCTGTATGTATGCAGCAGAGCTGTGTGTGTCTGTCTGTATGCATGTATGATGTGTATCTATGTATGTCAGTGTATATGACTGTAAAGATTTGTCTGTTTATATGTATTTTTGTGAGTTTGTCTTTAAATATGTATATGTACGTATATGTGTATGTGTGTGTGTCTGCGTGTGGATGGGGCCCACTGGGACTCTTCCGCCCGGGGCCCACAAAAACCTGGAGCCTGCCCTGCCTTGATATGTAAAAAAATGCTTGTAGTGATGCTGTGTGTTTGCCACGTTTTTGTTAATGCGTTTTTCGATGGAGAAACAAAATATGATAGGGTAATTTAGATAGATAGCTAGAATAGATAGAAAAAATAGAAAGGATAGCACATATAGAATAGATAATAATAAAGAACAGAATAGGTAGAAAGAAATAACTCGATAGTGATAGCTAGCTTGGCCAGCTGTTTTTTTATTTGTTTGGTAAAAAAATGACTTGGGGTCCTCCCATTTTTCTTATCTGGAAAAGCAGCAGCTGCAGGAGGGGATCCCACACTTTTTTTTTATTTATTTTTTTTTTATTTGGTTTATTAAAAAAAACAAAAAAAAAACTTGGGGTCCCCCCAATTTTCTAAAACCAGCCAAGGTACAGCAAACAACTGGGGGCTGATATTATTAGGGTGGGAAGGGCCATGGTTATTTGGCCCTTTCCAGCCTAACAATAGCAGCCCGCAGCCTCCCCCTGGAAGTCTCCTTCATAAGATGCATCAATTTTGGCACTGAACCTGGCTCTCCCTGTTTCCCTGGTGCGGTGGCAATTGGGGAGTTAATAACAGACCACAGCTGCTTCTAAGCGCTAGATTAGTGATGGCAGGCGTCTGTGACACCCCCATCACTAATCTGCAAGTGAAAGTAAATAAACACAAACACCGAACAAATCCTTTATAACCCCAAAAACACCCCTCCAGGTCCGAGGTAATCCACACGAGGTCCCACAATGCTTCCAGCACTGCTACATCTGACGCTCACAGCGAGTGCCATAGAATATAATTTCTTGGGGTTGGGACGTTAGAAGGGTTCAAAGTTCATCAGCAATTTCTCATTTTTGTTGGAAAATGTTGTTTTACAAAACCAATTTTTTAGGGACCACATCATATTTGAAGTGACTTTGAGAGGCTTAGGTGACAGAAAATACTCAAAAGTGACACCATTCTAAAATCTGCACCCCTCACAGTTCTCAAAATAACATGCAAGATGTTTAACCCTTCAGGTGCGTCACAGGAACTAAGCGATGTGGAATGAAAAAAATAAAACTAAAATACCTAAATATGTTGCTCTAGAATTATTTTTTCCACTTTTCGAAGATATAACACAACAAAATAAGCCCCAAAATGTGTTACCCACTTTCTTGAGTTTGCTGATACCCCACATGGACAAATGGGAGGACCCGGAACAGAAGGAGCAATACTTGAATTTTGGAATAGAAATTCGGCTGAAACAGATTGCAGACACCATGTGCATTTGCAGGACCTGTAGGGCACCTAAATAGCAGAAACCCCCCGCTCTCCCTCAAATGTGTCCCTATTTTGGAAAGTAGATCCCTCAAGAAATGTATCTAGGTGTTTGAGCACCTTGAACCCCCCCTGTCCGGTGCTTCACAGAATTTCAGAATTTTATAACATTGAGCCGTGAAAATATATATATTTATTTATTTTTTTAGCAAAAAATTATTTCAACCAGATATCTATTTAAATAGTTACTTATAGATATATAGAGAGAAATATATCTTGTATATATTTTAATCTATCTGATCTCTATATCTATGCATATACACTGCTCAAAAAAATAAAGGGAACACTTAATCCCTCCACGACCAGCTGATTTTTCGCTTTCCGTTTTTTTTTTCGCCATTCTTCTTCCGAGACATAACTTTTTTTATTTTTCAGTCAATATGGTCATGTGAGGGCTCATTTTTTTGCGGAACGAGCTATACTTTTAAATTAAACTATAGGTTTTACCATATAGTGTACTGGAAAATGGCAACAAAATTCCAAATGCGGAAAAATTGCAAAAAAGTGCGATAACACTATAGTTTTTGAGATTTTATTCACTGTGTTTACTGTATGGTAAACCTGATGTATGGGTGTGATGCCTGAGGTCGGTGCGAGTTTGTAGACACCAAACATGTATAGGTTTACTTTTATCTAAGGGGTTAAACAAAATTAGACGTTTGTCTGAAAAAGGTGGTGCACGTTTTACGCCATATTCTGTGACCCGTAGCGTTCTCATTTTTCAGGATCTATGGCTCAGTGATGGTTTATTTTTTGCGTCTCAGGCTGCCGTTTTTAACAGTACCACTTTTGAGCAGATTCTCCGTTTTGATCGCCTGTTATTGCATTTAGCTCAAAATTTGTGGCGACCGAAAAACATAATTTTGGCGTTTGGATTTTTTTTCCCGCTATGCCGTTTACCGATCAGATTAATTGATTTTATATTTTGATAGATCGGGCGTTTCTGAACGCAGCGATACCTAATGTGTGCATATTTGTTATTTTTTTAACCCTTTTAATTTTCAATGGGGCGAAAGGGGGGTGATTTGAACTTTAGGTATTTTGGTTTATTTTTTAAAACTTTTTAAACTTTTTTTTTTTTATTTATTTTACTAGTCCACCTAGGGGGCTATATGGATCAGCAATCTGATCGCTCTGCCATATCTGCTGATCACAACTGTGTAGCTGTGTACAGCAGATATACTCATTTTCTGAATCCCCCAGCTCTGGGTCAGGTGAAACTGAAAGTGAGTCATGTGAGCTACTGAAGTCATCACATGATCCTGTGCTACCATGACAACCACCAGAATTCACGTGATCACGTCACATGACTTCCAGTATCGGTCGATGAATAAATGTTTACCGCTGATGCCATTATAATGGCGCTGTCACATATTGACAGCGCCATTTAAGGGGTTAAACTGCACGGGCGGATAACTATTCTGCTCGTACCTGGCAGGAACACATTTCAGCTGTAAAAATCAGCTGAGATGTGCGCCGATCGCTGCAAGCTGCCGGCAGCAGACCGTGGGCAGTAACACTATGACCGCTAGGACGTAATATTACGTCCCGAGGTCGTTAAGGGGTTAAACAAAATGGTATTTTAGTGTTCCCTTTTTTTGAGCAGGAGAGAGAATTTTTTTTTTTTATTAACTGCTTATGGGGTGGGTGTCTCCAGATCCACAAGCTGCGCACTAAAATGTATGGGCTCTACAATGGCAGATTTCTAGAAATAAGCAGTAATGGTTGTAATCATCAATGGAGTCAAAATCATCATAGAAAGATAAATTCCTGGGTGTGTGTAATTGAAATAATGGGGAAACTTACGGGGGATTGTGCTCTTCTGACACATAGAGGCTCTGTATATGAAGTCCGCTCACTACTATACAATAACTTGTTCACAAATGGCGCTCCTTCCCTTCAGAGCCTCGCCGTGTGACTAAGCAGTGCTGTACAGACACACATGGGGTATTGCCACGTTCAGCAGAAACTGTGTCACATTTTGGTGCCATTTTTATCAATTTCCCTGTGTGATATGTAAAGTCTGCTGCAAAAAAAAATTATGGTAGTTTAATTTTTTTTTTTTTTCACCGCCCAATGTTTTAAAATTCTATGACACATCTGTAGTGTTAATGTGATCACTGCACCCCTAGATTGATTGAAAGGTGTAGTTTGTAAACTGGAGTCACTTCTGGGGGTGGGGTGCTTTGCTTTCTGCCATGTCAGGGGCTCTGCCAATGTGACATGGCAGCTGCATACCATTGCATCTAAGGCCGGTTTCAGACTTGTGTTCAGTGCGATCCGCCGCTATGGAGAAAAGCGCAGTCCGTTAATGCACTGCGCTATTCTCCAAAGACTTGTATTGACAATGTACTGTAATGCAAGTGTCTGCGTTGCATCCGCTGGACGATGCAGCGTCGTTAATTTGACGCAGCGTTGGGCGGAGGGAACTCTGCATGTAGCGTTTTTTGTGTCAAAATATTGCACCTTGACGGATTCCGTTAGTATCCGCCAAGGTGTGTAATGACTGTCTATGGCGGCGGATTCCACCGCAACGCGCTAAGCGGCGGAATCCGCTGACGGTTCCCGTCACGTTCTACTGAGCATACTCAGCATGTCCAGCAGAACGATCTAAATCGTTTAAAATTAAAATCACTCCTGGTCTTTCTCCCCCCCCTCTCATAATCACCCATCACGGGCGCAGCACTGCACGGCTGTCACACTGCTCTGGCAGCTTCTGATTTGAAAATGCCTGTCGCTCATTAATCCATCTCGTATTCACTGCTTTCCCCACTCACCGGCGCCCATGATTGGTTGCAGTCAGACCCGCTCCCACGCTGAGTGACAGCTGTCTCACTGCAATCAATCACAGATGCCGGTGGGCGGGTCTATATCGTGCAGTAAAATAAATAATTAAAAAAAAGACGTGCGGTTCCCCCCAGTTTTGATACCAGCCAAGATAAAGCCACACGGCTGAAGGCTGGTATTCTCAGGATGGGGAGCCCCACGTTATGGGGAGCCCCCCAGCCTAACAATATCAGCCAGCAGCCACCCGGAATTGCCACATCCATTAGATGCAACAGTCCCGGGACTCTACCCGGCTCATCCCGAATTGCTCTGGTGCGGTGGCAATCGGGGTAATAAGGAGTTAAATGGCAGCTTATAGCTGCCACTAAGTCCTAGGTTAATCATGGCAGGCATCTCCCCGAGATACCTTCCATGATTAACCTGTAAGTGAAAGTAAATAAACACAAACACCCGAAAAAATCCTTTATTTGGAATAAAAGACAAAAAAACACCCTCTTTCCCCACTTTATTAATCTCCAAATACCCCTCCAAGTCCAAAGTAATCCACAGAAGTCCAGCGACGCTTTCAGCTCTGTTACATGATGCTGACAGGAGCGGCCGTAGAACACTTCTCTCTCTCTCTCTCCAAATCTCTCTCTCTCTCCAAATCTCTCTCTCTCTCTCCAAATCTCTCTCTCTCCAAATCTCTCTCTCTCTCTCTATCCCCTTTTGAAAATTAAAATCTTGTGGCCAAAGCAACATTTTAGTAGGAACAATAGTTACATTTACTCAGTCCAATGTTATACATTTGTGTGAATCGCCTGAACGTTGAAAATGTTCCCTACTCCCCTAGATCAATTCCCTTAGAGGTGCAGTTTCCATAATGGGGTGACTTGTGGGGGTTCTGCTGTTTTGCCATATCAGAAGCTCTTCAAATGTGACATGACGTCCGCAATCTATTCCAACCAATAATGGCTCTTAAAAATGCAAATTGTGCTCCCTCCATTCTCAGCCATCCCGTGTGCCCTCCACCTGAGGAGTATCTGTACTCTGAAGAAAAATGGACCCCAAAATGTGTAATTTCTCCCGTTATCCTTGTGGAAATGAGAAAAATGGGACTAAAGCAACATTTTTTCCCTCACCCTATGACGGCACCACGAGAGAGGATCCGCCCATCAAGGACAGGAAACTTTCAGGACAAAAAGGGGCGATCCTCTCGCCGCCTCAGTTTGGTTTCCTGTCCTGGACGGATACCTCAGGATGCGGCCCTGGAGGGCCGTGTATCTACTAGCAAGTCTTACCCAGTCCCGGCGGGCGGTTCTGGTGGCGGCACGGGTCCTGCCTCGCTCGGCTCGGGTTCCTGGAGGCGCCATGGCGGGCCCCCGGGGGTTGCGTCCATGAGCGGGTGCAGCGCGTCAGGCGGCAGGTAAGTGCAGCAGCCTGCTGGTCCTTCCGGGGCGGTGGGGCTGCTCTCGGTCGCGTGTGCTGCACGCCGCCGCCATCTTGGGGGCGTGTTTTGATGTGCGGGCGCTGCGCATGCGCGGCAGCCGCAACGGACCTGCGCTGACGTCGGCAGTGACGTCAGACCCAGGAAGTGGGTCCGGAGGCGCAGGGGGGGAGTGCCACGCTCAGTTTAAAACGGAGCTCTGGGCAGTGGAAGGTGCTCCAGTCCTCCCTGCCAAACGGAGGTGATTGCCAGCCTTCAGTCGGCAGTATGGACAAGGATGGGCACCGTGAGGACTACCGGCACTCAGTGCGTGAGTCCTCATCCCCTCCTGCCAGCAAGAAAGCGGTGAAACCACCGGAGCGTCGCAGGAGCGACTTTGGCTCAGATGCTAGCTTGTCTAGCAAGCGTGACACCCGGGCCACTAAGCAGACCCGAGAAGCGTCCGACGGCAAGGGCGTCTCCAGAGGGAAGACTTTGATGAAAGCTCCTTCCCCAGAACCGGTACCGACCCTTCATCTTCTGGTGGGTGAATGATCTTCAGGCGTGTGTACCTGTTGTTCATTATTTTCCTGGTGTTGTGTCTCCCCTCCGTCCCTGTCCTGCATAGGTTAAAAAGCCACGGAAGTGTACTACTAAATCGAATAACAGGGAATGCGCCCTCTGTAACCGGGAACTGGCTCCGTCCTGGTCCAAACGGCTCTGCAAAAACTGTATCCCGCAGACCATTTCAGATGAGACACCTGGGTTTGCTAGTGATCTTCGTGCCATTATCCGGTCCAAAGTACAGAGTTCTCTGCAGTCCCTGAAAGAGCCTCCTCATAAACGGCATAGGCAGGCCTCCCCGGCCTCACCATCCAGTCGATCTGAGGGAGAGTGGGGGTCTTCTGGTTCTGCATCCTCTTCCTCTGACAGTGAGGGTGACGTCCACCAATGCTTCCCTGTAGAAGACACGAGCAAATTGATTAAAGCTGTCAGGGACACTATGGGCATTGCTGAGGAGAAATTGCAGCCTTCAGTCCAAGACGTCATGTTTAAGGGTCTGGAGCATAGAAAGCGCAGGACCTTCCCGGTAGTGGACAAGATGCAGGCGTTGATCTCCAGGGAATGGAAAAAGCCGGATAAGCGGGGTTCTCTTCCGGGCGGCTTCAAGCGCAAGTATCCCTTTGAGGACGCAACCTGTTCCCACTGGGATAGGGCACCCAAATTGGATGTAGCGGTGGCTAAAGCATCAAAGTTTTCCATTCCCTTCGAGGACATGGGATCCTTAAAGGACCCTATGGATCGGAAGGCGGATGTCTTCCTTAAGACCGCATGGGAGTCCTCAGCGGGTGCTCTCCGGCCTGCCATTGCAGCTACTTGTACGGCACGGTCTCTGGCGATGTGGATGTCTGACTTAGAGGAGAAGCTTAGGAACAAGGTTCCTCGGGACGAGATTATTTCTTTTCAACCCAGGCTGCAGGGAGCTGCGGCTTTCATCTCTGATGCATCGGCAGATTCCACTCGACTAGCGGCTAAAACAGCGGCCCTTTCTAATGCGGCATGTCGGGCCTTATGGTTAAAATGTTGCCCGGGGGATCTACAGGTGAAGTCTAAGCTGTGTTCCATTCCCTGTCAGGGCGAGTTTCTTTTCGGGTCAGTTCTGGGCGATGTTCTTGAGAAAGCTGGGGATAGAAAAAGAAACTTTCCAGCCCCGTCCTTTCCCTCCTTCAAGCGAGCCTTTCGTAAGAAGCAGTTCACCCGTAAGTTCGCCCTCAGGAATAGAAGTGCCTGGTCGGATCGAAAGAAGGAAGATAAGGGTTTTTTGTTAAAGGGCCCTTCCCAATCCAAGAAGTCTTCCCAATGACTCCCTTCCCCAGGTGGGGGGGGGGAGATTGACCTACTTTCTTCCAGCCTGGGAACGTATTTCTTCAAGTCCGTGGATTCTCAATATCATCCGATCAGGTCTGACATTTCCATTCCGCAGTGTTCCTCCCAGGCGCTTTCTCCTAACATCCCCGAGGATGTCCCCGAGGGAACAGCATGCCTTGGAGGGGGAAGTGAAGACCCTATTGCACTGGGCAGTTCTGACGGACGTCCCTTTGGCAGAAAGGGGAGAGGGGTTTTACTCCACTCTTTTTCTGGTCGGGAAACCGGACGGCTCCTTTCGGGTTATCATAAACCTCAAAGGTCTGAACAGCCACCTGCAAATCTTGTCCTTCAAGATGGAATCGATGAAGTCCACGATCAAGTCTCTACCCAGGTTGTCATATGGCTGTCCTGGATCTGAAGGACGCGTATTATCACGTCCCCATCGCTCCTCCCTTCCAGAAATATCTCCGGGTGGCAGTGATTGTCGATGGGTCGGTGCGTCATCTGCAGTTCAGGGCCTTACCGTTCGGCCTGGCAATTGTGCCCCGAATCTTCACGAAGCTCGTCCTGGAAATCACTGCCCACCTGCGGGAAGACAGAATTCTCATTATCCCGTATCTCGACGACTTCCTCGTGGTGGGGGATTCGGCAAACCATTGTACTGCCGTCCTTCAGACTGTCTGCTCAAAGCTGGAAGGTCTAGGCTGGATTTTGAACAGTGAGAAATCGAGGTTGCTTCCAGCCACGGTGCAAGTCTTTTTGGGACTTACTTTGGACTCCTACAGGAATGTCGTCTTCCACCTTCCAAAGTTCCGCAAATGTCCCTGTGACGGACTATGTCTCTCCTGGGCTCGTTGACCTCCACTCTCCCCGCAGTTCTATGGGCTCAAGGACATACCAGAGCCCTCCAGTGGGACATTTCGGAACATCAGTCCTGTCTGGGGGACAGGTTGAACAATCGGATTACTCTGAGCTCCAGCTCCGTCACCTCCCTTCACTGGTGGCTGGTTCCTGCGAACCTCACAAGGGGAGTCCCATGGTCTTTCCCGGTGTCCCGAATTGTGACCACGGATGCCAATGTGTCCGGATGGGGGGGCTCACCTGCTGGACCGTCCGATTCAAGGTCTCTGGTCGCCCAGGGAGGCAGCTTCCTCCTCAAATATCAGAGAGCTGCCGGCCGTAGAACGGGCACTGACTGGGCTTCTCCCTTCACTGACCGGTCACCATACCCGGGTGTTGTCGGACAATCTGGTGATGGTAGTTTATCTGAACCATCAGGGGGGCACAAGATCCAGGTCCCTTATGATGATAGCCGACAGGATTCTGTTACTAGCAGAAACTCACCTTCTGTCCCTCACTGCCGTTCACATCAGGGGTAAAGACAACCTCGCGGTGGATTTTCTGAGCTGCACTCGCCTGCGCCAAGGGGAGTGGGCACTCAACCCGTCAGTCTTCAACCTCATCACGGCCAGGTGGGGGATTCCGGTCATCGACCTCTTTTCCACCAAGCAAAACAGGAAGGTCCCTCGGTTCTGTTCTCTCAAGCCCAAGGAACTTCCGTATGCAGTGGACGTCCTGTCAATCCCGTGCAACTTTCCCCTAGCATATGCATTCCTCCCGCTGGTCTTTCTCCCCTCGGTCCTGAAAAAAATCAGGGACGACAGGGCCAGAGTCATTCTGATTGCTCCCTTCTGGCCAAAGCGACCATGTTTTTTTTGGTTGGTTCAGATGTCCCTGACCGACCCGTGGGTCCTCCCGCAGCTTCCGGATCTCCTGTCCCATGGACCAGTATACCATCCTCCGACAGTCAAATTGCACCTGACGGCATGGAATTTGAGAGGGCATT
The DNA here is from genome assembly GCF_048569485.1 of Anomaloglossus baeobatrachus. Lineage (NCBI taxonomy): Eukaryota > Metazoa > Chordata > Amphibia > Anura > Aromobatidae > Anomaloglossus > Anomaloglossus baeobatrachus. Next base: position 421,200,372 of record NC_134354.1, on the reverse strand, counting down.
ACTGATCAGTAAGGGTTTTCCCCCCAATTTAGTTTCCACGCTGTAAGGCCCCTTTCACACGTCAGTGATTCTGGTACGTTTGTGCTTTTTTTAAACATACCAGAATCACTGACATACGCAGACCCATTATAATGAATGGGTCTGCTCACACATCAGTGATTTTTCACTGCACGTGTCTCCGTGCGGCGTACACCCGTGTCCGTGGTTGCCGCATGGAGGCGTGTCCATTTTTTTCTGGCATCACTGATGTCCCACGGACCACCCAGTGGTGTGGTCCGTGAAACACGTGCCAGAAAAAGATGTGCTTCTAAAATAAAAAGCATTTGAACTCACCCGGCTCCAGCGACGCTCTCTGCAGCCTGTGCTGCCTGCTGCTTCTGAGCCGGCTCATTACTGTCGCGCATATTCATGAATGCACGACACAGCCGACCCAGGAGCAGCTGCTGCGGGGGTCAGCGCCGGCCGGATGCTGCACCACGGGAGCGATCAGCACCAAGGACAGCGGGAGCGGGCACAGGTGAGTTAATTTCTAAGTGCAATCACGGGCCACGGAGAACGGAGCCCGGATTGCACTTAGACAACCCACGTGTGCCATGAATCACGGCACACGGAGGGACATGGGCGTGTTTTACACGTCAGTGAAGAATGTCAGTGTTTTTCACTGACGTGTGAAACGGGCCTTAGGTTGTAGAAAACCGGTGACGACCAAGATCTACTGTAGGATTTGGAGAAAGTTCTTATCTTCCTCAGGAGCTAGTGTGACAAGGGAGGTTCCCATCGGTCCCATCCTGGAATTTCTGCAGTGTGGGTTGGACAAGGGGTTGGCGGTTAGCACTCTCAAGGTCATGATCTCCGTGTTAGCAGCACACTACAATTATGACGTCGCTGGGAACCCTTGGGTGGCTCGGTTTATCAGGGCTAGTTCACGCCAGCGTCCTAAACGTGTAGTCTCCCTCCCCCCTTGGGACCTTAACCTGGTTTTGGAGGCCCTGACGGCTCCTCCGTTCGAGCCCATTGACTCGATCTCTGTTAAATGTCTTTCCCTTAAGACGGTCCTCCTGGTAGCTCTGCCCTCGGCCCGTAGGATTAGCGACATTCAGGCCCTGTCTATTGACCCTCCCTACACTCAAATACTGGACGATAGGGTAGTGTTGCGCCCTGACCCTGCGTACCTCCCCAAGGTGGTTTCTCGGTTTCATACGTCCCAGGAGATTGTGTTGCCGTCCTTTTGCACTAACCCGACACTTGCGGAGGAAAGGCGTTGGCATTGTCTGGATGTACGTCGTTGTCTCATCCAGTATCTTCTTGTCACCAGTTCCTGGAGGACAACAAAGAAAATGGGGAGGGCACCACCTACAGGGAATATTTTTACCCTATAACAGTCAAATGAGTTCACCTCAGCACACTTATGTGCAATTTATATCAAGAGAGAAAGGAAGTGTGCATACAAGAGGGATACACCAAGTTATGTGAAAAGGTACTTTATTACAAAAAATAGGACACAAGATCACACACTTTTAAAAACATTTAAAAGGCATAAAGCCATATATCAACAGATGTCCCGACCTCTGTTGAGGTTGGACTATCCTCTGCCACCCAGAGGGGAGCTATCAGGTATGGTTTACACTGGTAGGGGAATAAATAGGGGATTTATCAACATACCAAAATATTACAATATTCAGGATAATATCCAAGTACATGCAAATATAGCATCACAATATGTAGTTCATAATAGATTATATCACTACAATTTTCGGGAGAGGTTATCCCACAGCAGAGGTAAAAATCCCAGGATGTTATTTTAACCTGTAGGTATAATATAAGCCCTAAATACTAGCCAAGGTGTAGTGCTAAGGAGTAAAATTCATATAGATGGAAAATATAATGGACAGACCATATATAATAGTACTCAAATATATGCAAATAGAACCCAAGGTTTAGACATGTGTTAGATTATACCATTATAATGTTAAATTACATTGCAATATTCAAGATTTTGTCCGATTAAATGCAAGTAAAGCACCACAATATGCAGCCACAGTAGAGTATATTACTACAATTTTTCAGGAGAAATTATCCCCCAACAGAGGAAAAGTAACTCCAAAATGTAATGTAGCCTGCAGGTATAATAGGTCCTAATTACTAGCCAAAGTGTGGCGCTAAAGAGTAAGGTACATATAGATGGAAAATATAATGGAAAAACCATATATAAATCGTACTCCAATGCATACAAATAGAGCCCAAGATTTATGCGATAGCAAAGATAAAGTTCCCTACAGTAAAGGATAACCTGCAGGTATATTATATGCCCCAATTACCAGCCATAGCAAATCCCACCCCTGACGAAGTCACCCTAGTTGGTGACGATACGCGTGGGGACTTGTACCCTCTGTCACCCGGCTTTTGGGTTTTGCTATGGCTGGTAATTGGGGCATATAATATACCTGCAGGTTATCCTTTACTATGGGGAACTTTATCTTTGCTATCGCATAAATCTTGGGCTCTATTTGTATGCATTGGAGTACGATTTATATATGGTTTTTCCATTATATTTTCCATCTATATGTACCTTACTCTTTAGCGCCACACTTTGGCTAGTAATTAGGACCTATTATACCTGCAGGCTACATTACATTTTGGAGTTACTTTACCTCTGTTGGGGGATAATTTCTCCTGAAAAATTGTAGTAATATACTCTATTGTGGCTGCATATTGTGGTGCTTTACTTGCATTTAATTGGACAAAATCTTGAATATTGCAATGTAATTTAACATTATAATGGTATAATCTAACGCATGTCTAAACCTTGGGTTCTATTTGCATATATTTGAGTACTATTATATATGGTCTGTCCATTATATTTTCCATCTATATGAACTTTACTCCTTAGCACTACACCTTGGCTAGTATTTAGGGCTTATATTATACCTACAGGTTAAAATAACATCCTGGGATTTTTACCTCTGCTGTGGGATAACCTCTCCCGAAAATTGTAGTGATATAATCTATTATGAACTACATATTGTGATGCTATATTTGCATGTACTTGGATATTATCCTGAATATTGTAATATTTTGGTATGTTGGTAAATCCCCTATTTATTCCCCTACCAGTGTAAACCATACCTGATAGCTTCCCTCTGGGTGGCAGAGGATAGTCCAACCTCAACAGAGGTCGGGACATCTGTTGATATATGGCTTTATGCCTTTTAAATGTTTTTAAAAGTGTGTGATCTTGTGTCCTATTTTTTGTAATAAAGTACCTTTTCACATAACTTGGTGTATCCCTGTTGTATGCACACTTCCTTTCTCTCTTGTTATCAGTTCCTGGAGGAAGGACAAGTCTCTGTTTGTCTCTTTCCAGGGGTCCCAAAAGGGGGTTAAGAGTTCCAAGTCCACGCTGGCCAGGTGGATTAGGGACGCCATTGCATTAGCTTACACGGCTAGGGGTACTGACGTTCCTGTGGGTCTGAAGGCACATTCCACACGGGCTGTAGCATCTTCTTGGGCGGAACGGGCAGATGTTTCCATTGCTCAAATCTGTAAAGCTGCCACATGGTCATCACCCTCGACCTTTTATAAACATTATAGGTTGGATCTTTCTTTCTCCGACCTTACCTTTGGGAGGCGTGTTCTACAGGCTGTGGTCCCTCCCTAATTTTTTCCTTTCGCTGTAATTCTCTCGTGGTGCCGTCATAGGGTGAGGGAAAAATACGTAATTACTTACAGGTAATGTGTTTTTTCCGAACCCATGACGGCACCATTATATTCCCACCCTGCACTGGGGATTGTTGGTTGGTTCACCTTCCTTTTTTTCCTTCTTCCGCAATTTTTCTGGTGGTGGCCTTATACTAACCTGTTGTTTTTTTCGGAGGTCCTCTCATGCTCTGTAATCAACTGAGGAGGCGAGAGGACCGCCCCTTTTTGTCCTGAAGGTTTCCTGTCCTTGATGGGCGGATCCTCTCTCGTGGTGCCGTCATGGGTTCGGAAAAAACACATTACCAGTAAGTAATTACGTATTTTGTTAATGTGTGGTTTTATTGTCACAGCTCAATGTTATAAGATTTTGTGAAGCACCTGGGGGTTTAAGATATGCACTACATGTCTAGATTAATTCCTTGAAGGGTTTAGTTTCTAAAATGGGTCACTTGTGGGGGTTTTCACTGTTTGCATATCAGGGGCTCTCCAAGCAGCATGGTCTCTGGAATAATGTCAAATTCCGCTCCGTCCCTTCCAGGCCCCGCTGTGCGCTCAAACAACGTTTTCCACTAAATATGCAATATCGACATACTCAGGAGAAATAGGACAAAATTCTACGCTCCCTTTTTTTCTCCTGTAACCTTTCTGAAATTGAATAATATTTTTGCTAAATCAACATTTTTGTGTGAAAAATTAAAGTTTGTTTGTTTTTTTTCAAAATTGCTTTGTCAAGCATCGGAAAGGTTAAAAAGCTTCTTGGATTTGGGTTTTGACTACTTTGAGCTTTGAGGGGTGCAGTTTTTTGGTATATTTTGTCATAGGCCCCTCAAAGTCACTTCAAATGTGATGTGGTCCCTTAAAGGTGTCACGCTCCCCGGGTCCTCTGCTCCCCTCCCCGGGTCCTCTGCTCCGCTCCCCGGGTCCTCTGCTCCGCTCCCCGGCTCACCTGCCACGCTTCCCGCTCTCCAGCCTCCGGTGTCCGCGCTCCCCAGGCCTCCTGGTCCCCGCTCCCGGCGCCCGTCGGCTTCCCAGCCCCTGGCCGGCTCTCCTGCGTCCTCCTCTCAGCTTCCTGCCATGGCTTCTGGCACCCGGGCCGCGCGCATGCGCATTAGGGCGCGCGCGCGGTCACTGACCCTTTCTTAAAGGGCCAGTGTCCACTGACAGGAAATGAGGCACACAGGTACAGGGTATAAAGGGGGTTAATGTCCAAGGGAGCGGGGCCTGTTCTTCGTGTTTTCCCAAGCTAGGAGTCAGGTCTCCTTGTGTTCTGTGAGATACTTACCTCTCTGTCTTCTAGAGCCGATCCTGCATCGCCATCCGGTCCTGCTGTGTCTCGAACCCCGAACGCTGCCCATCTGCCATCCTGACAGTCCGTACCATCTCGGTTCCCTGCGGTGACCCGTCATCTTGCTCCAACGGTTCCGGACCCCGCCTGACATCATCTCAGCTTCCGAACCTGAGCTCCGTCACCCGGACCACCATCAGTGACCTCGTGGTCCCAGGGACTTCTCCATTGTGTTCCAGTGCACGGACTGTCCTGCTACCTAAAGTGCTCCGGCTACCGGACTCCTTTCCCTCATCGGGGAGTTCGGCCCAGTGGATCCACCTTCCGGGTCTGCCCGTCCATCTGGCCCTAACAAAAGGGAACCTGTCGGGTCCAATATACACCCAGAACCACGAGCAGTTCTGGGTGCATATTGCTAAACCCTGCCTAACCGTCCCTGTATACACTAGCATAGATAAAGATCTTTAGAAAAAGTATTTCTAAAGATCTTTTATAATATGCTAATGAGCGCGGGGGCTAGTCCCCTGGGCGTTAGTTCCCCTGGCAAGTCGGGTCCATGGTTCACACTCTCCTCCCTGCAGCTTGTATAGTGACTCCATGGTTCGCACTCTCCCCCCTGCAGCTTGTATAGTGACTCCATGGTTCACACTCTCCTCCCTGCAGCTTGTATAGTGACTCCATGGTTCGCACTCTCCCCCCTGCAGCTTGTATAGTGACTCCATGGTTCACACTCTTCTCCGTGCAGCTTGTATAGTGACTCCATGGTTCGCACTCTCCTCCCTGCAGCTTGTATAGGGACTCAATGGTTCGCATTTGCCCCCCCCGCAGCTTGTATAGTGACTCCATGGTTCGCACTCTCCTATCTGCAGCTTATATAGTGACTCCATGGTTCGCACTCTCCTCCCTGTAGCTTGTATAGTGACTCCATGGTTCACAATCTCCCCCCTGCAGCTTGTATAGTGACTCCATGGTTCACACACTCCCCCCTGCTGCTTGTATAGGGGCTCCATGTTTCACACTCTCCTCCCTGCAGCTTGTATAGTGACTCCATGGTTCGCACTCTCCTCCCTGCAGCTTGTATAGTGACTCCATGGTTCACACTCTCCCCCCTGCAGCTTGTATAGTGACTCCATGGTTCACACTCTCCCCCCTGCAGTTTGTATAGTGACTCCATGGTTCGCACTCTCCCCCCTGCAGCTTGTATAGTGACTCCATGGTTCGCACTCTCCCCCTTGCAGCTTGTATAGTGACTACATGGTTCACACTCTTCTCCGTGCAGCTTGTATAGTGACTCCATGGTTCACACTCTCCTCTCTGCAGCTTGTATAGGGGCTCCATGGTTCACTCTCTCCCCCCTGCAGCTTGTATAGTGACTCCATGGTTCGCACTCTCCCCCCTGCAGCTTGTATAGTGACTCCATGGTTCGCACTCTCCTCCCTGCAGCTTGTATAGTGACTCCATGGTTCGCACTCTCCCCCCTGCAGCTTGTATAGTGACTCCATGGTTCGCACTCTCCTCCCTGCAGCTTGTATAGTGACTCCATGGTTCGCACTCTCCCCCCTGCAGCTTGTATAGTGACTCCATGGTTCACACTCTTCTCCCTGCAGCTTCTATAGCGACTCCATGGTTCGTACTCTCCTCCCTGCAGTTTGTATAGTGACTCCATGGTTCACACTCTCCTCCGTGCAGCTTGTATAGTGACTCCATGGTTCGCACTCTCCCCCCTGCAGCTTGTATAGTGACTCCATGGTTCACACTCTCCTCCCTGCAGCTTGTATAGGGACTCCATGGTTCACATTTGCCCCCCCCCCTGCAGCTTGTATAGTGACTCCATGGTTCGCACTCTCCCCCCTGCAGGTTGTATAGTGACTCCATGGTTCGCACTCTCCTCTCTGCAGCTTGTTTAGTGACTCCATGGTTCACACTCTCCTCCCTGCAGCTTGTATAGTGACTCCATGGTTCACACTCTCCTCCGTGCAGCTTGTATAGTGACTCCATGGTTCACACTCTCCTCCGTGCAGCTTGTATAGTGACTCCATGGTTCGCACTCTCCTCCCTGCAGCTTGTATAGTGACTCCATGGTCCACACTCTCCCCCCTGCAGCTTGTATAGTGACTCCATGGTTCACACTCTCCTACCTGCAGCTGGTATAGTGACTCCATGGTTCGCACTCTCCTCCCTGCAGCTTGTATAGTGACTCCATGGTTCACACTCTCCCCCCTGCAGCTTGTATAGTGACTCCATGGTTCGCACTCTCCTCCCTGCAGCTTGTATAGTGACTCCATGTTTCACACTCTCCTCCCTGCAGCTTGTATAGTGACTCCATGGTTCGCACTATCCTCCCTGCAGCTTGTATAGTGACTCCATGGTTCGCACTCTCCTCCCTGCAGCTTCTATAGCGACTCCATGGTTCACACTCTTCTCTGTGCAGCTTGTATAGGGACTCCATGGTTCGCACTCTCCGCCCTGCAGCTTGTATAGTAACACCATGGTTCACTCTCCTCCCTGCAACTTGTATAGTGACTCCATGGTTCACACTCTCCCCCCTGCAGCTTGTATAGTGACTCCATTTTTTGTACTCTCCTCCCTGCAGCTTGTATAGTGACTCCATGGTTCGCACTCTCCTCTCTGCAGCTTGTATAGTGACTCCATGGTTCTCACTCTCCCCCCTGCAGGTTGTATAGTGACTCCATGGTTCGCACTCTCCCTCCTGCAGCTTATATAGTGATTCCATGGTTCGCACTCTCCTCTCTGCAGCTTGTACAGTGACTTCATGGTTCGCACTCTCCTCCCTGCAGCTTGTATAGTGACTCCATGGTTCGCACTCTCCCTCCTGCAGCTTGTATAGTGACTCCATGGTTCGCACTCTCCCTCCTGCAGCTTGTATAGTGACTCCATGGTTCGCACTCTCCCCCCGGCAGCTTGTATAGTGACTCCATAGTTCGCACTCTCCTCCCTGCAGTTAGTATAGTGATTGTGTGGACAAAACCACTTTTGGTTTTACGTTATCATTTTTGAATGCTGGTGCATGTTTTATTTGTCACATATGATTACTATTACACATAGTCCTAGGTGTCCACAAGGGAACTGATACCTTTTACGCTGTCCTCTGTTTTTGTATGGTACTTTTTCTATGATTTTCATGTAAGCATTTGGCATTTTCATGTATATACATGTTATATAAATTTATTTAACCAAGAACTCCTTTTTCTCCTGATATTTGTGTTTCTTGAGTTGCTTGTTATCAGGGATGGTCATCATTTACACTATCCCTACCATTGATTAACATGGATAAGCTATATTTAAATGATCTTTGAAAGTTTGGGACATTACAAAGTATGGCCCTGTGCGCACACTGCATTTTTTCTTCATTTTTGGGCTTTGTGCGCATGCTGCGTATTTTTGACGCTGCGTTTTTGTGCGTTTTTGGCCGCTAAAAATGCACAAAAACGCACCTTCGTAAAAAAAATGCATAAAAAACGCATGCGTTTTTACCGCGATTTGGTGCGTTTTTGGCTGCGTTTTGCTACGTTTTTGATCTCTGCGTTTTGCTGCGTTTTTCCAATGCATTGCATGGGCGGAAAACGCAGAAAAACGCAGGAAAGAATTGACATGTCCATTTTTTTTTTTCAAGCTCAAAAACGCAGCTTAAAAAAACAGTTGTGTGCGGACAGCAAAAATGAAAACTCATAGAGTTTGCTGGGGAAGCAAAGTCATGCAGTTTTGAGGCCAAAAACGCACCCAAAAAACGCGCAAAAACGCCGCGAAAAACGCACTGTGTGCACATAGCCTTGTTGTGTTTTTGGGTGCAGTTTGTTGCTCAAAACTGCATGCATTGCCTTCCCCAGCAAAGCCTGAGAATTTAGAAAGGCTGTGCGCATGGTGCTGCTACTTTTCCCTGCAGTTTTGGGTGCAGAAAAAGGGCTAAATGCCTTAGAAGGGCTTCACATGCAATTTAGCCATGTGTGCAGTGACTGAAGAGACACTGCCGGGCCCCCCTGTTGTGACTGGGGTCCGTTAAAGAGGGGGGGCCGAGGCTTCATAAAGCTAAGTAATTACCCCATGCTCTGCCGGGGCCCCCCTCTTCACCGGGCCCGATACACCAGTCATGGTTGTAATGCCCTGATGGAGGAGGCCCTGGTCTGACATTCTGATTTGTCATTCTGACATGTTAAAGAAGTTGTCCAGTTACCAAAACTGATTTTTTTTTTCTGATAAATCTTGCTAATATGTGCCCCTCAACACATCTATTATGTTTTTTCATCAAAATTAGGTTTTATTGTGCACTAGCAGCACATGCTCATTGCTCGCCCCGGCTCTGATGGGGTTAATCTCTCCTCTGACTTCCTGTGTTCAGTTCCTACAAGTCCCAGAATTCTTTGTGGCTCTAGGGCGGTGTCTAGCTTATCTAACACACTCCCCTCAGCTCTCCAACCAAAGCCTCCTCCCTGCCTCTTCCCCGTGTGGATGCACTGAGAGAAATCACACAGAGACATCCGAAGCTGCCAGCTCTGCACACAACCAGGGGAAGAAAGTGTGTGTGTGTGAGTGTGTGTGTGTGTGTGTTTTTGTGTGAGTGTGTGTGTGTGTGTGTACAGAAATTATGATTATTAGCCGGCGCTATTAGCCGGCGCAACATGTGAAAAAAATAATTGGGGAAAAAAAAGTGACGGGGTGATGAGATTGCTTTTTTCCCTCTTGCCTAGTCTGTGTGTCGTCCGTATCATCCGCAAACCGCATATGACCGGATCCTGTGGATTAAATGTGCAGCGCATGCAACCGTTATTTTACCGGATCCTTCTACAGCGGGACACAGAATTTATCGGCCGGCGCTGGAGTCAGCTGACTCCTGATCTCACAGCCCGCACACGCTGCAATGGCTGCAGGTGGGCTCATTCACATGATCGTTCCGTTTGTCCTGGTCAGTTCCTGTTTTTTTGCGGCCCCACAGACAGGACCATCTTTTCAATGTCTTTTGTGTAGGATCGGATGGTACACGGTAGCACTTCCATGTGCATCCGATCCTACAAAAAAAAACACTTCGGATGCCATATGTCCGCTCCGTTATTATGGAACATGTCCTATTCTGTTCCGTAATAACGAACCATGACTCAATACAAGTCAATGGGTCCGCAAAATTCCCGGAAGCAACACGGAAGCACTTCCATGTGTCTTCCGTTGGGTGCCCGTGCAGTCAGTGTCCCGCTCCAGCCCCAGCCCCGCGGCTGCCCACTCAGCAGTGTCAGCAGCGGCCCGCACTGCAGTGTCAGCAGCCGCGGGGATGACAAGCACTACCGTCAGGAGGTTAGTAAGTTCATTACATACGGTGATGAAGTCCTGCCCTCCTGACGTCAGCGGTCGTCACTGCCTTCTATGCCCGCCGCTTGTCACATCACCTCTCGCTGTCGACCCGAGACTGTGACTAGTGGTAACGTCACGGGCCGCTCGCGATACTTTGTTTGTGAAGGCGGCGGTCATTGAACTCGGTGACAGCGCTGCTGTCATGAGTTCAGCGATCATCGCAGGTAATATACCTCGCTAACCTCCTGATAGCAGCACTCGTCATGCCCTGCAGTGACCTGGGCTGACCTATTGATGTTAGCTCAGGTCACTGCACGGCTCTCCCAGCAAATAGGGAACATTCTGTTTTTCATTGACTGGGACATTGACTATGGTATGGATCATCGTGGGACCCCCTTGTATTACACCAGACCTGGATTTGTTTTTCTTTCTAATAAATTGGTGAAAGAAGGAATGTGTTGGGGAATGTTTTTTCAAATAAAAATGTGTTTGTTGTCTATTTTTTTTTTTTTTTATTACTGCCTGGGTTGGTGATGTCGGGTATCTGATACACGCCTGACATCACTAACTCCAGGGCTTGATGCCAGGTGACATTACACATCTGGTATTAACCCCATATATTACCCCGTTTGCCACCGCACCAGGGCAACGGGATGAGCTGGCGCGAAGCACCAGGACTGGCACATCTAATGGATGCGCTACTTCTGGGGCGGCTGCAGCCTGCTATTTTTAGGCTGGGGAGTGTCCAATAACGGTGAACCTCCCTAGTCTGAGAATACCAGACCACAGCTGTCCGCTTTACCTTGGCTGGTGATCCAATTTCGGGGGACCCCGTGTTTTTTGTTTTAAATTATTTATTTAATTTAAAATAACAGTGTGAGGGGGACTCTGTTTTGGATTACCAGCCAAGGTGAAGCTGCCAGCTGTGGTTTGCAGGCTGCAGCCGTTTGCTTTACCCTAGCTGGCTACAAAAGATAGGGGGACCGCATGTCATTTTTTTTTATTATTTATTTATTTTTTGGCTAAATACAAGACTAAGCACCTTAGTGCCACATGACAGTCACAAAAGGGTGCCAGCTTAGAATATGCAGGGGGGTAGGACATTATATATGTCTTTCTTATCTATCTATCTATCTATCTATCCAGCCCTCCATTCATTCATTCATTCATCCCTCTATCCCTCTGTCTCTATATCTATCTATCCATCTCTATATCTACTCATCTATTTATCTTTCTTGCTGCTTCCGTTTTTTGCGGTCCGCAAAAAAAACCGGAAGGCACGCAGATGTCACACGGACGCCACTAGGATGCATCCGTGAAAAAAAAGACCGTTTTTTGTGGCCCGCAAAAACGGAACGGTCATGTGAATGTAGCCTTAACAGCAGTCGCTGCCTGCTGCCGATCACATGTGACCGTGTGCGGGCGGTGTGTGCGGGCGGTGTGTACAGGAGTTCAGCTGAGTTCAGATCAGCTGACTCAAGTGTCGGCCGATCAGGCTGGGGCCACACGGGGATTACTGCGATCCCCTCGCATTACACTCGGCTCACGCTCAGTACAGCAGAGCTGAGTGTGATGCGTGTGTCCCTGCAACTGAGGTCCGACTGTGCGAGCAGACCTCAGCTGCGGGGGGCGGTCCGCCACTCGAGGGGTGGGCCAGCACTGAGGAGGGGTGGGAGGGATTTCTCTCCCTCTCTCCTTCGTAGTCCAATGATGTACCGCAAGTGCAGTGCGATTTTTCTCTCACCACATACACTTGAATGGGTAAAAGAGAGAGTCTTGCATTACAGTTGTAGCATGCTGCGATTGTTTTCTCGGTCCAAATAGGGCGGAGAAAATAATCGCTCATGTGTGCTGACACACAGGCTAATATTGGTCCGAGTGGAATGCGATGTTTTATCGCACTCCACTCGCACTGTTTTTCTCGCCGTGTGACTTAGACCTTACAGTCCGCAGCCACCCCAGAAAATGGCGCTTTCATAGAAGCGCCATCTTCTGGCGCTGTATCCAACTCTTCCAGTGGCCCTGGTGACTGGTGGCTCGCTGGGTAATAATGGGGTTAGGGCTAGCTGTAAATTATAAGCTGGCCCTAAGCCCAAAATTCATGGGGTCACGCCAATATTAGACATGGTCACCATGAATTTCTAGTAAAGATTAAAAAAACACAAAACACAGAAAAATATTTTTATTAGAAATAAAACACAACACAATTAGTGACTCCATCTTTATTGAAATAAAGAACCCCCCTCCGCAGTAATCCTGGGTCAAGGGTCCCGCGCCGTCCAATCCGGAGCCAATATCATCTGATCGGTTTGCTGGAAGGCAAAGCTATCAGATGATGTCAGGTTAAAGGACATGAATCACACGACACAGCAGCTGATTGTATAAAAGCCGGTTATACAATCAGCTGATGTATCAGTGAAAAAAAAAAAATACTCACTTATGTGCTGATTACCGACAGCTCCTGGAGCGATCGGACGGGAGTCTGATCCCGTCAGATCGCTGCCGGTAATCAGCTGATGAAGTCTCCTGACGGCATCAGCTGATAGCCAGCCGGGCGCTAAAAAGATGGCGTCACCGCGAGACTACGATCAGCTGATGCGTCAGGTGACCGCATCAGGTGATCAGCGCCAGGTCCTGCAGGCATCGGACATGCCCGGAGAGTCTGCACACAGCTGGAGCGGCGGTCCTGGGAGAGGAGCTGGGAGCGGACATGGTACCGGGAGTCTGCAGACAGGTGAGTATGACATTTTTTTTTCTATTGTTCACTTTTGATTTAGCAGCTGCCTCCATCTCCTGCGCGTACATTGCGCCGCACGGGAGCTGGCATGGCACCGGACGGGAGATGGAAGCGGCGGTGACGGTACCGGGAGGATTCACGGTTCTGTGTTTAATGACAAAAGGAATCCTCTTCCTGTACACGTCACTTTACTGCCCACCCCTTGCGTTTATAGCTGCGTTTTTAGTCATAGAAACGCACTAAAACGTAGCTATATTTGCAAATTGTGTTTTTCATTGCGTTTTTGAACATCTCATTCAACTCAATGGGTGTAAAACGCAGTGAAAAAACACAAAAATAATTGACATGCTGCGTTTTTTTGGGCACCACAAAAACACAGCTGAAAAAAATGCTGTGTGCAGACAGCAAAAATGAAAACTCATAGACTTTGCTGGGGAAGGAAAGTCATGCAGTTTTCTGAGCAAAAACGCACTCGAAAAACGCTCAAAAACGCCACGAAAAACGCACTGTGTGAACTTACCCTTAGTTGGTGACATGCAGCATCGCAGGTGACAGAGCAGAGCAAGTTGGTGACATGCTCTGCTCTGACACATAGTGTGCTGCATGTCACTAACTGTATCCACTCTGGGACTTGTTGTGCAGGTGACCGGATGCCACATGTCATTAACTTGCTCCACTCTGACTTCTGCTGCATTGTTCCAACTGTATACACTCTCACCTGAACAAGTCTCAGAGTGGGGCAGTTATTGACATGTATCATCCGGTCACCTGCACAACAAGTCCCAGAGTGGAGACAGATAGTGACATATAGCATCCGGTCACCTGCACAACAAGTCCCAGAGTGGAGACAGATAGTGACATATAGCACACTATGTGTCAGAGCAGAGCATGTCACTGTCTCCACTCTGGGACTTGTTGTGCAGGTAACCGGATGCTACATGTCACTAACTGTCTCCACTCTGGGACTTGTTGTGCAGGTGAGAGTGTATACAGTTGGTACTATGCAGCAGAAGTCACAGAGTGGGGCAGTTAGTGACATGTATCATCCGGTCACCTGCACAACAAGTCCCAGAGTGGAGACAGATAGTGACACATAGCACACTATGTGTCAGAGCAGAGCATGTCACTGTCTCCACTCTGGGACTTGTTGTGCAGGTGACCGGATGCTACATGTAACTTACTGTCTCCACTCTGGGACTTGTTGTGCAGGTGACAGAGTGGAGCTGATTGGTCCCATGCAGCGTCCGGTCACCTGTGCTGCTGGTGGGAGTATATGATCACACTGCCGACACCGCCCGCTCTCCTGACAGCTGAGCACAGCGGGCGGGTGGACAGTGTGATCACATACTTGCGTGACAGGGGGGATTTCAGTGGAGGAAACCCCCCCCCCTGTACTCCACACTGGAGCCCATACCTCCCACAGCTGACGGATGGTAAGCGCGCGCTCTGCCTTCACCGCTCCACACTAAAGCTCTCTGGATCCTCCCCTCGAGGCTTGGCTGTGACGTGCGGTAGTCACCGCCCACAGCCCAGTCAATCAGTGTGAGTGGCGCCGGCATCCTCTGACGTACCCGTCCAGTTTGAGAGCCCGGAAATGCCGGGACGTCAGAGGATGCTGGCGGCCACAGCTCCAGGGGGTCATGTGACAGGCACTGAGCGTGCAGGATAGCGCCGCTCAGTGCCAGAACTGGAAATACAAGCCAATGGAGAAGATGCATACAATGGTAAGTGACACTCATTGGGAAAATAAAAAAAATGGGTGAACCACCCCTTTAAGAGTTTGATATGCTGTGCATCTATCTACATGGTGAATCACATAACCAAAGGAAATTGGGTGGGAAGCAGACACAGACTGATCTGGCACAGTGGGCCAAAGTGTACATATGCAAAGTGGGCCTCCACGGCAGTGGTGCCCCATCGTCCTGCCATCAGCCCTTTAAGATTGTGGCGTCGAGCCCTATGCACGTCGTAGCGGCCTGTCAGTTTACAGGGCTCTACGCCTGCCGGAGTCTTAAAGGGCCAGCAGGCCACTTTGCCGTTTGATGCCACTGGTCCTATTTCCACCTTGATTACTTTGCCATTTTATTAATTCTGACCAGTGTCACTTTCAGGTTAAAACTCTGGAAAGCTTCAACGTATCCCAGTTATTCCAAGATTTATTTATTCTTTTTGTGACCTATTGAACTTGATTTTAGGGGGAAAATTTAGGACCATATTTTTTGCCTTTTATTTGTAAAGAAATTTTAAATTTTGGCAAAAATTTTGAAAGTTTTGCAATTTTTAAACTTACATGTTTATGCCCTTAAAGGGGTGGTTCACCCATTTTTTTTTATTTTCTGTATGAGTTCTACTTACCATTCTAGGCGTTTTCTCCATTGGCTTCTGTTTCCATTTCTGGCACTGAGCGGCGCTATCCTGCACGCTCAGTGCCTGTCACATGACCCCCTGGAGCTGTGGCCGCCAGTATCCTCTGACGTCCCGGCAATTCCGGGCTCTCAAACCTGTCGGGTACGTCAGAGGAGGCTGGCACCACTCAGATTGAGTGACAGGGCTGTGGGCGGTGACTACCGCACGGCACAGCCCAGCATCGAGGGGAGGAGCCGGAGGACGTCAGTGTGGAGCCGGCTAAGCGTCCTGCAGATGGTGAGGCACGGGGCGCAGTACAGGGGGGGGTTCTTCAGCTGAAATCCCCCCCCCTGTACGTAAGTATCTGATCACACTCTCCACCCCGCCCGCTCTGCTGTGATGTCAAGAGAGCGGCCGGTGTCGGGCAGTGTGATCATGTGCTCCTCTCAGCAGCACTACAGGACGCAGCAACCAGCAAGACACTGACAGGCATGTCACCGCTGTGATCTGCCACCTGTCCTGCTTCATGGGACCAACTGTCTGCACTCTGTCACCTGCACCACAAGTCACAGAGTGGAGACAGTTAATGACAGCACCTCTTCCCCCCCCCTATTCTCTCTCTCTTCTCTCCCCCCACTCTTCTCCCCCTCCCCTCTTCCCCCTCTTCTCGGCCCCCCTCTTATCCCCCTCTCCTCTCACCCCTCCTTTCCCTCGCTCTCTCTCTTTTCCCTCGCTCTCTCTTTTCCCTCGCTCTCTCTCTCTTTTCCCTCGCTCTCTTTCCCCCCTCGCTCTCTTTCCCCCCTCGCTCTCTTTCCCTCCCTCGCTCTCTTCCCCCCCTCGCTCTCTTTTCCTCCCCCCCTCGCTCTCTTTTCCTCCCCCCCTCGCTCTCTTTTCCTCCCCCCTCGCTCTCTTTTCCTCCTCCCCTCGCTCTTTTCCTCCTCCCCTCGCTCTCTTTTCCTCCCCCCCTCGCTCTCTTTTCCTCCCCGCTCGCTCTCTTTTCCTCCCCCCTCGCTCTCTTTTCCTCCCCCCTCGCTCTCTTTTCCTCTTCCCCTCGCTCTCTTTTCCTCCCCCCCTCGCTCTCTTTTCCTCCCCCCCTCGCTCTCTTTTCCTCCCCCCTCGCTCTCTTTTCCTCCCCCCCCTCGCTCTTTTCCTCTCCCCCTCGCTCTCTTTTCCTCCCCCCTCGCTCTCTTTTCCTCCCCCCCTCGCTCTCTTTCCCCCCCCCCTTGCTCTCTTCCCCCCCCTCGCTCTCTCTCTCTTTTCCCTCGCTCTCTCCTGGCTCTTTTCCCTCGCTCTCTCCTGGCATGGTCAGTACAGAAATCTCTCAATCGTGGAGGGGTGAGAGGGAGTAATAAACATGGAGTCCCTACTGTGTCTGTGTATTTATTTCTAATAAAGTATTTTTCTCTGTGTGATGTCTTTTTTTTTTTTTAAACCCTTTATTGGAGATTCTTAATGGCCAGGTCAAACTTGGCCTGACATTAAGAATCTCGGGCTTTATACCAGCTGGTAAAACATAGCTGGTATTAACCCCTCATTACCCAGCGTGCCACCTGCCACCAGGGCCACTGGAAAAGTTGGATACAGCGCCAGAAGATGGCACTTCTATGAAAGCGCCATTTTCTGGGGCGGCTGTGGACTGCAATTCGCAGCGGGGGGGCCAGAAAGTTTGGGCACCCTGCACTGCGGATTCCAATCCCCAGCTGCCTAGTTGTACCTGGCTGGACTCAAAAATTCAGTGAAGTCCACGTAATTTTTTTTTTAAATTATTTCTTGAAATTCATGAAATAAAAAAAAAAAAAGGGCTTCTCTATATTTTTGGTTCCCAGCCGGGTACAATTAGGCAGCTGGGGGTTGGGGGCAGCCCGTAGCTGCCTGCTGTACCTGGCTAGCATACAAAAATATAGCGAAGCCCACGTCATTTTTTTAAAAAAGTTTTCAGGCAAAAACCTTTATAAAAAAAAAAAAATGCTTCCCTGGATTTCTATTGCCAGTGAAAGTAACACCAAGCAGCGGGGGTTAGCAGCCAGTAGCTGCTTGGGTTACCCTTAGCAATAGAAAATGAGGCGGGAGCCCACAAACAATGTGATTTTTTGTTTTTTTTTATTTTTAATGATTTTTTTTTAAAAAAAAAATCGACATGGGCTTCGCCCATCGAGCACCAGAGCATTTTATTGCTCAATTCATCCCAAGTAATCAGATGACTCCAGTGTCGGCCGATTACTTGTTCTGTGTCCCCCTGCATCCATTGCAGCGTGTACGGGCTGTGAGGTCAGCGGAGTTCAGTCCAGTACTGGAGTCAGCTGATCTGAACTCCAGCCTGCACACGCTGCGATGGATGCAGGGGGACATAGAACAAGTAAGTTCTAAGCCACACAGCGAGAAAAACAGTGCGAGTGGAGTGCGATAAAACATCGCATTCCACTCGGACCAATATTAGCCTGTGTGTCAGCACACATGAGCGATTATTTTCTCAGCCCTAATTGGACCGAGAAAACAATCGCAGCATGCTTCAACTGTAATGCAAGATTCTCTCTTTTACCCATTCAAGTGTATGTGGTGAGAGAAAAATCGCACTGCACTTGCGGTACATCGGTGGACTACGGAGGAGAGAGGGAGAGAAATCCCTCCCACCCCTCCTCAGTGCTGGCCCACCCCTCGAGTGGCGGACCGCCCCCCGCAGCTGAGGTCTGCTCGCACAGTCGGACCTCAATCGCAGGGACACACGCATGACACTCAGCTCTGCTGTACTGAGCGTGAGCCGAGTGTAATGCGAGGGGATCGCAGTAATCCTCGTGTGGCCCCAGCCTGATCAGCCGACACTTGAGTCAGCTGATCTGAACTCAGCTGAACTCCTGTACTCACAGCCCGCACACACAGCCCGCACACGGTCACATGTGATCGGCAGCAGGCAGTGACTGCTGTTAAGGCTACATTCACATGACCGTTCCGTTTTTGCGGGCCACAAAAAACGGTCCTTTTTTTTCACGGATGCATCCTAGTGGCATCCGTGTGACATCTGCGTGCCTTCCGTTTTTTTACGGACCGCAAAAAATGGAAGCAGCAAGAAAGATAAATAGATGAGTAGATATAGAGATGGATAGATAGATATAGAGACAGAGGGATAGAGGGATGAATGAATGAATGAATAGAGGGCTGGATAGATAGATAGATAAGAAAGACATATATAATGTCCTACCCCCCCTGCATATTCTAAGCTGGCACCCTTTTGTGACTTTCATGTGGCACTAAGGTGCTTAGTCTTGTATTTAGCCAAAAAATAAATAAATAATAAAAAAAAAATGACATGCGGTCCCCCTATCTTTTGTAGCCAGCTAGGGTAAAGCAAACGGCTGCAGCCTGCAAACCACAGCTGGCAGCTTCACCTTGGCTGGTAATCCAAAACAGAGGCCCCCCCCACACTGTTATTTTAAATTAAATAAATAATTTAAAACAAAAAACACGGGGTCCCCCGAAATTGGATCACCAGCCAAGGTAAAGCGGACAGCTGTGGTCTGGTATTCTCAGACTAGGGAGGTTCACCGTTATTGGACACTCCCCAGCCTAAAAATAGCAGGCTGCAGCCGCCCCAGAAGTAGCGCATCCATTAGATATGCCAGTTCTGGTGCTTCGCGCCAGCTCATCCCGTTGCCCTGGTGCGGTGGCAAAACGGGGTAATATATGGGGTTAATACCAGATGTGTAATGTCACCTGGCATCAAGCCCTGGAGTTAGTGATGTCAGGCGTGTATCAGATACCCGACATCACCAACCCAGGCAGTAATAAAAAAAAAAAAATAGACAACACATTTTTATTTGAAAAAACACTCCCAACACATTCCCTCTTTCACCAATTTATTAGAAAGAAAAACAAATCCAGGTCTGGTGTAATACAAGGGGGTCCCACGATGATCCATACCATAGTCAATGTCCCAGTCAATGAAGAACAGAATGTTCCCTATTTGCTGGGAGAGCCGTGCAGTGACCTGAGCTAACATCAATAGGTCAGCCCAGGTCATTGCAGGGCATGACGAGTGCTGCTATCAGGAGGTTAGCGAGGTATATTACCTGCGATGATCGCTGAACTCCTGACAGCAGCGCAGTCACCGAGTTCAATGACCGCCGCCTTCACAAACAAAGTATCGCGAGCGGCCCGTGACGTTACCACTAGTCACAGTCTCGGGTCGACAGCGAGAGGTGATGTGACAAGCGGCGGGTATAGAAGGCAGTGACGACCGCTGACGTCAGGAGGGCAGGACTTCATCACCGTATGTAATGAACTTACTAACCTCCTGACGGTAGTGCTTGTCATCCCCGCGGCTGCTGACACTGCAGTGCGGGCCGCTGCTGACACTGCTGAGCGGGCAGCCGCGGGGCTGGGGCTGGAGCGGGACACTGACTGCACGGGCACCCAACGGAAGTCACATGGAAGTGCTTCCGTGTTGCTTCCGGGAATTTTGCGGACCCATTGACTTGTATTGAGTCACGGTTCGTTATTACGGAACAGAATAGGACATGTTCCATAATAACGGAGCGGACATACGGCATCCGATGTGGTTTTTTTTGTAGGATCGGATGCACATGGAAGTGCTACCGTGTACCATCCGATCCTACACAAAAGACATTGAAAAGATGGTCCTGTCTGTGGGGCCGCAAAAAAACAGGAACTGACCAGGACAAACGGAACGGTCATGTGAATGAGCCCACCTGCAGCCATTGCAGCGTGTGCGGGCTGTGAGATCAGGAGTCAGCTGACTCCAGCGCCGGCCGATAAATTCTGTGTCCCGCTGCAGAAGGATCCGGTAAAATAACGGTTGCATGCGCTGCACATTTAATCCACAGGATCCGGTCATATGCGGTTTGCGGATGATACGGACGACACACAGACTAGGCAAGAGGGAAAAAAGCAATCTCATCACCCCGTCACTTTTTTTTCCCCAATTATTTTTTTCACATGTTGCGCCGGCTAATAGCGCCGGCTAATAATCATAATTTCTGTACACACACACACACACACTCACACAAAAACACACACACACACACACACTCACACACACACTTTCTTCCCCTGGTTGTGTGCAGAGCTGGCAGCTTCGGATGTCTCTGTGTGATTTCTCTCAGTGCATCCACACGGGGAAGAGGCAGGGAGGAGGCTTTGGTTGGAGAGCTGAGGGGGGTGTGTTAGATAAGCTAGACACCGCCCTAGAGCCACAAAGAATTCTGGGACTTGTAGGAACTGAACACAGGAAGTCAGAGGAGAGCTTAACCCCATCAGAGCTGGAGCCAGCAATGAGGATGTGCTGCTAGTGCACAATAAAAGGTAATTTTGCTGAAAAAACATAATAGATGTGTTGAGGGGCACATATTAGCAAGATTTCTCAGAAAAAAAAAAAACAGTTTTGGTAACTGGACAACTTCTTTAAACCAGTTATGTCACACAACATAGTAAATGACATTTTCCACATATCTAGTTAACATCAGTTTTTGAAAAATCATTTTTTAGACTTTGAACCCTTCTAACTTCCTATCGACAAGTTCTCATTTTTCAACAAAATTCACAAAACAATTTTTTTAGTGACTGTCACATTTGAAGTGACTGACAGACCTAGGTGACAGAAAATACCCCAAAGTGACCCCATTCTAAAAACTGCACCCCCAAACTGCTGAAATCAACATTCAAGAAGTTTAACACTTTAAGTACTTTACAGGAACTAATTGTATATATAGCAGTCTGTCTCCTAAGTAATGTGTATACACCAGCCGCGATATCACCTATATAAGATGTATATATCAGTTTCCTATGTAATGTATATACAGCAGTCGCTACGTATATATTCAGCAGCTGGGGTGTTTCCTGTATGATGTACTATATATACTGTACATTAAAGGCCGCTTTACACGCAACGACATCACTAACGAGATGTCGTTGGGGTCACGGAATTCGTGACGCACATCCGGCCTTGTTAGCGACGTCGTTGCGTGTGAAACGCAGAAACAATCGTTATCTATCAAAATTACTTACCTGATCGTTGACGCGTCATTCCTTTCCCGATTATCCTTGCTGTTGCAGGTACGATGTTGTTCGTTGTTCCTGCGACAGCACACATCTCTACGTGTGACACAGCGGGAACGAGGAACTACATCGTACCTGCGGCCGCCGCCAATGAGGAAGGAAGGAGGTGGGCGGGATGTTCGTCCCGCTCAGTTCCACCCCTCCGCTTCTATTGGGCGGCCGCTTAGTGACGTCGCTGTGACTCCGAATGAACCGCCCCCCTTAGAAAGGAGGCCGTTCGCCGGCCACAGCGACGTCGCTAGCCAGGTAAGTAGTTTGATGGGGACTAACGATGTTGTGCGCCACGGGCAGCGATTTGCCCGTAACTCACAACGACGGGGGCGGGCACGCTCGATAGCGATATCGGTACCGATATCGCAGCGTGTAAAGTGGGCTATAGGGTGGAATCCACGCTATATACACTGGCGCATCTCTACACTAAGTATATACACAGCTCCACTCTATATTTCTTAACATACCGCATACTCACATATCGTGTGACACTATATATCGTGTGGAGCTGTTTTTTTTATTTATTATAACTGTAGCATACTGTATATTGTGAAGCTGTATATGTGATGTATACTTCTTCTGTCGGGTATACTGGGTGTATTTCCAGGTGCCTGTAGTATTCTCTGTATACACTGCACAGTTCCATGTCTCCTGTCCTGTATACTGGGGATAATTCTCAGTATCATTATTATTCTGTATATACACAGCACAGTACCCCTTCCGCTGTCCTGTATACTGGGGGTAATTCTCAGCATGTGAAGGTATGCTATGAGTAAGACCCCAGAGTTCGAAACATGTATGCGGATCCCCAAGGGGTAGGAAGGACTGTCCCCCTTCCACTTAGTTTTACTTGAATCCATGTTTTAAATAAACTTTTTTTGTATTCATTAGGACGTGCTGCTGGGGTTCTCCTTCACCTGCTGTGGACACTCCTGGATCACTGACTTTCAGCCCTCCGTGCACCTTCCGGACTTTCCTGGAATTCACACTGACGGGTGAGCGGAAAACTTATTGTTTTGGGTGTGATTCTTAGTATCTGTATTTTGTATATATACACTGCTCAGTACTATTTCTCCTGTTCTGTATACTGGGTGTAATTCTCAGTATCATTATTATTCTGTATATATACACTGCACAGTACTCCTTCCCCTGTCCTGTATACTGGGTGTAATTCTCAGTATCATTATTATTCTGTATATATACACTGCACAGTACTCCTTCCCCTGTCCTGTATACTGGATGTAATTCTCAGTATCATTATTATTCTGTATATATACACTGCACAGTACTCCTTCCCCTGTCCTGTATACTGGATGTAATTCTCAGTATCATTATTATTCTGTATATATACACTGCACAGTACTCCTTCCCCTGTCCTGTATACTGGATGTAATTCTCAGTATCATTATTATTCTGTATATATACACTGCACAGTACTCCTTCCCCTGTCCTGTATACTGGATGTAATTCTCAGTATCATTATTATTCTGTATATATACACTGCACAGTACTCCTTCCCCTGTCCTGTATACTGGATGTAATTCTCAGTATCATTATTATTCTGTATATATACACTGCACAGTACTCCTTCCCCTGTCCTGTATACTGGGTGTAATTCTCAGTATCATTATTATTCTGTATATATACATTGTACAGTACTCCTTTCCCTGTCCTGTATACTGGGTGTAATTCTCAGTATCATTATTATTCTGTATATATACATTGTACAGTACGCCTTCCCCTGTCCTGTATACTGGGTGTAATTCTCAGTATCATTATTATTCTGTATATATACATTGTACAGTACGCCTTCCCCTGTCCTGTATACTGGGTGTAATTCTCAGTATCATTATTATTCTATACATATACACTGCACAGTACCTCCTACCCTGTCCTGTATACTGGGTGTATTTCTCAGTATCTGTATTTTGTAAGTATGCACTGCACAGTACCACTTCTTATATCCTGTATTTTAAGTATAATTCCCAGTATCTGTATTCTGTATATATACACTGTACAATACCCCTTCCCTTGTCATGTATACTGAGTGTAAGTCTCAGTATCCGTATTATTCTGTATATATACACTGCACAGTATATATGTGTGAGAGATATATATGTGTGTGTGTGTGTATATAAATTATATAATATGTGTATGTGTATTTCCTTCCTGTAATTCTATAACCTGCACATGCTGGGAGGTTGTCACGCTCCCCGGGTCCCCTGTGCTGCCCTCCGGCTCACCTGTCACGCTCCCCGGCTCCCCCGCCTCGCTTCCCGGTTCCCTGGTCCGGTCACCGCCGCTCCCCGCTCACCAGCACCCCTTGCCGGCGCGTCCCCAGCGTCCTGGTCCCCGCACCCGGCGTCCGTCGGCTTCACAGCCCCATCCTGGCCCTGCTGCTTCCTCCTCGCAGCTTCCTGCCCTGGCTTCTGGCACTCGGGCCGCGCGCATGCGCATTAGGGCGCGCGCGCGGTCATTGACCCTTTCTTAAAGGGCCAGCGTCCATTAACAGGAAATGATGCAAAACAGGTACAGGGTATAAAGGGGGTTAATGTCCAAGGGGGCGGGGCCTGATCTTTGTGTTTCTTAAGCTAGGAGTCAGGTCTCCTGGTGTCTATATGTATATACTCACCTATCTCTCTTGTAGAGCCGTGCCTGCCTCGCCATCCGGTCCAGACCGAATCCCGAACCCCGAACGCTGTCCATCTGCCATCCTGACAGTCCGTACCATCTCGGATCCCTACGGTGACCTGTCATCTCGCTCCAAAGGTTCCGGACCCCGCCTGACATCTTCTCGGCTTCCGAACCTGAGCTGCGTCACCCGGACTACCACCAGTGACTCCGTGGTCCCAGGGACTTCTCCGTTATACTCGTGTGCACGGACTGTTCTGCTGCCTATAGTGCTCCAGCTACCGGACCCCTTACCACCATCTAGGAGTTCGGCCCAGTGGATCCACCTCCTGGGTCTGCCCGTCCACCTGGCCCTGACAGTAAGATCAGGCCATGGATCCCGCTGCAGCACTAGCAGCCGTACAGGAGGAACTCACACGCCAGCGTGAGACTCAGACCCGCATGCTGCAATTTATGTCTTCTGTGGACGCCCGCCTGAACACGCTACAAGCGGCAGTTACGTCTTCAGCATCCCGGGCCTCCACTAGTCAAGCCACGGCTCCAGCTCCCGTGGCGACGTCTTCAGATACTTCCAGACTTCGTTTGGCCTCACCACCCCGGTACGCCGGAGACCCCAAGACCTGCAGGGGATTCTTAAACCAATGCTCCCTCCATTTCACGCAGCTGCCGCATTTGTTTGCCTCTGACCATACCAAGGTCGCCTTCATCATGTCCCATCTAGAGGGTGAGGCACTGGCGTGGATGAACCCCTTGTGGGAGAAGGGGGATCCTGTGACCACGAACATCCAGGACTTCCTGCAGGCATTCCGTGGCACCTTTGATGAGCCCGGACGCGCCTCCGCGTCTGCTTCGTCTCTTCTCCGGCTACGTCAGGGGACTCTGACGGTGGGCCAATACGCAATCCGGTTTCGCACCTTGGCTTCGGAACTCGGGTGGAACAACGAGGCCCTAACCGCCGCCTTCTGGGAAGGACTCTCGGGGCGAATTAAGGATGAGCTGGCGGGTCGTGACGTACCGACCACCCTGGATGCCCTGATCGCCCTAGCGACTCGAGTGGACATCCGCTTTCAGGAGCGATCCAAGGAAGTGTCCCGTGAGAGACGTCCGGTACGGCATTCCTCTCCTCCGCAGAAGCCCGCCGTACTTCAGTCTTCGACAGCTGGGGTCCCCGTCCACGAGCCCATGCAGATCGACAGAGTGCGGCAGTCTGAACAACGTCGAGCTGAGCGGCTCGCCAAGGGCCTCTGCTTTTACTGCGGAGAGGGCACACACCTGCTACGCTCCTGTCCAGAGAGGCCGGGAAACTCCAAAGCCTAGGGTTGGTAGGAGAGGCCACCCTAGGTGCTGGGACTCTCTCAGACCCGGTTACGTGGACTGTGCAAGTGACAAGGGGAGAGACGCGGTTCATGGCTGAGGCATACCTCGATTCCGGGGCAGCAGGCAATTTCATCCAGCAGGCCACGGTGGACAAGTACCAGGTGCCTGTTACTCCACTCGACAAGCCCCTCGTGATTGCCTCTGTGGATGGGAGACCCCTCTCTGACACCATCTCCTGGATCACCAAGCCGGTGGAACTGCGTATCGGTG
Organism: Anomaloglossus baeobatrachus; assembly: GCF_048569485.1. Lineage (NCBI taxonomy): Eukaryota > Metazoa > Chordata > Amphibia > Anura > Aromobatidae > Anomaloglossus > Anomaloglossus baeobatrachus. The sequence continues at coordinate 421,174,726 of NC_134354.1, read as the reverse complement.
CCCTGCACACCGAGAACATCGCTCTCTACGTCCTCCCACACATGTCCCATCAAATCCTGCTGGGACTTCCCTGGTTGCGGACACACGAACCATCAGTCAGCTGGGGCACTGGCGAAATCACCCGATGGGGCTCTTCATGCCATGAGAAGTGCCTGAAGACCATGCAACCCATCCGACGACCTCCGGTTCCAGAGAACCTACCGGGGCTGCCCTCGGCCTATTGGTCCTTTGCAGACGTCTTTGATAAAAAGGAATCCGAGGTACTTCCGCCACATCGTCCTTACGATTGTGCCATCGACCTGCTCCCTGGAACAACACCACCTCGAGGACGGATATATCCATTGTCTCCAGCCGAAACTAGGGCCATGTCTACTTACATCACAGAGAGCCTGACAAGGGGCTTCATTCGGAGATCCTCCTCTCCTGCTGGAGCAGGTTTCTTCTTCGTCAAGAAGAAAGAGGGCGACTTACGCCCATGCATAGACTACCGGGGTTTGAATCAAATCACCGTAAAAAACAAGTACCCTCTGCCGCTCATCCCCGAATTGTTTGACCGGCTTAGAGGAGCTCGTGTGTTCACCAAGCTGGATCTTCGGGGTGCTTACAATCTGGTACGCATCCGCTCTGGGGACGAATGGAAGACCGCGTTCAATACGCGCGATGGGCACTATGAATACTGCGTGATGCCCTTCGGCCTGTGTAACGCCCCAGCCGTCTTTCAGGAACTGGTGAACGACGTTTTCCGGGACCTTCTTTACGTCTGTGTGGTAGTATATCTGGACGACATCCTTGTCTTCTCTCCGGACCTCCAGACCCACAGAGAGAATGTACAGCTGGTCCTACAAAGACTGAGAGAGAATCGTCTGTACGCGAAGTATGAGAAGTGTGTCTTTGAGCAGTCTTCTCTCCCCTTCCTGGGGTACATCATCTCTGATACCGGACTGCAGATGGATCCAAAGAAGGTCTCCTCCATTCTCAACTGGCCTCCTCCTTCTGGACTGAATGCAATCCAACGCTTCCTGGGATTCGCCAACTACTATCGCCAGTTCATCCCTCACTTCTCGGCTCTGACTGCTCCTCTCTCCGCTTTGACCAAGAAGGAGGCTAATCCAAAGGACTGGTCACCTGCGGCCGACGCCGCGTTTGGCTCTCTGAAGCGGGCATTTGCCTCCTCTCCTGTACTCCACCGTCCGGAGTTAAACCACCAGTTCACCTTGGAGGTGGATGCCTCCTCCTCAGGAGCCGGAGCAGTGCTCATTCAAAAGTCCTCCTCCGGGAAGATGGTGACTTGCGGATTCTTCTCCAAGAGCTTCTCAGCGCCTGAACGCAACTATACCATCGGTGACCGAGAGCTCTTGGCAGTCAAACTGGCTCTGGAGGAATGGCGCTACCTTCTGGAAGGAGCAGTGTACCCCATTATTATTTACACGGACCACAAGAACCTGGAATACCTGCGGTCTGCTCAGCGACTGAACCCACGGCAAGCCAGGTGGTCCTTATTCTTTGCCAGGTTTGATTTCCAGCTCCATTTCCGACCCGCGGACAAAAATGTACTCGCTGATGCCTTGTCCAGGTCTTTCATGCCCATGGAGCAGGAGGAGGAGACTACCCAACCCATCATCTGTCCTAGCAAAATCATTCCGGTGGCCCCTGTCACCCTGGCCCAGATACCGCCCGGGAAGACCTATGTCTCTGAGACAGACAGGCAAAAAGTGTTACACTGGGGTCATGCCTCGAAAACAGCCGGTCATGCTGGTCAGAAGAGAACATGGGGTGCGATTGTACGTCATTACTGGTGGCCATCCCTTCGCACGGACGTCGCTGCTTTTGTCTCTGCCTGCTCCTCTTGTGCCAGGAACAAGATGCCCAAACACCTGCCATATGGCCGTCTTCTGCCTCTGCCGATACCTTCAGTTCCGTGGCAACACATAGCGATGGACTTTATTACAGACTTGCCATTGTCCTCCGGACACACAGTCATATGGGTCGTGGTGGATCGGTTCTCTAAAATGGCTCATTTCGTCCCTATGGCTGGATTGCCCTCTGCTCAGGAACTCGCGGACGCCTACATACATCACATCTTCCGCTTGCATGGCTTTCCATCTCCCATTGTATCCGATAGAGGAACTCAGTTCACCTCCCGCTTCTGGAGGGCTCTCTGCAACCATCTGGGAGTGACTCTGGACTTTTCATCTGCATACCATCCTCAGTCTAATGGCCAAGTGGAGAGGGTCAATCAAATCTTGACCTCTTTCTTACGTCACTATGTCAACGCCCATCACGACGACTGGTCCACGCTTCTTCCTTGGGCTGAATTCTCCCATAACCACCACATCAGTGAGTCGTCCTCCAGCTCTCCCTTCCGTGTCGTTTACGGACTTCAGCCCTCCGTCCCATTGCCTGTATCCCCTTCTTCGGATGTCCCTGCTGCTGATACTGTAGCCCGTGACTTTGCAACCATTTGGGACTCTGTCAAGGCGTCCCTTGGGCGTGCTTCCCTGCGGATGAAAAGACACGCAGACAAGAGACGTCTGGACCCTCCGTGTTTCTCTCCGGGAGATCTAGTCTGGCTTGCATCCAAGTACATCCGATTGAAGATACCATCCTACAAGCTGGGTCCTCGCTACATCGGGCCGTTTAAAGTCCTCAACAAGATCAATGAGGTCTCCTACAAGCTACAGCTCCCGGCCACGATGAGGATACCCAACTCATTCCACGTCTCCCTGCTCAAGCCGGTTGTCCTGGGTCCCTTCTCCGCTGCTGCCAGTTCGGCTCCTCCACCTATTGCCGATGACGACATCTATGCGGTAAGGGATATCGTGGCCATGAAGACCGTACGGGGTCGACAGTTCTTCCTGGTGGACTGGGCAGGGTATGGTCCTGAGGATAGGTCCTGGGAGCCCCGGGAGAATGTGGGTACTCCGCTGATCCGTGCTTTCCTGTCCCGGTTGCGGGGAGGGGGCCGTGGGGGGGGGTACTGTCACGCTCCCCGGGTCCCCTGTGCTGCCCTCCGGCTCACCTGTCACGCTCCCCGGCTCCCCCGCCTCGCTTCCCGGTTCCCTGGTCCGGTCACTGCCGCTCCCCGCTCACCAGCACCCCTTGCCGGCGCGTCCCCAGCGTCCTGGTCCCCGCACCCGGCGTCCGTCGGCTTCACAGCCCCATCCTGGCCCTGCTGCTTCCTCCTCGCAGCTTCCTGCCCTGGCTTCTGGCACTCGGGCCGCGCGCATGCGCATTAGGGCGCGCGCGCGGTCATTGACCCTTTCTTAAAGGGCCAGCGTCCATTAACAGGAAATGATGCAAAACAGGTACAGGGTATAAAGGGCGTTAATGTCCAAGGGGGCGGGGCCTGATCTTCGTGTTTCTTAAGCTAGGAGTCAGGTCTACTGGTGTCTATATGTATATACTCACCTATCTCTCTTGTAGAGCCGTGCCTGCCTCGCCATCCGGTCCAGACCGAATCCCGAACCCCGAACGCTGTCCATCTGCCATAATGACAGTCCGTACCATCTCGGATCCCTACGGTGACCTGTCATCTCGCTCCAAAGGTTCCGGACCCCGCCTGACATCTTCTCGGCTTCCGAACCTGAGCTGCGTCACCCGGACTACCACCAGTGACTCCGTGGTCCCAGGGACTTCTCCGTTATACTCGTGTGCATGGACTGTTCTGCTGCCTATAGTGCTCCAGCTACCGGACCCCTTACCACCATCTAGGAGTTCGGCCCAGTGGATCCACCTCCTGGGTCTGCCCGTCCACCTGGCCCTGACAGAGGTGTAGTTCTCCCCTATAATTTTGTAACATAGACATGCTGGGAGGTATAGTTCCCTCCTGTAATTTTATAAAATGGACAAGCTGGGAGGTGTAGTTCCCTCCTGTAATACTATAACATGGACATGCTGGGAGGTGTAGTTCCCTCCTGTAATTCTATAACATGGACATGCTGGGAGGTGTAGTTCCCTCCTGTAATTCTCTAACATGAACATGCTGGGAGGTGTAGTTCCCTCCTGTAATTCTAGAACATAAACATGCTGGGAGGAATAGTTCCGCCCTGTAATTCCCTCTTGTAATTCTATAACATGGACATCCTGGGAGGTGTAGTTCCCTCCTATAATTCTAGAACATAGACATGCTGGGAGGTATAGTTCCCTCCAGTAATTCTATAACATGGACATCCTGGGAGGTGTACTTCCCTCCAGTAATTCTATCACATGGACATGCTGGGAGGTTTAAATCCCTCTCGTAGTTATATAACATGGACATCCTGGGAGGTGTAGTTCACTTCTGTAATTATAACATGTACATGCTGGGAGGTGTAGTTCTCTCCTGTAATTCTAGAACATGGACAGGCTGGGAGGTTTAGTTCCTTCCTGTAGATCTATAACATGGACATGCTGGGATTTGTAGTTCCCTCCTGTAATTCTATAACATGGACATGCTGGGAGGAGTAGTTCTCTCCTGTAATTCTAGAAGATGGACATCCTTCGAGGTGTAGATCCCTCCAGTAATTATATAACATGGACATGCTGGGAGGTGTAGTTCCTTCCTGTAATTCTATAACATGGACATGCTGGGAGGTGTAGTTCTATAACATGGACATGCTGGGAGGTGTAGCTCCTTCCTGTAGTTCTATAACATGGACATGCTGGGAGGTATAGTTCCTTCCTGTAGTTATATAACATGGACATGCTGGGAGGTGTAGTTCCTTCCTGTAGTTATATAACATGAACATGCTGGGAGGTGTAGTTCTTATGTAATTCTATGACATGGACATGCTAGGAGGTGTAGTTTGCTCCTGTAATTCTGTAACATGGACATGCTGGGAGGTGTAGTTCCTTCCTGTAGTTATATAACATGAACATGCTGGGAGGTGTAGTTCTTTCTGTAATTCTATAATTCTATTAAAATGGAAATGCTGGGAGGTATAGTTCTCTCATATAATTTTGTAACAGACATGCTGGGAGGTGTAGTTACATCCTGTCATTCTAGAACTTGGACATGCTGGGAAGTTTAGTTCCCTCCTGTAATTTTATAAAATGGACAAGCTGGCCGCTGTAGTTCCCTCTTGTACTTCTAGAACATGGACATGCTGGGAGGTGTAGTTCCCTCCTGTAATTCTATAACATGGACATGCTGGGAGGTGTAGTTCCTTCCTTTAGTTCTATAACATGGACATGCTGAGAGGTGTAGTTCCCTCCTATAGTAATATAACATGTACATGCTGGGAGGTTTAGCTCCTTCCTGTAGTTCTATAACATGGACATGCTGGGAGGTGTAGCTCCTTCCTGTAGTTCTATAACATGGACATGCTGGGAGGTGTAGTTCCTTCCTGTAGTTATATAACATGGACATGCTAGAAGGTGTAGTTCCCTCCTGTAATTTTATAACATGGACATGCTGGGAGGTGTATTTCTTATGTAATTCTGTGACATGGACATGCTAGGAGGTGTAGTTTGCTCCTGTAATTCTGTAACATGGACATGCTGGGAGTTGTAGTTCCCTCCTGTAGTTCTATAACATGCACATGCTGGGAGTTGTAGTTTTGTTTTATAGGTATATAACATTGACATGCTGGGAGGTATAGTTCCTGTTATCTGTGTGTGTGTGTGTGTGTGTGTACGCTGTGTACGTGTGTCGTTTGCGTGTGTGTATATGGCTGTATGTGTCTGTGTACGTGTGTATGTGTCTTCTGTGTGTGTGTGTGTGCGTGTGTGTGTGTGTGTGTATATGGCTCTGTGTACGTGTGTGTATTCGCTTACACCCCCCGGGGAAAACACGGGACTTTTAAATAAAGTCTCTCTATATTCACCTGTAGCCAGCGATGCTATCTTTGCTCCTGACAGCCGCTCATTATACTCACTGATTATTCACTGCACTGAATAGCAGAAAGACGGAGCATTGCCAGAGATATCAGTGTCGGGGACCGCATCGCTGGGGACAAGTGAGTGAGTGTTCAGTGTATACATGCATTGTGTCTTTGGGAGGAGCGGTAATTTTACTTGTGCAGTTCGTGCCCAGGTTGTGGATGTCACTTGCACAGGCGCAGTTCGAACTGCACCTGCGCAACTGACAGTGCATGACGGAATAGGGTGACACACAACTGTCAATTATGTATGTAGGTATACACTGCACAATACTCCTTCCCCTGTCCTGTATACTGGGCAAAATTTTTCACTGCTTGTATTATTCTGTATATATACACTGCACACTACCACATCCGCCATGCTGCGCACTCCCAAACGTGCTCCATCTCCCATGCTGCGCACCCCCCATCGTGCTCCATCCCCCATGCTGCACCAGCATCAGCCTCTCTACCCGCAGCATCAGCCTCTCTGCCCGCAGCATCAGCCTCTCTTCTCCCAGCATCAGCCTCTCTACCCGCAGCATCAGCCTCTCTACCCGCAGCATCAGCCTCTCTCCTCCCAGCATCAGCCTCTCTGTCCCCAGCATCAGCCTCTCTGTCCCCAGCATCAGCCTCTCTCATCCCAGCATTAGCCTCTCTCATCCCAGCATCAGCCTCTCTCCTCCCAGCATCAGCCTCTCTGTCCCCAGCATCAGCCTCTCTCCTCCCAGCATCAGCCTCTCTCCTCCCAGCATCAGCCAGGAGTTCCCTCCTGTAATTCTAGAAAATGGACATCCTGGGAGGTGTAGTTCCCTTCTGTAATCCTATAACATGGACATGCTGGGAAGTGTAGTTCCCTCCTGTAGTTCTATAACATGAACATGTTGGGAGGTGTAGTTCTCCCTGTAATTCTATAACATGGACATGCTGGGAGGTATAGTACTGTCCTGTAATTCCCTCCTGTAATTCTACAACATGCACATGGTTAAATGTGTAGTTCTCTTGTAATTCTAGGACATGCACATGCTGGGAGGTGTAGTTCCCTCCTGTATTTCTAGAACATGGATATCCTTCGAGGTGTAGTTCCCTCCAGTAATTAATGTAGTTCCCTCCAGTAGAAAATGGACATGCTGGGAGGTGTAGTTCCCTCCAGTAAATATAAAACATGAACATAGTGGGAGTTGTAGTTTCCTCCTGTAATTTTATAACATGGACATGCTGGGAGGTGTAGTTCCCTCCTGTAATTCTAAAACATGGACATGCTGGGAGGTGTTGTTCCCTCCTGTAATTTTATAACATGGACATGCTGGGAGGTGTAGTTCCCTCCTGTAGTAATATAACATGGACATGCTGGGAGGTGTAGTACTGTCCTTTAATTCTATAACATAAACATTCTGGGAGGTGTAGTTCTCTCCTGTAATTCTATAACATGGACATCCTGGGAGGTGTAGTTCACTTCTGTAATTCTATAACATAAACATGCTGGGAGGTGTAGTTCCCTCCTGTAGTAATACAACATGGAGATGCTGGGAGGTGTAGTAATGTCCTGTAATTCTATAACATAAACATTCTGGGAGGTGTAGTTCCCTCCTGTAGTAATATAACATATACATGCTGAGATGTGTAGATCTCTCCTGTAGTTCTATAACATGGACATGCTGGGAGGTGTAGTTCTTTCCTGTAGTAATATAACATGAACATGCTGGGAGGTGTAGTTCCCTCCTGAAATTGTACAACATGGACATGCTGGGAGGTGTAGTAATGTCCTGTAATTCTATAACATAAACATTCTGGGAGGTGTAGTTCCCTCCTGTAGTAATATAACATATACATGCTGAGATGTGTAGATCCCTCCTGTAATTCTATAACATGGACATCCTGGGAGGTGTAGTTCACTTCTGTAATTCTATAACATGGACATGCTGGGAGGTGTTGTTCCCTCCTGTAATTGTATAACATGGACATGCTGGGAGGTATAGTTCCCGCCTGTAATTGTATAACATAAACATTCTGGGAGGTGTAGTTCCCTCCTGTAGTAATATAACATATACATGCTGAGATGTGTAGATCCCTCCTGTAGTTCTATAACATGAACATGCTAGGAGGTGTAGTTCTCCCTGTAATTCTACAATTCTATTAAAATGGAGATACTGGGAGGTGTAGTTCTCTCCTATAATTTTGTAACATAGACATGCTGGGAAGTGTAGTTCCCTCCTGTAGTTCTATAACATGCACATGCTGGGAGGTGTAGTACTGTCCTGTAATTCTATAACATGCACATGCTGGGAGTTGTAGTTCCCTCCTGTAATTCTATAATATGGACATGCTGGGAGGTATAGTTCCCTCCCGTAGTCATACAATATGGACATGCTGGGAGGTGTAGTTCCCTCCCGTTGTTATACAATATGGACATGCTGGGAGGTGTAGTTCCCTCCTGCAATTTTAGAACATGGACATAATGGTTGTTATACTTCCCTCCTGTAATTTTAGAACATTGACATGCTGGGAGATGTAGTTCCTTCCTGTAATTATATAACATGGACATGCTGAGAGGTATAGTTCTCATGTAATTCTGTGACATGGATATGCTGGGAGGTGTAGTTCCCTCCTGCAATTTTAGAACATGGACATAATGGTTGTTATACTTCCCTCCTGTAATTTTAGAACATTGACATGTTGGGAGATGTAGTTCCTTCCTGTAATTATATAACATGGACATGCTGAGAGGTATAGTTCTCATGTAATTCTGTGACATGGATATGCTGGGAGGTGTAGTTCCCTCGCGTAATTTTAGAACATTGACATGCTGGGAGGTGTAGTTCCCTCCTGTAGTTATATAACATGGACATCCTGGGAGGTGTAGTTCCCTCCAGTATTTCTAGAACATGGACATGCTGGGAGGTGTAGTACTGTCCTGTAATTCTATAACATGGACATGCTGGGAAGTGTAGTTCCCTCCTGTAATTCTAGAACATGGACATCCTGGGAGGTGTAGTTCCCTTCTGTAATCCTATAACATGGACATGCTGGGAAGTGTAGTTCCCTCCTGTAGTTCTATAACATGAACATGTTGGGAGGTGTAGTTCTCCCTGTAATTCTATAATTCTATAACATGGACATGCTGGGAGTTGTAGTTCCCTCCTGTAGTTATATAACATGGACATGCTGCGAGGTGTAGTTCCCTCCTGTAGTAATATAACATGGACATGCTGGGGGGTGTAGTTCCTTCCTGTAATTCTAAACATGGACATGCTGGGGGGTATAGTTCCTTCCTGTAATTCTATAACATGGACATTCTGGGAGGTGTAGTTCTCCCTGTAATTCTATAATTCTATTAAAATAGAAATACCGGGAGGTGTAGTTTTCTCCTATAATTTTGTAACATAGACATGCTGGGAGGTGTAGTTCCCTCCTGTAATTCTACAACATGGACTTGCTGGGAGGTGTAGTTCCCTCCTGTAATTCTATAACATAAACATGCTGGGAGATGTAGTTCCCTCCTGTAGTTCTATAACATGGACATAGTGGGAGCTGTAGTTCCCTCCTGTAATCCTATACCATGGACATGCTCTGAGGTCTAATTGCCTCCTGTAATTCTATACCATATACATGCTGAGATGTGTAGTTCCCTCCTGTAGTTCTATAACATGAACATGCTGGGAGGTGTAGTTCTCCCTGTAATTCTACAATTCTTTTAAAATGGAAATACTGCGAGGTGTAGTTCTCTCCTATAATTTTGTAAAATAGACATGCTGGGAGGGTTAGTTCCCTCCTGTAGTTCTATAGCATGGACATGCTGGGAAGTGTAGTTCCCTCCTGTAGTTATATAACATGCACATGTTGGGAGGTGTAGTTCCCTCCTTTAGTAGTAGAACATGGACATGCTGGGAGGTGTAGTGCCCTCCTGTAATCCTATAACCATAGACATGCTGGGAGGTGTAGTTCCCTTCTGTAGTTATATAACATGGACATGCTGGGAGGTGTAGTTCCCTTCTGTAGTTATATAACATGGACATGGTGGGAGGTGTAGTTCCCTCCTTTTGATTCTAAAACATGACATGCTGGGAGGTGTAGTTCTTTCCTGTAGTAATATAACATGAACATGCTGGGAGGTGTAGTTCCCTCCTTTAATTCTATAACATGGACATGCTCGGAGGTGTAGTTCCCTCCCGTAGTTATACAATATGGACATGCTGGGAGGTGTAGTTCCCTCCTGCAATTTTAGAACATGGACATAGTGGTTGTTATACTTCCCTCCTGTAATTTTAGAACATTGACATGCTGGGAGGTGTAGTTCCTTCCTGTAGTTACAGTGCCTACAAGTAGTATTCAACCCCCTGCAGATTTAGCAGGTTTGATAAGATGCAAATAAGTTAGAGCCTGCAAACTTCAAACAAGACCAGGATTTATTAACAGATGCATAAATCTTACAAACCAACAAGTTATGTTGCTCCGTTAAATTTTAATAAATTTTCAACATAAAAGTGTGGGTCAATTATTATTCAACCCCTAGGTTTAATATTTTGTGGAATAACCCTTGTTTGCAATTACAGCTAATAATTGTCTTTTATAAGACCTGATCAGGCCGGCACAGGTCTCTGGAGTTATCTTGGCCCACTCCTCCATGCAGATCTTCTCCAAGTTATCTAGGTTCTTTGGGTGTCTCATGTGGACTTTAATCTTGAGCTCCTTCCACAAGTTTTCAATTGGGTTAAGGTCAGGAGACTGACTAGGCCACTGCAACACCTTGATTTTTTCCCTCTTGAACCAGGCCTTGGTTTTCTTGGCTGTGTGCTTTGTGTCGTTGTCTTGTTGGAAGATGAAATGACGACCCATCTTAAGATCCTTGATGGAGGAGCGGAGGTTCTTGGCCAAAATCTCCAGGTAGGCCGTGTTATCCATCTTCCCATGGATGCGGACCAGATGGCCAGGCCCCTTCGCTGAGAAATAGCCCCACAGCATGATGCTGCCACCACCATGCTTGACTGTAGGGATGGATCTTGGCGTCGTATGCAGTGCCATCCAGTCTCCAAACGTCACGTGTGTGGTTGGCACCAAAGATCTCGATCTTGGTCTCATCAGACCAGAGAACCTTGAACCAGTCTGTCTCAGAGTCCTCCAAGTGATCATGAGCAAACTGTAGACGAGCCTTGACATGACGCTTTGAAAGTAAAGGTACCTTACGGGCTCGTCTGGAACGGAGACCATTGCGGTGGAGTACGTTACTTATGGTATTGACTGAAACCAATGTCCCCACTGCCATGAGATCTTCCCGGAGCTCCTTCCTTGTTGTCCTTGGGTTAGCCTTGTCTCTTCGGACAAGCCTGGCCTTGGCACGGGTGGAAACTTTCAAAGGCTGTCCAGGCCGTGGAAGGCTAACAGTAGTTCCATAAGCCTTCCACTTCCGGATGATGCTCCCAACAGTGGAGACAGGTAGGCCCAACTCCTTGGAAAGGGTTTTGTACCCCTTGCCAGCCTTGTGACCCTCCACGATCTTGTCTCTGATGGCCTTGGAATGCTCCTTTGTCTTTCCCATGTTGACCAAGTATGAGTGCTGTTCACAAGTTTGGGGAGGGTCTTCATTAGTCAGAAAAGGCTGGAAAAAGAGATAATTAATCCAAACATGTGAAGCTCATTGTTCTTTGTACCTGAAATACTTCATTATACTTTAGGGGAACCAAACAGAATTCTTGTGGTTTGAGGGGTTGAATAATAAATGACCCTCTGAATAAACGTTTCACAATTTAAAAAAAAAAATAAAAAAAAAAGAAATAACATTCTTTTTTGCTGCAGTGCATTTCACACTTCCAGGCTGATCTACAGTCCAAATGTCACAATGCCAAGTTAATTCCGAATGTGTAAACCTGCTAAATCTGCAGGGGGTTGAATACTACTTGTAGGCACTGTATATAACATGGACATGCTGAGAGGTATAGTTCTCATGTAATTCTGTGACATGGACATGCTGGGAGGTATAGTTCCCTCCTGTAATTTTAGAACATTGACATGCTGGGAGGTGTAGTTTCCTCCTGTAGTTCTAGAACTTGGACATGCTGGGAGGTATAGTTCCCTCCTGTAGTAATATAACATGGACATGCTAGGAGGTGTAGTACTGTCCTGCAATTCTATAACATGAACATGCTGGGATGTGTAGTTCCCTCTTGTAATTCTGTAACAGACATCCTGGGAGGTGTAGTACTGTCCTGTAATTCTATAACATAAACATTCTGGGAGGTGTATTTCCCTCCTGTAGTAATATAACATATATATGCTGAGATGAGTAGATCCCTCCTGTAGTTCTATAACATGAACATGCTGGGAGGTGTAGTTCCCTCCTGTAATCCTATAACCATAGACATGCTGGGAGGTGTAGTTCCCTCCTGTAATCCTATAACCATAGACATGCTGGGAGGTGTAGTTCTCCCTGTAATTCTGCAATTCTATTAAAATGGAACTACTGGGAGGTGTAGTTCTCCTATAATTTTGTAACATAGACATGCTGGGATGTATAGTTCCCTCCTGTAGTTCTATAGCATGGACATGCTGGGAGGTATAGTTCCCTTCTGTAGTTATATAACATGCACATGTTGGGAGTTGTAGTTCCCTCCTGTAATTATATAACGTGGACATGTTGGGAGGTGTAGTTCCCTCCTTTAGTAATAGAACATGGACATGCTGGGAGGTTTAGTTCCTTCCTGTAATTCTACAACATGCACATGCTGGGAGGTGTAGTTCCCTCCTGTAATTCTAGAGCATTGACATCCTGGGAGTTGTAGTACTGTCCTGTAGTTCTATAACATGGATATGCTGGGAGGTGTAGTTCCCTTCTGTAATCCTATAACATAGACATGCTGGGAGGTGTAGTTCTCCCTGTAATTCTATAATTCTATTAAAATGGAAATGCTGGCAGGTGTAGCTCTCGCCTATAATTTTGTAACATAGACATGCTGGGAGGTGTAGTTCCCTCCTGTAATTCTAGAACATGGACATGCTCGGAGGTGTAGTTCCCTCCTGTAATTCTAGAACATGGACATGCTGGGAGGTGTAGTTCCTTTCTGTAATTCTATAACATGGACATCCTGGGAGGTGTAGTTCTTTTCTAATTCTACAACTTGCACATGCTGGGAGTTGTATTTCCCTCCTGTAATTCTATAACATGGACATGTTGGGAGGTGTAGTACTGTCCTGTATTGCCCTCCTGTAATTCTATAACATGCACATGGTGGAAGGTGTAGTTCTCTTGTAATTCTAGGACATGCACATGCTGGGAGATATAGTTCCCTCCTCTTGTTATATAACATGGACATGCTGGGATGTGTAGTTCCCTCCTGTATTTCTAGAACATGGATATCCTTCGAGGTGTAGTTCCCTCCAGTAGAAAATGGACATGCTGGGAGGTGTAGTTCCCTCCAGTAATTATATAACATGAACATAGTGGGAGTTGTAGTTCCCTCTTCTAATTTTATTACATGGACATTCTGGGAGATATAGTGACCGCCTGTAATCCTATAACCATAGACATGCTGGGAGGTGTAGTTCCCTTCTGTAATTCTATAACCATAGACATGCTTTGAGGTGTAATTGCATCCTGTAATTCTATAACATGGACATGTTGGAAGATGTATTTGCCGCCTTTAGATCTATAACATAGACATGCTGAGAGTTGTAGTTCACTTCTGTAATTCTATAACCTGGAAATGCTGAGAGTTGTAGTTCTTTCCTTTACTTCTATATCATGGACATGCTGGGAGGTCTAGTTCCCTCCTGTAGTAATATAACATGGACATGCTGGGAGGTGTAGTACTGTCCTGCAATTCTATAGCATGCACATGCTGGGAGTTGTATTTCCCTTCTGTAGTAATATTAAATGGACATGCTGGGAGGTGTAGTTCCCTCCTGTAGTAATATAACATGGACATGCTGGGAGGTGTAGTACTGTCCTGTAATTCTATAACATGGACATACTGGGAGGTGTAGTTCCCTCCAGTAATTATAGAACATGAACATAGTGGGAGTTGTAGTTCCTTCCTGTAATTTTATAACATGGACATGCTGGGAGGTGTAGTTCCCTCCTGTAATCCTATAACCATAGACATGCTGGGAGGTGTAGTTCCCTTCTGTAATTCTATAACCATAGACATGCTGGGAGGTGTAGTTACATCCTGTAATTCTATAACATGGACATGTTGGAAGATGTATTTGCCGCCTTTAATTCTATGCTGAGAGTTGTAGTTCACTTCTTTAATTCAATAACCTGGAAATGCTGAGAGTTGTAGTTCTTTCCTCTACTTCTATATATGGACATGCTGGGAGGTGTATTTCCCTCCTGTAGTAATATAACATGGACATGCTGGGATGTGTAGTTCCCTCCTGTAATTCTATAACATGAACATGCTGGGAGGTGTAGTACTGTCCTGTAATTCTATAACATAAACATGCTGGGAGGTATAGTTCCCTCCTGTAGTAATATAACATGGACATTCTGGGAGGTGTAGTTCCCTCCTGTTGTAATATAACATGGACATGCTGGGAGGTGTAGTACTTTCCTTTAATTCTATAACATAAACATGCTGGGAGCTGTAGTTCCCTCCTGTAGTAATATAATATGAACATGCTGGGAGGTGTAGTTCCCTCCTGTAATTATATACCATATACATGCTGAGATGTGTAGATCCCTCCTGTAGTTCTATAACATGAACATGCTGGGAGGTGTAGTTCTCCCTGTAATTCTACAATTCTATTAAAATGGAAATACTGGGAGGTGTAGTTCTCCTATAATTTTGTAACATAGACATGCTGGGTGATGTAGTTCCCTCCTGTAGTTCTATAACATGGACATGCTGGGAGTTGTAGTTCCCTCCTGTAGTAATATAGCATGGACATGCTGGGGGGTGTAGTTCCTTCCTGTAATTCTATAACATGTACATGCTGGGAGGTCTAGTTCCCTCCTGTAATTCTATAACATGGACATGCTGGGAGGTATAGTTCTCTCCTGTAGTAATATAACATGGACATGCTGGGAGGTGTAGTACTGTCCTGTAATTCTATAACATGGGCATGCTGGGAGGTGGAGTTCTTTCCTGTAGTAATATAACATGAACATGCTGGGAGGTGTAATTCAATCCTCTAATCCTATAACATGGACATGCTGGGAGGTGTAGTTCTCCCTGTAATTCTATAATTCTATTAAAATGGAAATACTGGGAGGTGTAGTTCTCTCCAATAATTTTGTAACATAGACATGCTGGGAGGTGTAGTTCCCTCCTTTAGTTATATAACATGGACATGCTGGGAGGTGTAGTTCCTTCCTGTAATTCTACAACATGCATATGCTGGGAGGTGTAGTTCCCTCCTGTAATCCTATAACATGGACATGCTGGGAGTTGTAGTTCCCTACTGTAGTTCTATAATTGTATTAAAATGGAAATGCTGAGAGTTGTAGTTCTCTCCTTTACTTCTATAACATGGACATGCTGGGAGGTGTAGTTCCCTCCTGTAGTAATATAACATAGACATGCTGGGAGGTGTAGTTCACTTCTGTAATTCTATAACATGGACATGCTGGTAGGTGTAGTACTGTCCTGTAATTCTATAGCATTCACATGCTGGGAGTTGTATTTCCCTCCTATAGTTCTATTACATGCACATGCTGGGAGTTGTAGTACTGTCCTGTATATCTATAACATGTACATGCTAGAAGTTATAGTTCCCGGTTCCCTCCTGTAATTCTATAACATGGACATGCTGGAAGGTGTAGTTCCCTCCTGTAATTTTAGAACATGGACATGCTGGAATGGATAGTTCCCTCCTGTAATTTTATAACATGGACATGCTGGGAGGTATAGTTCTGATGTAATTCTGTGACATGGACATGCTGGGAGGTGTAGTTATCGTGTATATCTATACCATGGACATGATGGGAGTTGTATTTCTTATGTAATTCTGTGACATGGACATGCTGGGAGATTTAGTTTCCTTTTGTAATTCTATAACATAAACATCCTGGGAGGTGTAGTACTGTCCTGTAATTCTATAACATAAATATGCTGGGAGGTGTAGTTCCCTCCTGTAGTAATATAACATGGACATGCTAGGAGGTGTAGTACTGTCCTGTAATTATATAACATTGACATGCTGGGAGGTTCAGTTCCTTCCTGTAGTTATATAACATAAACATGCTGGGAGGTATAGCTCCTGTTATGTGTGTGTGTGTGTGTGTGTATGGCTCTTTGTACGTGTGTGTATTCACTACCCCCATCCCCCTCGCCCCGTGGAAAACACGGGACTTTAAAATAAAACCTTTCTATATTCACCTGTAGCCAGCGATGCTATCTTCGCTCCTGACAGCCGCTCATTATACTCACTGAATATTCACTGCACTGAAGAGCAGAAAGCCGGCGCATTGCAAGAGATATCAGTGCCGGGGACCGCATCGCTGGGGACAAGTGAGTGAGTGTTCAGTGTATACATGCATTGCATCTGTGGGAGGAGCGGTAACATCACTTGCGCAGTTCGTGCCCAGGTCATGGATGTCACTTGCACAGGCACAGTTTGAACTGCACCTGCGCAACTGACAGTGCCGCGGTGCATACTGGAATAGGGTGACACACAACTGTCAATTATGTATGTAGGTATACACTATACACTACCCCTTCCCCTGTCTTGTATACTGGGTGTCATTTTCAGTATGTGTATTGTTTTGTATGCATACACTGCACAGTACCCCTTCCCCTGTCCTGTATACTGGGTGTAATTCTCAGTATGTGTATTGTTTTGTATGCTTACAATACACAGTAATAATAATAATAATTAATAATAATAATAATTTTATTCATTTATATAGCGCTATTAATTCCATAGCACTTTACATACATTGGCAACACTGTCCCCATTGGGGCTCACAATCTAGAGTCCCTATCTGTATGTCTTTGGAATGTGGGAGGAAACCGGAGTACCCGGAGGAAACCCACGCAAACACGGGGAGAACATACAAACTCCTTGCAGATGGTGTCCTTGGTGGGATTTGAACCCAGGACCCCAGCGCTGCAAGACTGCAGTGCTAGCCACTGAGCCACCGTGCCGCCCGTACCACTTCTCATGTCCTGTATGCTGGATGTAATTCTCAGTATGTGTTTTTTTCTGTATATATACACTGCACAGTACCCCTTCCCCTGTCCTGTATACTGGGTGTAATTCTCAGTACTTGTAGTATTCTGTATATATACACTGCACAGTACCTCTTCCCATGTCCTGTATAGCAGGTGGAATTCTCAGTATGTGTATTGTTTTGTATGCTTACAATACACAGTACCACTTCTCATGTCCTGTATGCTGGATGTAATTCTCAGTATGTGGTTTTTTTCTGTATATATACACTGTGCAATGTCCCTTCCGTTGTCCTATATACTGGGTGTAATTCTCAGTACTTGTAGTATTCTGTATATATACACTGCACAGTACCTCTTCCCATGTCCTGTATAGCAGGTGGAATTCTCAGTATGTGTATTGTTTTGTATGCTTACAATACACAGTACCACTTCTCATGTCCTGTATGCTGGATGTAATTCTCAGTATGTGGTTTTTTTCTGTATATATACACTGTGCAATGTCCCTTCCGTTGTCCTATATACTGGGTGTAATTCTCAGTACTTGTAGTACTCTGTATATATACACTGCACAGTACCTCTTCCCATGTCCTGTATAGCAGGTGGAATTCTCAGTATGCGTATTGTTTTGTATGCATACACTGCCGAGTCCCAATTCTCATGTCCTGTATACTGGGTGTAATTCTCAGTATGTGTATTATTCTGTATATATATACACTGCACAGTACCACTTCCCCTGTCCTATCTACTGAGTATAATTCTCAGTATGCGTATTGTTTTGTATGCTTACAATAGACAGTACCACTTCTCATGTCCTGTATAGTGGGTGTAATTCTCAGTATCTGTATTATTCTGTATATATACATGTTCCCCATTATCCCTCCGCACTGTAATGACCCCCAGTATTTCCCCCACAGTGTACTATGGCCCCAGTATTTCCGCCACACTGTAATATTATCCCCACTGAATCCCCCACACTTTAATTTGGCTCCATTATTTCTCCCACACTGTAATATGACCATCCAGTATCCCCCCACTCACACTAATATGTCAGAGTAGCATAGCTCCAAGTGGGACCCTGAGATCGCAAGTCTGAGGGCGACTACCCCCTCCACCTTTTACTGGTGGCTAAACTATGTATGCCTCATCAGATGCCTTGTTGTGGATAAATCTTCTTTTATCACTTTATGTAAATGACTTCTTCCACTCTATAGGGAGAAAGCTGCCTGGAATAAAAAATCTACCTCCAGAGCTTATTTTAAATTCAAGGAGCATTACCACTAAGACAAGTAACTATCGTTTAGCAAACACTTTTTTTGCAGCTTTCTGAGATCTGCTGTATTGCAACAATATTGCAGCACTGTCTGCCTGTGAGATGGAGGCAGAATCCCTGAGAGGAACCTGCAGATGTGTCACTTGTAATCATACAGCTCTGTAGTATCCGCCAACGGGTAGCGGTGTGCTCCGGCGGCACGCCAACGGGTAGCGGTGTGCTCCGGCGGCACGCCAACGGGTAGCGGTGTGCTCCGGCGGCACGCCAACGGGTAGCGGTGTGCTCCGGCGGCACGCCAACGGGTAGCGGTGTGCTCCGGCGGCACGCCAATGAGTAGCGGTGTGCTCCGGCGGCACGCCAACGGGTAGCGGTGTGCTCCGGCGGCACGCCAACGGGTAGCGGTGTGCTCCGGCGGCACGCCAACGGGTAGCGGTGTGCTCCGGCGGCACGCCAACGGGTAGCCCGCTGGTCAGCGCAAGAGGCCCAAGGGTGTAGCCGTTGCTGGCCGGCGCAAGAGGCCCGAGGGTGTAGCCGTTGCTGGACGGCACAAGAGGCCCGAGGGTGTAGCCGTTGCTGGCCGGCGCAAGAGGCCCGAGGGTGTAGCCGTTGCTGGCAAGCGCAAGAGGCCCGAGGGTGTAGCCGTTGCTGGCCGGCGCAAGAGGCCCGAGGGTGTAGCCGTTGCTGGCCGGCGCAAGAGGCCCGAGGGTGTAGCTGTTGCTGGCCGGCGCAAGAGGCCCGAGGGTGTAGCCGTTGCTGGCCGGCGCAAGAGGCGCGAGGGTGTAGCCGTTGCTGGCCGGTGCAAGAGGCCCGAGGGTGTAGCCGTTGCTGGCCGGCGCAAGAGGCCCGAGGGTGTAGCCGTTGCTGGCGGGCGCAAGAGGCCCGAGGGTGTAGCCGTTGCTGGTCGGCGCAAGAGGCCCGAGGGTGTAACCGTTGCTGGCCGGCGCAAGAGGCCCGAGGGTGTAGCCGTTGCTGGCCGGCGCAAAAGGCCCGAGGGTGTAGCCGTTGCTGGCCGGCGCAAGAGGCCCAAGGGTGTAGCCGTTGCTGGCCGGCGCAAGAGGCCCGAGGGTGTAGCCGTTGCTGGCCGGCGCAAGAGGCCCGAGGGTGTAGCCTTTGCTGGCCGGCGCAAGAGGCCCGAGGGTGTAGCCGATGCTGGCCGGCGCAAGAGGCCCGAGGGTGTAAACGTTGCTGGCCGGCGCAAGAGGCCCGAGGGTGTAGCCGTTGCTGGCCGGCGCAAGAGGCCCGAGGGTGTAGCTGTTGCTGGCCGGCGCAAGAGGCCCGAGGGTGTAGCCGTTGCTGGCAAGCGCAAGAGGCCCGAGGGTGTAGCCGTTGCTGGCCAAAGCAAGAGGCCCGAGGGTGTAGCCGATGCTGGCCGGCGCAAGAGGCCCGAGAATGTACCCGTTGCTGGCCGGCGCAAGAGGCCCGAGGGTGTAGCCGTTGCTGGCCGGCGCAAGAGGCCCGAGGGTGTAGCCGTTGCTGGCCGGCGCAAGAGGCCCGAGGGTGTAGCCGTTGCTGGCCGGCGCAAGAGGCCCGAGGGTGTAGCCGTTGCTGGCCGGCGCAAGAGGCCCGAGGGTGTAGCCGTGTCTGGCCGGCGCAAGAGGCCAGAGGGTGTAGCCGTTGCTGGTCGGCGCAAGAGGCCCGAGGGTGTAACCGTTGCTGGCCGGCGCAAGAGGCCCGAGGGTGTAGCCGTTGCTGGCCGGCGCAAAAGGCCCGAGGGTGTAGCCGTTGCTGGCCGGCGCAAGAGGCCCGAGGGTGTAGCCGTGTCAGGCCGGCGCAAGAGGCCCGAGGGTGTAGCCGTGTCTGGCCGGCGCAAGAGGCCCGAGGGTGTAGCCGTTGCTGGCCGGCGCAAGAGGCCCGAGGGTGTAGCCGTTGCTGGTCGGCGCAAGAGGCCCGAGGATGTAGCCGTTGCTGGCCGGCGCAAGAGGCCCGAGGGTGTAGCCATTGCTGGCCGGCGCAAGAGGCCCGAGGGTGTAGCCGTTGCTGGCCGGCGCAAGAGGCCCGAGGGTGTAGCCGTTGCTGGCCGGCGCAAGAGGCCTGAGGGTGTAGCCGTTGCTGGCCGGCGCAAGAGGCCCGAGGGTGTAGCCTTGTCTGGCCGGCGCAAGACGCCCGAGGGTGTAGCCGTGTCTGGCCGGCGCAAGAGGCGAGAGGGTGTAGCCGTTGCTGGCCGGCGCAAGAGGCCCGAGGGTGTAGCCGTTGCTGGCCGGCGCAAGAGGCCCGAGGGTGTAGCCGTTGCTGGCCGGCGCAAGAGGCCCGAGGGTATAGCCGTTGCTGGCCGGCGCAAGAGGCCCGAGGGTGTAGCCGTTGCTGGCCGGCGCAAGAGGCCCGAGGGTGTAGCCGTTGCTGGCCGGCGCAAGAGGCCCGAGGGTGTAGCCGTTGCTGGCCGACGTAAGAGGCCCGAGGTTGTAGCCGTTGCTAGCCGGCGCAAGAGGCCCGAGGGTGTAGCCGTTGCTGGCCGGCGCAAGAGGCCCGAGGGTGTAGCCGTTGCTGGCCGGAGCAAGAGGCCCGAGGGTGTAGCCGATGCTGGCCGGCGCAAGAGGCCCGAGGGTGTACCCGTTGCTGGCCGGCGCAAGAGGCCCGAGGGTGTAGCCGTTGCTGGCCGGCGCAAGAGGCCCGAGCGTGTAGCCGTTGCTGGCCGGCGCAAGAGGCCCGAGGGTGTAGCCGTTGCTGGCCGGCGCAAGAGGCCCGAGGGTGTAGCCGTTGCTGGCCGGCGCAAGAGGCCCGAGGGTGTAGCCGTTGCTGGCCGGCGCAAGAGGCCCGAGAGTGTAGCCGTTGCTGGCCGGCGCAAGAGGCCTGAGGGTGTAGCCGTTGCTGGCCGGCGCAAGAGGCCCGAGGGTCTAGCCTTGTCTGGCCGGCGCAAGACGCCCGAGGGTGTAGCCGTGTCTGGCCGGCGCAAGAGGCGAGAGGGTGTAGCCGTTGCTGGCCGGCGCAAGAGGCCCGAGGGTGTAGCCGTTGCTGGCCGGCGCAAGAGGCCCGAGGGTGTAGCCGTTGCTGGCCGGCGCAAGAGGCCCGAGGGTATAGCCGTTGCTGGCCGGCGCAAGAGGCCCGAGGGTGTAGCCGTTGCTGGCCGGCGCAAGAGGCCCGAGGGTGTAGCCGTTGCTGACCGGCGCAAGAGGCCCGAGGGTGTAGCCGTTGCTGGCCGGCGTAAGAGGCCCGAGGTTGTAGCCGTTGCTGGCCGGCGCAAGAGGCCCGAGGGTGTAGCCGTTGCTGGCCGGCGCAAGAGGCCCGAGGGTGTAGCCGTTGCTGGCCGGAGCAAGAGGCCCGAGGGTGTAGCCGATGCTGGCCGGCGCAAGAGGCCCGAGGGTGTACCCGTTGCTGGCCGGCGCAAGAGGCCCGAGGGTGTAGCCGTTGCTGGCCGGCGCAAGAGGCCCGAGGGTGTAGCCGTTGCTGGCCGGCGCAAGAGGCCCGAGGGTGTAGCCGTTGCTGGCCGGCGCAAGAGGCCCGAGGGTGTAGCCGTGTCTGGCCGGCGCAAGAGGCCCGAGGGTGTAGCCGTTTCTGGCCGGCGCAAGAGGCCCGAGGGTGTAGCCGTTGCTGGCCGGCGCAAGAGGCCCGAGGGTGTAGCCGTTGCTGGCCGGCGCAAAAGGCCCGAGGGTGTAGCCGTTGCTGGCCGGCGCAAGAGGCCCGAGGGTGTAGCCGTTGCTGGCCGGCGCAAGAGGCCCGAGGGTGTAGCCGTTGCTGGCCGGCGCAAGAGGCCCGAGGGTGTAGCCGTTGCTGGCCGGCGCAAGAGGCCCGAGGGTGTAGCCGTTGCTGGCCGGCGCAAGAGGCCCAAGGGTGTAGCCGTTGCTGGCCGGCGCAAGAGGCCCGAGGGTGTAGCCGTGTCTGGCCGGCGCAAGAGGCCCGAGGGTGTAGCCGTGTCTGGCCGGCGCAAGAGGCCCGAGGGTGTAGCCGTTGCTGGCCGGCGCAAGAGGCCCGAGGGTGTAGCCGTTGCTGGCCGGCGCAAGAGGCCCGAGGGTGTAGCCGTTGCTGGCCGGCGCAAGAGGCCCGAGGGTGTAGCCGTTGCTGGCCGGCGCAAGAGGCCCGAGGGTGTAGCCGTTGCTGGCCGGCGCAAGAGGCCCGAGGGTGTAGCCGTTGCTGGCCGGCGCAAGAGGCCCGAGGGTGTAGCCGATGCTGGCCGGCGCAAGAGGCCCGAGGGTGTAGCCGTTGCTGGCCGGCGCAAGAGGCCCGAGGGTGTAGCCGTTGCTGGCCGGCGCAAGAGGCCCGAGGGTGTAGCCGTTGCTGGCCGGCGCAAGAGGCCCGAGGGTGTAGCCGTTGCTGGCCGGAGCAAGAGGCCCGAGGGTGTAGCCGATGCTGGCCGGCGCAAGAGGCCCGAGGGTGTAGCCGTTGCTGGCCGGCGCAAGAGGCCCGAGGGTGTAGCCGTTGCTGGCCGGCGCAAGAGGCCCAAGGGTGTAGCCGTTGCTGGCCGGGGCAAGAGGCCCGAGGGTGTAGCCGTTGCTGGCCGGCGCAAGAGGCCCGAGGGTGTAGCCGTTGCTGGCCGGCGCAAGAGGCCCGAGGGTGTAGCCGTGTCTGGCCGGCGCAAGAGGCCCGAGGGTGTAGCCGTGTCTGGCCGGCGCAAGAGGCCTGAGGGTGTAGCCGTTGCTGGCCGGCGCAAGAGGCCCGAGGGTGTAGCCGTTGCTGGCCGGCGCAAGAGGCCCGAGGGTGTAGCCGTTGCTGGCCGGCGCAAGAGGCCCGAGGGTGTAGCCGTTGCTGGCCGGCGCAAGAGGCCCGAGGGTGTAGCCGGTGCTGGCCGGCGCAAGAGGCCCGAGGGTGTAGCCTTTGCTGGCCGGCGCAAGAGGCCCGAGGGTGTAGCCGTTGCTGGCCGGCGCAAGAGGCCCGAGGGTGTAGCCGTTGCTGGCCGGCGCAAGAGGCCCGAGGGTGTAGCCGTTGCTGGCCGGCGCAAGAGGCCCGAGGGTGTAGCCATTGCTGGCCGGCGCAAGAGGCCCGAGGGTGTAGCCGTTGCTGGCCGGCGCAAGAGGCCCGAGGGTGTAGCCGTGGCTGGCCGGCGCAAGAGGCCCGAGGGTGTAGCCGTTGCTGGCCGGCGCAAGAGGCCCGAGGGTGTAGCCGTTGCTGGCCGGCGCAAGAGGCCCGAGGGTGTAGCCGTTGCTGGCCGGCGCAAGAGGCCCGAGGGTGTAGCCGTTGCTGGCCGGCGCAAGAGGCCCGAGGGTGTAGCCGTTGCTGGCCGGCGCAAGAGGCCCGAGAGTGTAGCCGTTGCTGGCCGGCGCAAGAGGCCCTAGGGTGTAGCCGTTGCTGGCCGGTGCAAGAGGCCCGAGAGTGTAGCCGTTGCTGGCCGGCGCAAGAGGCCCTAGGGTGTAGCCGTTGCTGGCCGGTGCAAGAGGCCCGAGGGTGTAGCCGTTGCTGGCCGGCGCAAGAGGCCCGAGGGTGTAGCCGTGTCTGGCCGGCGCAAGAGGCCCGAGGGTGTAGCCGTGTCTGGCCGGCGCAAGAGGCCCGAGGGTGTAGCCGTGTCTGGCCGGCGCAAGAGGCCCGAGGGTGTAGCCGTTGCTGGCCGGCGCAAGAGGCCCGAGGGTGTAGCCGTTGCTGGCCGGCGCAAGAGGCCCGAGGGTGTAGCCGTTGCTGGCCAGCGCAAGAGGCCCGAGGGTGTAGCCGTTGCTGGCCGGCGCAAGAGGCCCGAGGGTGTAGCCGTTGCTGGCCGGCGCAAGAGGCCCGAGGGTGTAGCCGATGCTGGCCGGCGCAAGAGGCCTGAGGGTGTAGCCGTTGCTGGCCGGCGCAAGAGGCCCGAGGGTGTAGCCGTTGCTGGCCGGCGCAAGAGGCCCGAGGGTGTAGCTGTTGCTGGCCGGCGCAAGAGGCCCGAGGGTGTAGCCGTTGCTGGCAAGCGCAAGAGGCCCGAGGGTGTAGCCGTTGCTGGCCGGAGCAAGAGGCCCGAGGGTGTAGCCGATGCTGGCCGGCGCAAGAGGCCCGAGAATGTACCCGTTGCTGGCCGGCGCAAGAGGCCCGAGGGTGTAGCCGTTGCTGGCCGGCGCAAGAGGCCCGAGGGTGTAGCCGTTGCTGGCCGGCGCAAGAGGCCCGAGGGTGTAGCCGTTGCTGGCCGGCGCAAGAGGCCCGAGGGTGTAGCCGTGTCTGGCCGGCGCAAGAGGCCCGAGGGTGTAGCCGTTGCTGGTCGGCGCAAGAGGCCCGAGGGTGTAACCGTTGCTGGCCGGCGCAAGAGGCCCGAGGGTGTAGCCGTTGCTGGCCGGCGCAAAAGGCCCGAGGGTGTAGCCGTTGCTGGCCGGCGCAAGAGGCCCGAGGGTGTAGCCGTGTCAGGCCGGCGCAAGAGGCCCGAGGGTGTAGCCGTGTCTGGCCGGCGCAAGAGGCCCGAGGGTGTAGCCGTTGCTGGCCGGCGCAAGAGGCCCGAGGGTGTAGCCGTTGCTGGTCGGCGCAAGAGGCCCGAGGATGTAGCCGTTGCTGGCTGGCGCAAGAGGCCCGAGGGTGTAGCCATTGCTGGCCGGCGCAAGAGGCCCGAGGGTGTAGACGTTGCTGGCCGGCGCAAGAGGCCCGAGCGTGTAGCCGTTGCTGGCCGGCGCAAGAGGCCCGAGGGTGTAGCCGTTGCTGGCCGGCGCAAGAGGCCCGAGCGTGTAGCCGTTGCTGGCCGGCGCAAGAGGCCCGAGGGTGTAGCCGTTGCTGGCCGGCGCAAGAGGCCCGAGGGTGTAGCCGTTGCTGGCCGGCGCAAGAGGCCCGAGGGTGTAGCCGTTGCTGGCCGGCGCAAGAGGCCCGAGAGTGTAGCCGTTGCTGGCCGGCGCAAGAGGCCTGAGGGTGTAGCCGTTGCTGGCCGGCGCAAGAGGCCCGAGGGTGTAGCCTTGTCTGGCCGGCGCAAGACGCCCGAGGGTGTAGCCGTGTCTGGCCGGCGCAAGAGGCCCGAGGGTGTAGCCGTTGCTGGCCGGCGCAAGTAGCCCGAGGGTGTAGCCGTTGCTGGCCGGCGCAAGAGGCCCGAGGGTGTAGCCGTTGCTGGCCGGCGCAAGAGGCCCGAGGGTGTAGCCGTTGCTGGCCAGCGCAAGAGGCCCGAGGGTGTAGCCGTTGCTGGCCGGCGCAAGAGGCCCGAGGGTGTAGCCGTTGCTGGCCGGCGTAAGAGGCCCGAGGTTGTAGCCGTTGCTGGCCGGCGCAAGAGGCCCGAGGGTGTAGCCGTTGCTGGCCGGCGCAAGAGGCCCGAGGGTGTAGCCGTTGCTGGCCGGCGCAAGAGGCCCGAGGGTGTAGCCGTTGCTGGTCGGCGCAAGAGGCCCGAGGATGTAGCCGTTGCTGGCTGGCGCAAGAGGCCCGAGGGTGTAGCCATTGCTGGCCGGCGCAAGAGGCCCGAGGGTGTAGCCGTTGCTGGTCGGCGCAAGAGGCCCGAGGATGTAGCCGTTGCTGGCTGGCGCAAGAGGCCCGAGGGTGTAGCCATTGCTGGCCGGCGCAAGAGGCCCGAGGGTGTAGACGTTGCTGGCCGGCGCAAGAGGCCCGAGGGTGTAGCCGTTGCTGGCCGGCGCAAGAGGCCCGAGGGTGTAGCCGTTGCTGGCCGGCGCAAGAGGCCCGAGCGTGTAGCCGTTGCTGGCCGGCGCAAGAGGCCCGAGGGTGTAGCCGTTGCTGGCCGGCGCAAGAGGCCCGAGGGTGTAGCCATTGCTGGCCGGCGCAAGAGGCCCGAGGGTGTAGCCGTTGCTGGCCGGCGCAAGAGGCCCGAGAGTGTAGCCGTTGCTGGCCGGCGCAAGAGGCCTGACGGTGTAGCCGTTGCTGGCCGGCGCAAGAGGCCCGAGGGTGTAGCCTTGTCTGGCCGGCGCAAGACGCCCGAGGGTGTAGCCGTGTCTGGCCGGCACAAGAGGCCCGAGGGTGTAGCCGTTGCTGGCCGGCGCAAGAGGCCCGAGGGTGTAGCCGTTGCTGGCCGGCGCAAGAGGCCCGAGGGTGTAGCCGTTGCTGGCCGGCGCAAGAGGCCCGAGGGTGTAGCCGTTGCTGGCCAGCGCAAGAGGCCCGAGGGTGTAGCCGTTGCTGGCCGGCGCAAGAGGCCCGAGGGTGTAGCCGTTGCTGGCCGACGCAAGAGGCCCGAGGGTGTAGCCGTTGCTGGCCGGCGCAAGAGGCCCGAGGGTGTAGCCGTTGCTGGCCGGAGCAAGAGGCCCGAGGGTGTAGCCGATGCTGGCCGGCGCAAGAGGCCCGAGGGTGTACCCGTTGCTGGCCGGCGCAAGAGGCCCGAGGGTGTAGCCGTTGCTGGCCGGCGCAAGAGGCCCGAGGGTGTAGCCGTTGCTGGCCGGCGCAAGAGGCCCGAGGGTGTAGCCGTTGCTGGCCGGCGCAAGAGGCCCGAGGGTGTAGCCGTGTCTGGCCGGCGCAAGAGGCCCGAGGGTGTAGCCGTTGTTGGCCGGCGCAAGAGGCCCGAGGGTGTAGCCGTTGCTGGCCGGCGCAAGAGGCCCGAGGGTGTAGCCGTTGCTGGCCGGCGCAAAAGGCCCGAGGGTGTAGCCGTTGCTGGCCGGCGCAAGAGGCCCGAGGGTGTAGCCGTTGCTGGCCGGCGCAAGAGGCCCGAGGGTGTAGCCGATGCTGGCCGGCGCAAGAGGCCCGAGGGTGTAGCCGTTGCTGGCCGGCGCAAGAGGCCCGAGGGTGTAGCCGTTGCTGGCCGGCGCAAGAGGCCCGAGGGTGTAGCCATTGCTGGCCGGCGCAAGAGGCCCGAGGGTGTAGCCGTTGCTGGCCGGAGCAAGAGGCCCGAGGGTGTAGCCGATGCTGGCCGGCGCAAGAGGCCCGAGGGTGTAGCCGTTGCTGGCCGGCGCAAGAGGCCCGAGGGTGTAGCCGTGTCTGGCCGGCGCAAGAGGCCCGAGGGTGTAGCCGTTGTTGGCCGGCGCAAGAGGCCCGAGGGTGTAGCCGTTGCTGGCCGGCGCAAGAGGCCCGAGGGTGTAGCCGTTGCTGGCCGGCGCAAAAGGCCCGAGGGTGTAGCCGTTGCTGGCCGGCGCAAGAGGCCCGAGGGTGTAGCCGTTGCTGGCCGGCGCAAGAGGCCCGAGGGTGTAGCCGATGCTGGCCGGCGCAAGAGGCCCGAGGGTGTAGCCGTTGCTGGCCGGCGCAAGAGGCCCGAGGGTGTAGCCGTTGCTGGCCGGCGCAAGAGGCCCGAGGGTGTAGCCGTTGCTGGCCGGCGCAAGAGGCCCGAGGGTGTAGCCGTTGCTGGCCGGAGCAAGAGGCCCGAGGGTGTAGCCGATGCTGGCCGGCGCAAGAGGCCCGAGGGTGTAGCCGTTGCTGGCCGGCGCAAGAGGCCTGAGGGTGTAGCCGTTGCTGGCCGGCGCAAGAGGCCCAAGGGTGTAGCCGTTGCTGGCCGGGGCAAGAGGCCCGAGGGTGTAGCCGTTGCTGGCCGGCGCAAGAGGCCCGAGGGTGTAGCCGTTGCTGGCCGGCGCAAGAGGCCCGAGGGTGTAGCCGTTGCTGGCCGGCGCAAGAGGCCCGAGGGTGTAGCCGTGTCTGGCCGGCGCAAGAGGCCTGAGGGTGTAGCCGTTGCTGGCCGGCGCAAGAGGCCCGAGGGTGTAGCCGTTGCTGGCCGGCGCAAGAGGCCCGAGGGTGTAGCCGTTGCTGGCCGGCGCAAGAGGCCCGAGGGTGTAGCCGTTGCTGGCCGGCGCAAGAAGCCCGAGGGTGTAGCCGTTGCTGGCCGGCGCAAGAGGCCCGAGGGTGTAGCCTTTGCTGGCCGGCGCAAGAGGCCCGAGGGTGTAGCCGTTGCTGGCCGGCGCAAGAGGCCCGAGGGTGTAGCCGTTGCTGGCCGGCGCAAGAGGCCCGAGAGTGTAGCCGTTGCTGGCTGGCGCAAGAGGCCCGAGGGTGTAGCCGTTGCTGGCCGGCGCAAGAGGCCCGAGGGTGTAGCCGTGGCTGGCCGGCGCAAGAGGCCCGAGGGTGTAGCCGTTGCTGGCCGGCGCAAGAGGCCCGAGGGTGTAGCCGTTGCTGGCCGGCGCAAGAGGCCCGAGGGTGTAGCCGTTGCTGGCCTGCGCAAGAGGCCCGAGGGTGTAGCCGTTGCTGGCCGGCGCAAGAGGCCCGAGGTTGTAGCCGTTGCTGGCCGGCGCAAGAGGCCCGAGGGTGTAGCCGTTGCTGGCCGGCGCAAGAGGCCCGAGAGTGTAGCCGTTGCTGGCCGGCGCAAGAGGCCCAAGGGTGTAGCCGTTGCTGGCCGGCGCAAGAGGCCCGAGGGTGTAGCCGTTGCTGGCCGGCGCAAGAGGCCCGAGGGTGTAGCCGTGTCTGGCCGGCGCAAGAGGCCCGAGGGTGTAGCCGTGTCTGGCCGGCGCAAGAGGCCCGAGGGTGTAGCCGTGTCTGGCCGGCGCAAGAGGCCCGAGGGTGTAGCCGTTGCTGGCCGGCGCAAGAGGCCCGAGGGTGTAGCCGTTGCTGGCCGGCGCAAGAGGCCCGAGGGTGTAGCCGTTGCTGGCCGGCGCAAGAGGCCCGAGGGTGTAGCCGTTGCTGGCCGGCGCAAGAGGCCCGAGGGTGTAGCCGTGTCTGGCCGGCGCAAGAGGCCCGAGGGTGTAGCCGTGTCTGGCCGGCGCAAGAGGCCCGAGGGTGTAGCCGTGTCTGGCCGGCGCAAGAGGCCCGAGGGTGTAGCCGTTGCTGGCCGGCGCAAGAGGCCCGAGGGTGTAGCCGTTGCTGGCCGGCGCAAGAGGCCCGAGGGTGTAGCCGTTGATGCCCGGCGCAAGAGGCCCGAGGGTGTAGCCGTTGATGCCCGGCGCAAGAGGCCCGAGGGTGTAGCCGTTGCTGGCCGGCGCAAGAGGCCCGAGGGTGTAGCCGTTGCTGGCCGGCGCAAGAGGCCCGAGGGTGTAGCCGTTGCTGGCCGGCGCAAGAGGCCCGAGGGTGTAGCCGTTGCTGGCCGGCGCAAGAGGCCCAAGGGTGTAGCCGTTGCTGGCCGGCGCAAGAGGCCCGAGCGTGTAGCCGTTGCTGGCCGGCGCAAGAGGCCCGAGGGTGTAGCCGTTGCTGGCCGGCGCAAGAGGCCCGAGGGTGTAGCCGTTGCTGGCCGGCGCAAGAGGCCCGAGGGTGTAGCCGTTGCTGGCCGGCGCAAGAGGCCCGAGAGTGTAGCCGTTGCTGGCCGGCGCAAGAGGCCTGAGGGTGTAGCCGTTGCTGGCCGGCGCAAGAGGCCCGAGGGTGTAGCCTTGTCTGGCCGGCGCAAGACGCCCGAGGGTGTAGCCGTGTCTGGCCGGCGCAAGAGGCCCGAGGGTGTAGCCGTTGCTGGCCGGCGCAAGAGGCCC
Organism: Anomaloglossus baeobatrachus; assembly: GCF_048569485.1. NCBI lineage: Eukaryota > Metazoa > Chordata > Amphibia > Anura > Aromobatidae > Anomaloglossus > Anomaloglossus baeobatrachus. Next base: position 421,145,406 of record NC_134354.1, on the reverse strand, counting down.
GAGGGTGTAGCCGTTGCTGGCCGGCGCAAGAGGCCCGAGGGTGTAGCCGTTGCTGGCCGGCGCAAGAGGCCCGAGGGTATAGCCGTTGCTGGCCGGCGCAAGAGGCCCGAGGGTGTAGCCGTTGCTGGCCAGCGCAAGAGGCCCGAGGGTGTAGCCGTTGCTGGCCGGCGCAAGAGGCCCGAGGGTGTAGCCGTTGCTGGCCGGCGTAAGAGGCCCGAGGTTGTAGCCGTTGCTGGCCGGCGCAAGAGGCCCGAGGGTGTAGCCGTTGCTGGCCGGCGCAAGAGGCCCGAGGGTGTAGCCGTTGCTGGCCGGAGCAAGAGGCCCGAGGGTGTAGCCGATGCTGGCCGGCGCAAGAGGCCCGAGGGTGTACCCGTTGCTGGCCGGCGCAAGAGGCCCAAGGGTGTAGCCGTTGCTGGCCGGCGCAAGAGGCCCGAGGGTGTAGCCGTTGCTGGCCGGCGCAAGAGGCCCGAGGGTGTAGCCGTTGCTGGCCGGCGCAAGAGGCCCGAGGGTGTAGCCGTGTCTGGCCGGCGCAAGAGGCCCGAGGGTGTAGCCGTTGCTGGCCGGCGCAAGAGGCCCGAGGGTGTAGCCGTTGCTGGCCGGCGCAAGAGGCCCGAGGGTGTAGCCGTTGCTGGCCGGCGCAAAAGGCCCGAGGGTGTAGCCGTTGCTGGCCGGCGCAAGAGGCCCGAGGGTGTAGCCGTTGCTGGCCGGCGCAAGAGGCCCGAGGGTGTAGCCGTTGCTGGCCGGCGCAAGAGGCCCGAGGGTGTAGCCGTTGCTGGCCGGCGCAAGAGGCCCGAGGGTGTAGCCGTTGCTGGCCGGCGCAAGAGGCCCAAGGGTGTAGCCGTTGCTGGCCGGCGCAAGAGGCCCGAGGGTGTAGCCGTGTCTGGCCGGCGCAAGAGGCCCGAGGGTGTAGCCGTGTCTGGCCGGCGCAAGAGGCCCGAGGGTGTAGCCGTTGCTGGCCGGCGCAAGAGGCCCGAGGGTGTAGCCGTTGCTGGCCGGCGCAAGAGGCCCGAGGGTGTAGCCGTTGCTGGCCGGCGCAAGAGGCCCGAGGGTGTAGCCGTTGCTGGCCGGCGCAAGAGGCCCGAGGGTGTAGCCGTTGCTGGCCGGAGCAAGAGGCCCAAGGGTGTAGCCGTTGCTGGCCGGCGCAAGAGGCCCGAGGGTGTAGCCGATGCTGGCCGGCGCAAGAGGCCCGAGGGTGTAGCCGTTGCTGGCCGGCGCAAGAGGCCCGAGGGTGTAGCCGTTGCTGGCCGGCGCAAGAGGCCCGAGGGTGTAGCCGTTGCTGGCCGGCGCAAGAGGCCCGAGGGTGTAGCCGTTGCTGGCCGGAGCAAGAGGCCCGAGGGTGTAGCCGATGCTGGCCGGCGCAAGAGGCCCGAGGGTGTAGCCGTTGCTGGCCGGCGCAAGAGGCCCGAGGGTGTAGCCGTTGCTGGCCGGTGCAAGAGGCCCAAGGGTGTAGCCGTTGCTGGCCGGCGCAAGAGGCCCGAGGGTGTAGCCGTTGCTGGCCGGCGCAAGAGGCCCGAGGGTGTAGCCGTTGCTGGCCGGCGCAAGAGGCCCGAGGGTGTAGCCGTTGCTGGCCGGCGCAAGAGGCCCGAGGGTGTAGCCGTTGCTGGCCGGCGCAAGAGGCCCGAGGGTGTAGCCGTTGCTGGCCGGCGCAAGAGGCCCGAGAGTGTAGCCGTTGCTGGCCGGCGCAAGAGGCCCAAGGGTGTAGCCGTTGCTGGCCGGTGCAAGAGGCCCGAGGGTGTAGCCGTTGCTGGCCGGCGCAAGAGGCCCGAGGGTGTAGCCGTGTCTGGCCGGCGCAAGAGGCCCGAGGGTGTAGCCGTGTCTGGCCGGCGCAAGAGGCCCGAGGGTGTAGCCGTGTCTGGCCGGCGCAAGAGGCCCGAGGGTGTAGCCGTTGCTGGCCGGCGCAAGAGGCCCGAGGGTGTAGCCGTTGCTGGCCGGCGCAAGAGGCCCGAGGGTGTAGCCGTTGCTGGCCGGCGCAAGAGGCCCGAGGGTGTAGCCGTTGCTGGCCGGCGCAAGAGGCCCGAGGGTGTAGCCGTGTCTGGCCGGCGCAAGAGGCCCGAGGGTGTAGCCGTTGCTGGTCGGCGCAAGAGGCCCGAGGGTGTAACCGTTGCTGGCCGGCGCAAGAGGCCCGAGGGTGTAGCCGTTGCTGGCCGGCGCAAAAGGCCCGAGGGTGTAGCCGTTGCTGGCCGGCGCAAGAGGCCCGAGGGTGTAGCCGTGTCAGGCCGGCGCAAGAGGCCCGAGGGTGTAGCCGTGTCTGGCCGGCGCAAGAGGCCCGAGGGTGTAGCCGTTGCTGGCCGGCGCAAGAGGCCCGAGGGTGTAGCCGTTGCTGGTCGGCGCAAGAGGCCCGAGGATGTAGCCGTTGCTGGCTGGCGCAAGAGGCCCGAGGGTGTAGCCATTGCTGGCCGGCGCAAGAGGCCCGAGGGTGTAGCCGTTGCTGGCCGGCGCAAGAGGCCCGAGGGTGTAGCCGTTGCTGGCCGGCGCAAGAGGCCCGAGGGTGTAGCCGTTGCTGGCCGGCGCAAGAGGCCCGAGGGTGTAGCCGTTGCTGGCCGGCGCAAGAGGCCCGAGGGTGTAGCCGTTGCTGGCCGGCGCAAGAGGCCCGAGGGTGTAGCCGTTGCTGGCCGGCGCAAGAGGCCCGAGAGTGTAGCCGTTGCTGGCCGGCGCAAGAGGCCTGAGGGTGTAGCCGTTGCTGGCCGGCGCAAGAGGCCCGAGGGTGTAGCCTTGTCTGGCCGGCGCAAGACGCCCGAGGGTGTAGCCGTGTCTGGCCGGCGCAAGAGGCCCGAGGGTGTAGCCGTTGCTGGCCGGCGCAAGAGGCCCGAGGGTGTAGCCGTTGCTGGCCGGCGCAAGAGGCCCGAGGGTGTAGCCGTTGCTGGCCGGCGCAAGAGGCCCGAGGGTATAGCCGTTGCTGGCCGGCGCAAGAGGCCCGAGGGTGTAGCCGTTGCTGGCCAGCGCAAGAGGCCCGAGGGTGTAGCCGTTGCTGGCCGGCGCAAGAGGCCCGAGGGTGTAGCCGTGTCTGGCCGGCGCAAGAGGCCCGAGGGTGTAGCCGTTGCTGGCCGGCGCAAGAGGCCCGAGGGTGTAGCCGTGTCTGGCCGGCGCAAGAGGCCCGAGGGTGTAGCCGTTGCTGGCCGGCGCAAGAGGCCCGAGGGTGTAGCCATTGCTGGCCGGCGCAAGAGGCCCGAGGGTGTAGCCGTTGCTGGCCGGCGCAAGAGGCCCGAGGGTGTAGCCGTTGCTGGCCGGCGCAAGAGGCCTGAGGGTGTAGCCGTTGCTGGCCGGCGCAAGAGGCCCGAGGGTGTAGCCGTTGCTGGCCGGCGCAAGAGGCCCGAGGGTGTAGCCGTTGCTGGCCGGCGCAAGAGGCCCGAGGGTGTAGCCGTTGCTGACCGGCGCAAGAGGCCCGAGGGTGTAGCCGTTGCTGGCCGGCGCAAGAGGCCCGAGGGTGTAGCCGTTGCTGGCCGGAGCAAGAGGCCCGAGGGTGTAGCCGATGCTGGCCGGCGCAAGAGGCCCGAGGGTGTAGCCGTTGCTGGCCGGCGCAAGAGGCCCGAGGGTGTAGCCGTTGCTGGCCGGCGCAAGAGGCCCAAGGGTGTAGCCGTTGCTGGCCGGCGCAAGAGGCCCGAGGGTGTAGCCGTTGCTGGCCGGCGCAAGAGGCCCGAGGGTGTAGCCGTTGCTGGCCGGCGCAAGAGGCCCGAGGGTGTAGCCGTTGCTGGCCGGCGCAAGAGGCCCGAGGGTGTAGCCGTTGCTGGCCGGCGCAAGAGGCCCGAGGGTGTAGCCGTTGCTGGCCGGCGCAAGAGGCCCGAGAGTGTAGCCGTTGCTGGCCGGCGCAAGAGGCCCAAGGGTGTAGCCGTTGCTGGCCGGCGCAAGAGGCCCGAGGGTGTAGCCGTGTCTGGCCGGCGCAAGAGGCCCGAGGGTGTAGCCGTGTCTGGCCGGCGCAAGAGGCCCGAGGGTGTAGCCGTGTCTGGCCGGCGCAAGAGGCCCGAGGGTGTAGCCGTTGCTGGCCGGCGCAAGAGGCCCGAGGGTGTAGCCGTTGCTGGCCGGCGCAAGAGGCCCGAGGGTGTAGCCGTTGATGCCCGGCGCAAGAGGCCCGAGGGTGTAGCCGTTGCTGGCCGGCGCAAGAGGCCCGAGGGTGTAGCTGTTGCTGGCCGGCGCAAGAGGCCCGAGGGTGTAGCCGTTGCTGGCCGGCGCAAGAGGCCCGAGGGTGTAGCCGTTGCTGGCTGGCGCAAGAGGCCCGATGGTGTAGCAGTGTCTGGCCGGCGCAAGAGGCCCGGGGGTGTAGCCGTTGCTGGCTGGCGCAAGAGGCCCGAGGGTGTAGCAGTGTCTGGCCGGCGCAAGAGGCCCGGGGGTGTAGCCGTGTCTGACCAGCGCAAGAGGCCCGAGGGTGTAGCCGTTGCTGGCCGGCGCAAGAGGCCCGAGGGTGTAGCCTTTGCTGGCCGGCGCAAGAGGCCCGAGCGTGTAGCCGTTGCTGGCCGGCGCAAGAGGCCCGAGGGTGTAGCAGTTGCTGGCCGGCGCAAGAGGCCCGAGGGTGTAGCCGTTGCTGGCCGATGGAAGAGGCCCGAGGGTGTAGCCGTTGCTGGCCGGCGCAAGAGGCCCGAGGGTGTAGCCGTTGCTGGCCGGCGCAAGAGGCCCGAGGGTGTAGCCGTTGCTGGCCGGCGCAAGAGGCCCGAGGGTGTAGCCGTGGCTGGCCGGCGCAAGAGGCCCGAGGGTGTAGCCGTTGCTGGCCGGCGCAAGAGGCCCGAGGGTGTTGCCGTTGCTGGCCGGCGCAAGAGGCCCGAGGGTGTAGCCGTTGCTGGCCGGCGCAAGAGGCCCGAGGGTGTAGCCGTTGCTGGCGGCGCAAGAGGCCCGAGGGTGTAGCCGTTGCTGGCCGGCGCAAGAGGCCCGAGGGTGTAGCCGTTGCTGGCCGGCGCAAGAGGCCCGAGAGTGTAGCCGTTGCTGGCCGGCGCAAGAGGCCCAAGGGTGTAGCCGTTGCTGGCCGGCGCAAGAGGCCCGAGGGTGTAGCCGTTGCTGGCCGGCGCAAGAGGCCCGAGGGTGTAGCCGTGTCTGGCCGGCGCAAGAGGCCCGAGGGTGTAGCCGTGTCTGGCCGGCGCAAGAGGCCCGAGGGTGTAGCCGTGTCTGGCCGGCGCAAGAGGCCCGAGGGTGTAGCCGTTGCTGGCCGGCGCAAGAGGCCCGAGGGTGTAGCCGTTGCTGGCCGGCGCAAGAGGCCCGAGGGTGTAGCCGTTGCTGGCCGGCGCAAGAGGCCCGAGGGTGTAGCCGTTGCTGGCCGGCGCAAGAGGCCCGAGGGTGTAGCCGTGTCTGGCCGGCGCAAGAGGCCCGAGGGTGTAGCCGTGTCTGGCCGGCGCAAGAGGCCCGAGGGTGTAGCCGTGTCTGGCCGGCGCAAGAGGCCCGAGGGTGTAGCCGTTGCTGGCCGGCGCAAGAGGCCCGAGGGTGTAGCCGTTGCTGGCCGGCGCAAGAGGCCCGAGGGTGTAGCCGTTGATGCCCGGCGCAAGAGGCTCGAGGGTGTAGCCGTTGCTGGCCGGCGCAAGAGGCCCGAGGGTGTAGCCGTTGCTGGCCGGCGTAAGAGGCCCGAGGGTGTAGCCGTTGCTGGCCGGAGCAAGAGGCCCGAGGGTGTAGCCGTTGCTGGCTGGCGCAAGAGGCCCGATGGTGTAGCAGTGTCTGGCCGGCGCAAGAGTCCCGGGGGTGTAGCCGTTGCTGGCTGGCGCAAGAGGCCCGAGGTTGTAGCAGTGTCTGGCCGGCGCAAGAGGCCCGGGGGTGTAGCCGTGTCTGGCCAGCGCAAGAGGCCCGAGGGTGTAGCCGTTGCTGGCCGGCGCAAGAGGCCCGAGGGTGTAGCCTTTGCTGGCCGGCGCAAGAGGCCCGAGCGTGTAGCCGTTGCTGGCCGGCGCAAGAGGCCCGAGGGTTTAGCAGTTGCTGGCCGGCGCAAGAGGCCCGAGGGTGTAGCCGTTGCTGGCCGATGGAAGAGGCCCGAGGGTGTAGCCGTTGCTGGCAGGCGCAAGAGGCCCGAGGGTGTAGCCGTTGCTGGCCGGCGCAAGAGGCCCGAGGGTGTAGCCATTGCTGGCCGGCGCAAGAGGCCCGAGCGTGTAGCCGTTGCTGGCCGGCGCAAGAGGCCCGAGGGTGTAGCCGATGGTGGCCGGCGCAAGAGGCCCGAGGGTGTAGCCGTTGGTGGCCGGCGCAAGAGGCCCGAGGGTGTAGCCGTTGCTGGCCGGCGCAAGAGGCCCGAGGGTGTAGCCGTTGCTGGCCGGCGCAAGAGGCCCGAGGGTGTAGCCGTTGCTGGCCGGAGCAAGAGCCCCGAGGGTGCTCCAGCGGCACGCCAACGGGTAGCGGTGGTCAGCCCAAGAGAGCGCCGAGGGTGCAGCCCGATGGTAGGCCCATGGGTGCATTCCAATGGTTTGCCAAAGATCCAAGGGTGTAGCCCGATGATTGGCACAAGAGGCCCAAGGGTGAAGCTCAATAGTAGGCCAAAGGGTGCAGCCCAATGGTTGGCCAAGGATCCAAGGGTGCAGCCCGGTGGTCGGGCCAATATAAGCAAAAAGGCGGCATGCCATCAGGTAGCGATGTGCTCCGGCGGCATGCCAACGGGTAGCGGTGTGCTCCGGCGGCACGCCAAGGGGAAGCGGTGTGCTCCGGCGGCACCCCAATGGGTAGCGGTGGTCAGCCCAAGAGAGGCCCAAGGGTGCAGCCCGATGGTAGGCCCATGGGTGCATTCCAATGGTTGGCTAAAGATCCAACGGTGTAGCCCTGTGATTGGCACAAGAGGCCCAAGGGTGAAGCTCGATGGTAGGCCAAAGGGTGCAGCCCAATGGTTGGCCAAGGATCCAAGGGTGCAGCCCGGTGGTCGGGACAATGGAAGCGAAAAGGCGGCACGCCAACGGGTAGCGGTGTGCTCCGGCGGCATGCCAACGGGTAGCGGTGTGCTCCGGCGGCACGCCAACGGGTAGTGGTGTGCTCCGGCGGCACGCCAACGGGTAGCGGAATGCTCCGGCGGCACCCCAACGGGTGGCGGTGGTCAGCCCAAGAGAGGCCCAAGGGTGCAGCCCAATGGTAGGCCCATGGGTGCATTACAATGGTTGGCCAAAGATCCAAGGGTGTAGCCCGGTGGATGGCACAAGAGGCCCAAGGGTGAAGCTCGATGGTAGACCAAAGAATGCAGCCCAATGGTTGGCCAAAGATCCAAGGGTGCAACCGAGTGGTCGGGCCAATAGAAGCAAAAAGGCGGCACGCCAACGGGTAGCGGTGTGCTCCGGCGGCACACCAACGGGTAGCGGTGTGCTCCGGCAGCACGCCAACGGGTAGCGGTGTGCTCCGGCGGCACGCCAACGGGTAGCGGTGTGCTCCGGCGGCACGCCAACGGGTAGCGGTGGTCAGCCCAAGAGAGGCCCGAGGGTGCAGCCCGATGGTAGGCCCATGGGTGCATTCCAATGGTTGGCCAAGGATCCAAGGGTGTAGCCCGGTGGATGGCACAAGAGGCCCAAGGGTGAAGCTCGATTGTAGGCCAAAGGGTGCAGCCCAATGGTTGGCCAAAGATCCAAGGGTGCAGCCTGGTGGTCGGGCCAATAAAAGCAAAAAGGCGGCACGCCAACGGGTAGCGGTGTGCACTGGCGGCACCCCAACGGGTAGTGGTGGTCAGCCCATGAGAGGCCCTAGGGTGCAGCCCGATGGTAGGCCCATGGGTGCATTCCAATGGTTGGCCAAAGATCCAAGGGTGTAGCCCTGTGATTGGCACAAGAGGGCCAAAGGTGAAGCTCGATGGTAGGCCAAAGGGTGCAGCCCAATGGTTGGCCAAAGATCCAAGGGTGCAGCCCGGTGGTCGGGCCAATATAAGCGAAAAGGCGGCACGCCAACGGGTAGCGGTGTGCTCCGGCGGCACGCCAACAAGTAGCGGTGTGCTCCGGCGGCACGCAAACGGGTAGCGGTGTCCTCCGGCGGCACGCCAACGGGTAGCAGTGTGCTCCGGCGGCACGCCAACGGGTAGCGGTGTGCTTCGGCGGCACCCCAATAGGTAGCGGTGGTCAGCCCAAGAGAGGCCCGAGGGTGCAGCCCGATGGTAGGCCCATGGGTGCATTACAATGGTTGGCCAAAGATCCAAGGGTGTAGCCCGGTGGAGGGCACAAGAGGCCCAAGGGTGAAGCTCGATGGTAGGCCAAAGGGTGCAGCCCAATGGTTGGCCAAAGATCCAAGGGTACAGCTCGGTGGTCGGGCCAATAGAAGCAAAAAGGCGGCACGCCAACGGGTAGCGGTGTGCTCCGGTGGCACGCCAACGGGTAGCGGTGTGCTCCGGTGGCACGCCAACGGGTACCTGTGTGCTCCGGCGACACGCCAGTGGCTAGCGGGGTGAGGCCCAAGAGAGGCCCGAGGGTGCAGCCCCCGATGGTAGGCCCATGGGTGCATTCCAATGGTTGGCCAAAGATCCAAGGGTGTAGCCCGGTGGATGGCACAAGAGGCCCAAGGGTGAAGCTCGATGGTAGGCCAAAGGGTGCAGCCCAATAGTTGGCCAAAGATCCAAGGTTGCAGCCCGGTGGTCGGGCCAATAGAAGCAAAAAGGCGGCACACCAACAGGTAGCGGTGTGCTCCGGCGGCACGCCAACGGGTAGCGGTGTGCTCCGGCGGCACGCCAACGGGTAGCGGTGTGCTCCGGCGGCACGCCAATGGGTAGCGGTGTGCTCCGGCGGCACGCCAACGGGTAGCGGTGTGCTCCAGCGGCACCCCAACGGGTAGCGGTGGTCAGCCCAAGAGAGGCCCAAGGGTGCAGCCCTCGATGGTAGGCCCATGGGTGCATTCCAATGGTTGGCCAAAGATCCAAGGGTGTAGCCCGGTGGATGGCACAAGAGGCCCAAGGGTGAAGCTCGATGGTAGGCCAAAGGGTGCAGCCCAATAGTTGGCCAAAGATCCAAGGTTGCAGCCCGGTGTTCGGGCCAATAGAAGCAAAAAGGCGGCACGCCAACAGGTAGCGGTGTGCTCCGGCGGCACGCCAACGGGTAGCGGTGTGGTCCGGCGGCACGCCAACCGGTAGCGGTGTGCTCCGGCGGCACGCCAACGGGTAGCGGTGTGCTCCGGAGGCACGCCAACGGGTAGCGGTGTGCTCCGGTGGCACGCCAACGGGTAGCGGTGTGCTCCGGCGGCACGCAAACGGGTAGCGGTGTGCTCCGGCGGCACGCAAACGGGTAGCGGTGGTCAGCCCAAGAGAGGCCCGAGGGTGCAGCCCGATGGTAGGCCCATGGGTGCATTCCAATGGTTGGCTAAAGATCCAAGGGTGTAGCCCGGTGATTGGCACAAGAGGCTCAAGGGTGAAGCTCGATGATAGGCCAAAGGGTGCAGCCCAATGTGTTATGATCCGGAACCATGGAAGACCACCACGAATCATTGGCAAAAGGTGACAAGAGCATTGGCAACTCATCTGGCCGCCATCCCCTTACTAACCATCACAACTAGAAGTAGCCGAGGGGTGAACTAACATCCTGTGGACCGCGAACCCAGCCGGAGAACTAACTATCCTAAAGGTAGGAAAGATGAATAACTCTCTGCCTCAGAAAATAGACAAGAATAGCTAGCCCCCCACATTCAAAGACTGCGGTGATATAGGAAAAACACAATACACAGGTAGATGACAGGATTAGCAAAAGGTGAGGCCCCCGCTGACTAAAATAGGAAAGGACAGAAAAGGGACTGATGGTGGCCAGAGAAAAACCCTGCAAAATACCAACTTCCTGATAGTACAAAAAGGCCCTCAGATCGCACGATCTGAACTCCGTCCTATACCAGGTGCCCTTGTCATACCAATGAACAGAAAACAAGAATCATAACAAAGTCAACAAGCCACAAACACATGGACCCAAAGGAGCTATACTCCACACAGAACTGCAGGGAGTTCCCCAACAATCCAATGAGGGGGAAAATCCCTGCAAGCAAATAACCTGAAACCAACCACAGCAAATGACAAACCCAGATAAACAAAAGAACCAGACAATAAATAAAGAGCAAGCACTTATCTGGGGAAGATGTGGTGTAGAGCAGGATTAAGCAGGCTGAAGAACAACTGACATCCGGCAACAGCCTGCAATCAGACCAGGATTTAAATAAGCAGAGAGTTAGCAAAGGAAACACCCACTGCACAACACACCTGGTCCAAGTCCAAACCATTCCTGGCCACCAGAGGGAGCCTCCCAGCAGCCAAAACATAACTAACATCCACAACAGTACCCCCCCCCACCTGAGGAGGGGTCACCGAACCCTCACCCACGCCACCGGGTCGCTCGGAATGAGCATCATGGAAGGCGCGAACCAACCTGTCCGCATGAATGTCAGAAGCCACAACCCAAGAGTTATCCTCCTGCCCATAACCCTTCCATTTCACAAGGTACTGAAGCTGACGCCTACTGCGACGGGAATCCAGAATTTTTTCAACCTCATACTCCAGATCCCCTTGTACCAAAACAGGGTCAGGAGGCGCTGCTGCAGGAACTGCTGGCTCCACATGTTTCTTCAACAAGGACTTATGGAAGACATTGTGAATCTTAAATGACGCAGGCAGAGTCAAACGGAAAGATACAGGGTTAATAATCTCCGAAATCTTATAAGGTCCAATAAATCTGGGTTAAATTTAGGAGATGGAACTCTCATAGGAATATTTTTAGAGGACAACCACACCATGTCCCCTACTTTAAACCGGGGACCAACAGTCCGACGCCGGTTGGCAAACTTTTGGGCAGTTTCTTGGGACTGAAACAATTTATCCACTACCTGCCCCAAATCTGCTGCATTCTGTTGACCACCAAATCCACCCCCGGACAGTCAGGAACCTAGGGTGATACCCAAAATTGCAGAAAAAGGGGGACACCAACGTGGTAGAGCTAGCTCTATTGTTAAGGGCAAATTCAGCCAAAGGCAACAACGAAACCCAGTCATCCTGATCCGCAGAAACAAAACACCGTAAATAGGTCTCTAGGGTCTGGTTAGCCCTTTCAGTCTGACCGTTGGTCTGAGGATGAAACGCCGAGGAGAAAGACAGCTGAACACCCAATTTGGAGCAAAAAATCCTCCAAAACCTGGATACAAACTGCACCCCTCTGTCAGAAACAATGTTTTCGGGAATACCATGCAAACGAACAACATGTTGGAAAAACAAAGGCACCAACTCTGATGAAGACGGCAACTTAGATAGGGGAACCAAGTGGACCATCTTGGAGAATCTGTCACAGATCACCCAAATCACAGTCATTTTCTGAGAGACGGGAAGCTCTGAAATAAAATCCATAGAGCTGTGCGTCCAAGGTTTCTTAGGTACAGACAAAGGCAATAATAGCCCACTAGAATGTGAACAACAGGGCTTGGACCTAGAACAAACTCCACACGACTGCACAAAACGACAGACATCTCGGGACAGGGAAGGCCACCAAAAAGAGCGTCTCACAAGATCCCGAGTACCAAAAATGCCAGGATGACCCGCCAAAACAGAGCAATGAACCTCAGAGACAACTCGGTCTCTCCATTGGTCTGGGACAAACAGTTTCCCTGTAGGACATCTCTCAGGTTTATCCCCCTGAAATTCCGCCAGTGCCAACCGCAGATCAGGTGAAATAGCCGAGAAAACTACACCATCATTCAGGATAGTAGACGGTTCGACAACCTCCCAAGAGTCCGCGCAGAAACTCCTGGAAAGGGCATCGGCCTTAACATTCTTGGCGCCCGGCAAAAAAGAGACCACAAAATTAAACCGGGTAAAAAACAAATCCCACCTCGCCTGCCGAGGATTCAACCTCTTGGCTGATTCCAGATAGATGAGATTCTTGTGGTCCGTAAGCACCACAACTTGATGCCTAGCCCCCTCCAATCAATGCCTCCACTCTTCAAATGCCCACTTCATAGCCAATAATTCCCGGTTCCCCACATCATAATTCCGTTCAGAAGGAGCAAACGTCCGAGAGAAAAAGGCACAGGGCTTACGTTTACCCGAAGTAGCGTCTCGTTGAGACAGAACAGCACCTGCTCCGATCTCTGAGGCATCGATCTCAACTTGAAATGGGCGAGACACATCAGGTTGCTGCAGAAGTGAATCGCCTTTTAAGCTCCTGGAAGGCCACAATTGCCTCAGGGGTCCAATGCTCAGCATCAGCTCCCTTTGTCAAATCTGTCAGAGGTTTGACAATGGCAGAAAAATTGGCTATAAATTTACGGTAAAAATTAGCAAACCCCAAAAACCGCTGCAGGGATTTTAGAGAAGTCGGTTGCACCCAGTCGTAAATAGCCTGAACCTTAACCGGGTCCATTTCGATAGCGGAGGGAGACAGGATGAAGCCCAAAAAGGAAATCCTTTGCACCCCAAAGAGGCACTTTGACCCCTTAACGTACAGTGCATTATCCTTAAGTATCTGAAAAACATCCCGTACTTGCCCAACATGAGAGTCCCAATCATCAGAAAAAACCAAGATGTCATCCAAATACACAATCAAAAATTTACCAATAAGGTCCCGAAAAATATCATTCATTAAGGCCTGGAAGACGGAGGGTGCATTAGTGAGCCCAAAAGGCATCACTAGGTACTCAAAATGCCCCTCAGGAGCATTAAAAGCCGTCTTCCATTCATCACCCTCCTTAATACGGATGAGATTATACGCACCCTTGAGATCCAGTTTCGTAAACTATTTGGCACTCTTCACTCTAGAGAACAGATCAGACATCAGAGGCAAAGGGTACTGATATTTGACCGTAATTTTATTAAAAAGACGGTAATCAATACAAGGCCTCAACGAACCATCTTTCTTATCAACAAAGAAGAAGCCGGCACCCAAAGGAGAAGATGAGAGCCGAATGTGCCCCTTCTCCAAGGATTCCCTGATGTATGACCGCATGGCATCATGTTTGGGCACAGACAAGCTGAAAATCCGCCCCTTGGGAAATTTACAACTGGGCACCAACTCGATGGCACAGTCACAGTCCCGGTGTGGGGGCAGAGAATCAGATTCCTGGTCATTAAATACATCACGGAAATCAGACAAGAAGGCCGGAACATCAACTGCCTGAGCAGACGTGGATGACACGGAAAGGTCCTGATGCACACCTTGACAACCCCAATTAGCTACCGACAAGGATCTCCAGTCAAGAACCGGATTATGGGTCTGCAACCACGGAAATCCCAGTACCAAGGTATCCTGTAGATTATGCAATACTAAAAATGTACAAGTTTCCTGATGCGCTGGTGCAACTCTCATAGTCACCTGAGTCCAAAATTGGGGTTTATGTTCTGCCAAAGGGGTAGCATCAATGCCCCTTAAAGGAATAGGAGTTTGCAAAGGAACCATGGGGAAACCACAATCCCTAGCAAACCCAAAATCCATCAAATGCATCATCATTCCATTTGGTAAGGACCGCCCACTTTCGAAATTTCTGACAAAACGTTTCTGCAGAATCCAAACCCTGAGTTAAGGACAACCCAAGGCCTGAAAAAAGGAGTCCACATCACTTAGAATCGGATCATCAGACGCTAAAGAGAAGGCCCAGTCCTGAGGGTCACCACGCAGCAAGGAGATGACAATCTTAACCTGCTGTACGGGATTCACTTAGGGCGCAGGTCAAAAAATAATTTACAATTATTTTTGAAGCTCAAAAATCTCGACCTATCTCCCGAAAAAAATTCAGGAGCAGGAATCTTAGGCTCTGCAAGGGGAGTCTGTGCAAGATAAGACTCTATACGACGAACCTTAGCATCAAGATGAGCAACACGCTCCTCTAATTCATCCATGCTAGAAAAAAGAAATCTTCCACAGAACCCAAGGAAGAAGAGGAAAAACACCAAAAAAAAAAAAATTTTCTCAGCAGCTTTTTCTTTTTTTTTCCTTCTTAAGAGTACCCTTTAAATTTGTGGGCCGGGTGTACTGTTATGATCCGGAACCATGGAAGACCACCACAAATCATTGGCAAAAATGGTGACAAGAGCATTGGCAACTAATCTGGCCGCCATCCCCTTACTAACCATCACAACTAGAAGTAGCCGAGGGGTGAACTAACATCCTGTGCACCGCGAACCCAGCCGGAGAACTAACTATCCTAAAGGTAGGAAAGATGAATAACTCTCTGCCTCAGAAAATAGACAAGAATAGCTAGCCCCCCACATTCAAAGACTGCGGTGATATAGGAAAAACACAATACACAGGTAGATGACAGGATTAGCAAAAGGTGACATAACTAACATTCACAACACCAATGGTTGGCCAAAGATCCAAGGGTGCAAGCCCGGTGGTCGGGCCAATAGAAGCAAAAAGGCGGCACGCAACGGGTAGCGGTGTGCTCCGGCGGCACGCCAACGTGTAGCGGTGTGCTCCGGCGGCACGCCAACGGTTAGCGGGGTGAGGCCCAAGAGAGGCCCGAGGGTGCAGCCCGATGGTAGGCCCATGGGTGCATTCCAATGGTTGGCCAAAGATCCAAGGGTATAGCCCGGTGGATGGCACAAGAGGCCCAAGTGTTGTGAATGTTAGTTATGTTTTGGCTGCTGGGAGGCTTCCTCTGGTGGCCAGCAATGGTTTGGACTTGCACCAGGTGTGTTGTGCAGTGGGTGTTTCCTTTGCTAACTCTCTGCTTATTTAAATCCTGGTCTGATTGCAGGCTGTTGCCGGATGTCAGTTGTTCTTTGTACCTCCAGCCTGCTTAATCCTGCTCTACATCACATCTTCCTCAGATATGTGCTTGCTCTTTATTTATTGTCTGGTTCTTTTGTTTATCTGGGTTTGTCATTTGCTGTGGTTGGTTTCAGTTTAGTTGCTTGCAGGGATTTTCCCCCTTAGTGGATTGTTGAGGAACTCCCTGCAGTTCTGTATGGAGTATAGCTCCTTTGGGTCCATGTGTTTGTGGCTTGTTGAATTTGTTATGATTCTTGTTTTCTGTTCATTGGTATGACAAGGGCACCTGGTATAGGACGGAGTTCAGATCGTGCGATCTGAGGGCCTTTTTGTACTATCAGGAAGTTGGTATTTTGCAGGGTTTTTCTCTGGCCACCATCAGTCCCTTTCCTGTCCTTTCCTATTTTAGTCAGCGGGGGCCTCACCTTTTGCTAATCCTGTCATCTACCTGTGTATTGTGTTTTTCCTATATCACCGCAGTCTTTGAATGTGGGGGGCTTGCTCTTCTTGTCTATTTTCTGAGGCAGAGTTATTCATCTTTCCTACCTTTAGGATAGTTAGTTCTCCGGCTGGGTTCGCAGTGCACAGGATGTTAGTTCACCCCTCGGCTACTTCTAGTTGTGATGGTTAGTAAGGGGATGGCGGCCAGATTAGTTGCCAATGCTCTTGTCACCTTTTTTGCCAATGATTTGTGGTGGTCTTCCATGGTTCCGGATCATAACACCCAAGGGTGAAGCTCGATAGTAGGCCAAAGAGTGCAGCCCAATGGTTGGCCAAAGATCCAAGGGTGCAGCCCGGTGGTCGGGCCAATATAAGCAAAAAGGCGGCACGCCAACGGGTAGCGCTGTGCTCCGACGGAACGCCAACGGGTAGCGGTGTGCTCCGGCGGCACGCCAACGGATAGCAGTGTGCTCCGGCGGCACACCAACGGGTAGCGGTGGTCAGCCCAAGAGAGGCCCGAGGGTGCAGCCCAATGGTCGGCCCATGGGTGCTTTCCAATGGTTGGCCAAAGATTCAAGGGTGTAGTTCGGTGATTGGCACAAGAGGCCCAAGGGTGCAGCTCGATGGTAGGCCAAAGGGTGTAGCCCAATGGTTGGCCAAAGATCCAAGGGTGCAACCCGGTAGTCGGTCCAATAGAAGCAAAAAGGCGGCACGCCAACGGGTAGCGGTGTGATCCGGCGGCATGCCAACGGGTAGCGGTGTGCTCCGGTGGCACGCCAACGGGTAGCAGTGTGCTCCGGTGGCACGCCAACGGGTAGCGGTGTGCTCCGGCTGCACGCCAACGGGTAGCGATGTGCTCTGGCGGCACGCCAACGGGTAGACAACCCTGCTCATGAGAGCTTACAATCTACAATGAGAAGGGGGGGACAAGGTACAAGTGCTTATTTACAATGACAATTCTGCTATCTCAAGGAAATGGGGGATAAATAATGGCTTCCTGGACCAGTTGGCCAGAACCTTGAGATGCATTTGGGTGCCATGGAGTTTGATGCGGGGTTATGTTCTGAGAAGTTGTGGAGGGACTATGTGAATTTAGTTTGGCTACTGAGTGTGATAGGTCGCCCTAAAAAGATGTGTTTTTAGGGAGCATCTGAAGCTGAGTGAGTTGTGATTCATCCTAACTGCTTAGGGTAGAGCGTTCCAGAGGATTGGTGTGGCTCGGGACAAGTCTTGGATCCGGGGGGGGGAGGTTCTGATTAGTGTGGATGTTAGTCGAAAGTCATTTGCAGAGCGTAGAGAACAGGTGGGGTGATAGAGAGGAGGGTGGAGATGTAGGGGGGGTGCCACACTGCTTTGTGGCTGAAAACAAGCAGTTTGAATTGGATCCTGTGATATATGGGCAGCCAGTGCAATGACTGGCACTGAGCAGAGGCATTCGAGTAGCAGTTAGCCAGATAGGTGACCCTGGCTGCTGCATTAAGGATGGACTGTAGAGGAAAGACTCTAGTTAGGGGGAGACCAATTAATAGAGAGTTACAGTAGTCAAGGCGAGAGTGGGTCAGGGCCACGGTAAGGTTTTTTGTCGTTTCCATTGTGAGAAAGGGGTGGATTCTAGAGATGTTCTTGAGGTGCAAGCGTCAGGAGCGGGCAAGAGATTGTATGTGGGAGGTGAAGGAGAGGTCAGTGTCAAGTATAACACCCAGACAGCGAGCTTGCTTCCTAGGACTTATCGTTGTGCCACACACAGAGAGGGAAATGTCAGGTTTAGGAAGGTTGGAAGATGGGGGGGAAAGAAGTTCAGCTTTGGAAAGGTTAATTTCAGATAGAGAGCAGACATGATGTTGCAAACTGCAGTCAGGCAGTCACTTGTGTTCTGTAGTACAGCGGGGGTGAGCTCAGGCGATGAGGTGTAGCTGTGTGTCATCAGCATAAAGATGGTACTGAAAGCCAAATCTACTGATGGTGTGTCCAATTGGGGCAGTGTAGAGAGAGAAAAGAGGGCCAAGGACTGAACCTTGAGGGACCCCAACAGTGAGAGGAAGAGAAGATGTGGAGTCAGCAAATGATACACTGAATGAGCGGCCAGAAAAATAGGAACGGTATACCATTGTACAGTACAGTATATACTATATAGCATTTCTATCAATTTGCAGTTGTGGATATAGTATTGTACTTTCTTTCGGCTAACCAGTACAGCACATTTCTTGTAATGTACCTCTCGCACACCAATTCTATTGTAAGCTAATGTGCAGTATAATTTGTTTTACATGTTTTTTACTGCACAGTATTTTGTATTAGTGTACTGTAATAATTGTATGTGAATATAGTACACTAGACGGTGGCCCGATTCTACGCATCGAGTATTCTAGAATTTACGTATTGTGTAGTTAATGTATGATTTTTGTTATCTAATATATAAAGCTGAATGTGTGTGTGTGTGTGTGTATGTGTGTATGTCTGGGATTGGCATCTGCACCGTCGCAGCTACAGCCACAAAATTTTGCACACTCACACGTCTGGACCCCGAGAGCGTTATAGGCTATGTTTTGAGGGGAAATTTTAACCCTGCGCTTTACAGTTATTCGCCAAAAAACCTGCCTCCATTAAAGCAAATGGAGCTGGGAGCCACAGTGCAGCCAGAACTTCAGAAGAATGCGCAGTCATGCCCTTATATGGAATATTGGCCTGTCACAATGCAGCCAGGGAAAGAGGCAGACACAGACAGGGTAAGAAACAGACATAGACAGGGTAAGAGACAGACAGAAAGAGACAGACACAGGGAAAGAGACACACAGACAGAGAAACAGACACAGGGAAACAGACAGGGAAAGAAAGGGAAAGAGACAGACAAAGACAGGTATAGAGACAGACAAAGAGACAGACAGAGGGAAATAGAGGGAAAGAGACAGACAGGGAAAGTGACAGAGATAGACAGACAGGGAAAGAGATAGATAGACAGACAGGGAAAGAGATTGAGACAGACGGAGAAAGAGACAGAGACAGTCAGAGACAGACAGGGAAAGAGAGATATATACAGAGGGGGAGACAGACAGAGAATGGGAGAGAGACAGTTACTATCCCGGGTGTTAATACATTCTATTTATACATTCTATCCCAGGAATGTTAATACATTCTATCTTGTTAACAACAGTTATTAACCCGGGCGAAGAAGAAGGTGTGCCCAAACTTTTGGTCTGTACTTTATATATATATATATATATATATATATATATATATATATATATATATATATATATATAATGTCTGCAAATAGAACACTGTAAGACATGGCTGACATTCTAGTATATATATATAGATGTTGTTGTGTGTAGTTACCAAGTGTTTGTGTAGGGCGCTGTACATGTTCTGGGTGTGGCGGGGGGTGAGAGCGGTGTTGTTTGTGTGTTGCATTGTGTGTGTTGCGTTGTTTGTGGAGCGGTGTGTGTTTGTAGCGTTGTGTGTGTGTGTTGCGCGGTTTGTGTGGGGTGTGTGTTTTGGGGGAGGTATGTTTTGTGCAATGTGTGTGTTGTGCGGTATGTGCGTATATTTGTGTGTGCCGCGGTGTTTGTGTGTTGGGTGTTGTGTGTGTGCGGCGTTGTCTGTGTGTGTGGGTGTCTGTGTAGGGCGGTGTTTGTAGTTCCCAGTGTGTGTGTGGTGTGTTGTGCAGTGCGTGTGTGGCGGTGTGTGTGTGTGTTTTGGGGGGAGGTGTGCACCCCCCATCGTGCTCCATCCCCCATGCTGCGCACCCCCCATCGTGCTCCATCCCCCATGCTGCGCACCCCCCATCGTGCTCCATCCCCCATGCTGCGCACCCCCCATCGTGCTCCATCCCCCATGCTGCGCACCCCCCATCGTGCTCCATCCCCCATGCTGCGCACTCCCCATCGTGCTCCATCCCCCATTCTGCGCATTCCCCATCGTGCTTCATCCCCCATGCTGCACACTCCCAAATGTGCTCCATCCCCCATGCTGCGCACTCCCCATCGTGCTCCATCCCCCATGCTGCGCACCCCCCATCGTGCTCCATCCCCCATGCTGCGCACCCCCCCATCGTGCTCCATCCCCCATGCTGTGCACCCCCCATCACAGTCACACATCAGACAGTATACACGCACACATCTGATCTCATACACTCACACCTCACTTCTGCCTGTGCTCTCCGGTGGACGGTCCCAGGAGCTGTGCTGCACGCAGTGCTCCTCTGCCTTCTGCCGACACGCACACATCCGATCGCATACACGCACACATCCGATCGCATACACGCACACATCCGATCGCATACACGCACACATCCGATCGCATACACGCACACACCCGATCGCATACACACGATCGCATACACGCACACACACATTGACGATATCGCACATACGCGCTCACACTCACAACATCCGGAGATACCACATGCTTCCGGCCATGTGATCCTCCGGCAGGTCCTGGAAGGTCACTGCACGCACAGTATCGCCGCCGAGAAGCAAGCGATATCACTGGAGGTTGTGAGTGTGTGGATGCGATCTGATGTGTGTGTGAGGTGTGTGTGACAGTGAGTGTGATCTGATGTGTATGTGTGTGTGTGTCTGTTCTTATGTGTGTGCATGTGTGTGTGTTCCGCCGCTGCAGGACCTTGATGCGCTCACCTGCTCCTGGTCGGCTTCTGGTGAGTATGATCGGGGGTCTTCTTTCTTCTGTCTTCTCTCTTCTGCACATGTGTACCTGGAGCCGGTGTACGCTGGTAACCATGCTACACAATATTACCCGATGTGTACCATGGTTACCAGCGTACCCCGCCCCCCCGCACGCATGGTAGCCCACACCAGCGTACGCCGGCAACCCCAGCAATGCGAGGGTATGTGTCGGCTGGGTTGCCGGCGTGCGCTGGTGTGGGCTCCCGGGGGTACAGCACTCACCTGGGAGTCGGGGCTCCGTGTCGGTTCGGGGAATGCGTGTGGGGGCGGGGCCAGAGCGAGTGTGCAATGCGTGAGGGGCGCGGGGCGTGGCCGAGTTGCCAATGCGTGCAGGGGGCCGGGGCGAGAGGCCAATCCGTGTGGGGGGCAAAGCCTGGGCGAGCGGCCAATCCGTGCGGGAGGGCGGAGCCGAGGCGAGCGGCCAATGAGACGCTTGTCGCGGTAACGACAGAATTTTGGAGCAAGACAGACAGACAGACAGAATAAGGCAATTATATATATAGATTATGTTGTATTACTGTAAAAGTTTTTATAAATACAGGAAATAGTTTTGTGTTGTGGAACGAATTGTCTGCATTTCAATTACTTCCTTTGGGAAAATTTGCTTTGATATAAGAGTAACTTGGTTTAAGAGCAGACACCTGGAACCAATTATGATCGTAATCCAAGGTTTCACTGTATTATATAATCTGCAGACCAAAAATAGGTGATGTCACCTATGTAAACCAAGAAAACATAATACTAGTTGAGGAACCCAAAAGAAGATGAATTTTTATATAATTTATTCCGGTACCTTGTTGGATTTTGTCACCTGGTAATAGTATATTATATACCTAAAAAGGTATAGACTTTGGATCAATGCTAAAAAGGCGAGAACTTTGGGTCAATGTAGTAGACGGTGATCCCCAAATGTTCCCTAATTTACAAAACCCTCCACCAGGCTTCAATCTACCAAGGAAAACGTGGGTTACTCTAAATCGTATCAGAACAAACTTTGGCGTCTGTGCAGATTTTTTGTATAAGTGGGGAAAATATGACTCTCCGACCTGTGACTGTGGAGCAGATCGTCAAACTATCCAGCACATTGTTGAGGAGTGCCCCCTGAGATCCTACCATGGTGATAAGAAGGATTTCTATATTGTAAATGATAACGCTATTGCATATATAGAAAATCTTGATATTCAAATTTGATTTTTATCCTTTTGATATTTTTCAATCACTGTCTATTGTCTGGTGTTTATTTTTACATGATGGTAAGATATACGTTCATACGATTAAATTAAAAACCTAAAAAGGTATTGTTATATGTGAATTTCTATTAGTAACACTGGGTGACTGAAATCTCCACATTTCCAAAGTGGACGCGGGGTCACAACTGTGGTGGTCGAGCGGGACCTGGACGCACTGTCACACCTGCGGCGGTCGAGTGAGACCTTGTCACAATCACTGTGGAGTTAGTAGAGTCTGCGCCGCTGGTGCTCTGAATACCTGATTTTAGGAACTGGAACGTCTCTGGATATAAAGAGGCGGTGTCGTTGGACTTTATCTCAGCACTTCAGGTCTAGGCGGTACTTCTCACATAGCGAGATCGCTGCTGAGTCACGGTTTTTGTGACGCAGCAGTGACCTCATTAGCGATTTCGCTGTGTGTGACACTGAGCAGCAATCTTGCCCCTGCTGTGAGATCGCTGCTCGTTACACACACTGCTGGTTCATTTTTTAGTTGTTGCTCTCCCGCTGTTAAGCACACATCGCTGTGTGTGACAGCGAGAGAGCAACAATCTGAATGTGCAGGGAGAAGGAGCCGGCGTCTGGCAGCCTGCGGTAAGCTGTAACCAAGGTAAATATCGGGTAACCAAGGAAGCCCTATTTACCTTTGTTACCAGCGTCCGCCGCTCTGACGCTGCCAGTGCCGGCTCCCTGCTCCCTGCACACGTAGCCGAAGTACACATCGGGTAAAATTAACCCAATGTGTACTCTGGCTACGAGTGCAGGGAGAAACCTTAGAAAAATGTTCAGGGGGGTCTTTAGACAAAGTACACCTCAAAAAATCAAACCCCACCATAAAATTCAATACTTTATTCCATTAAACCAACAAAGTGCAAATTAAAAACAGAGTGGTTTGATGCATTAAGTTACGGTCACAGGAAGGATCCCGGGCAGATTCCCTATTCTTTCCCTTCCTGACCGCAGGGGTCGGCACCCTACAAGGGTAAACGCAGCTGGTGCCCCCGCTCGACGTGAACTGACCCTTCAAACCCTGTACTGACAATCTTATTCGTGCTGCTGATCTCTGTGAGCGTTTAACCTTGTAGGGTGCCGACCCCTGCGGTCAGGAAGGGAAAGAATAGGGAATCTTCCCGGGATCCTCCCTGTGACCGCAACTTAATACATCAAACTACTCTGTTTTTAATTTGCACTTTGTTGGTTTAATGGAATAAAGTATTGAATTTTATGGTGGGGTTTAATTTTTTGAGGTGTACGAGTGCAGGGAGCCAGCGCTAAGCGGTTTGTGCTGGTAACCAAGGTAAATATCGGGTAACAAGCGCTTGGTTACCCAATGTTTACTGTGGTTACCAGTGTCCGCAGCTTCCAGACGCCGGCTCCCTGCAAGCGCAGCATCGCTTCCACGTCGCTG
The DNA here is from genome assembly GCF_048569485.1 of Anomaloglossus baeobatrachus. Classification (NCBI taxonomy): domain Eukaryota; kingdom Metazoa; phylum Chordata; class Amphibia; order Anura; family Aromobatidae; genus Anomaloglossus; species Anomaloglossus baeobatrachus. The sequence continues at coordinate 421,123,061 of NC_134354.1, read as the reverse complement.
CTGGCTGGGGGCTGGTCACTGGTCGCTGGTGAGATCTGCCTGATTGAGAGCTCACCAGCGACCATGTAGTGACGCAGCAGCGATCCTGACCAGGTCAGATCGCTGGTGGGATCGCTGCTGCGTCGCTAAAGTGTGACGGTACCCTAGGAGTGCGAAGGAACTTTTCTCATTTTGCTTTGTATATTGTCCTTGTCTGTTGCTGGAGACATTGTCTTAAGTACTGAAGGGAATTACCTTTGAGTGTTATTATCAACAGATATGGTATTTCTTATACTAAATTGCAAGGTACCAGATTAAAATATTTCACAAGTTGTAATATTATATTTGCTAAGTGTCTGCATGTCAGTTATAACATATTGTGTTATGATTGGAGATGAGCGAACCTGAACTGTAAAGTTCGGGGATCATACCAGACACTGGGTGTTCAGGGCTCGAACTCCAACACAGACTTTTTAAAAATAAGTCTGTGTCTGAGTTTGAATGCTGTTCGTTTGCTAATAAAGTTTGTTGAAAGGCTGCAGTGCAACAAATTAACAAACTTTATTGCATGAGGAAGATTGCTGTGAACAAAATTGATAAATTTTAAAAAAATGGAGAGGGCTCCCCCTATGTTTATAACTAGCCAAGGCAAAGCAGACAGTGGGGGTTGGTATTATCAGGCTGGAAAGGACCATGGTTATTTGGCCCTTCTCAGCCTAAAATAGCAGCCCCCAGCCACCTCAGAAGTGGCACATGCATTAGATGCAGCCATTCTGGTGCTTTGCCTTGCTTTTCCTGATTGCCCTTGTGTGGTGGCAATCGGTTTAATACTTTTGCAGTTGATGTCAGCTTCGAATTGACAGCTGGCATTAACCCCGGGGGTTAGTAATGGAGAGGTGTCTATTAGACACCTCCATTACTACCCCGGCTGAAAGAAAAAAGTTCATGGATAGCATGTGTGCTTTTTGTGAATAATAGAATATTGCAGGTTATTGTTACTAGATTTTGTTATATGGGACGTTGATCCAGGGAACTAGTCTGATTGCCGTATGTTGAATTGGGAAGGAATTTTTCGCCTAATACGGGGCAATTAGCATCTGCCTCATGGGGTTTTTGCCTTCCTCTGGATCAACACATTAGCTTTTAGGCTGAACTTGGTGGACTTAAGTCTTTCAACCTTAAGGCTATGAAGCGATCTTTGTATTGAGGCTCAAGGGTGTAGGCCGGGGTTTCTTTGGGACCAGCATTAATGGAGTGTTTTGCTCCAAGTCTATCCCAGGAAGCCTTTTTGAGCTGATGTACTTAGACAGATCCCAACATTTAGGGGGGAAAAAAGCTTTAGTTAGTTAAAGGCGTTTTCCCATGAGCAAACTTAATCTTAACATAAACTTTAATCAAATCTTGGAATAATAATAATTTCCAGAATTGGATATAATTAAGAAAAAATGTTCCTGTGCGGAGATAATCTTATATATGTGCCCCTACTACTGTAATGGCCGTATCTAACCGTACAGGGACATGGTCTGCTCATACTCCTTGGCAGGGGAGGACTTGATCGCTAATTATTCTTTCTTTGAGGTAAAACATTTTTTAAAAGCAAGTAGGGAAATGTTTTACCTCACAAAAAGAATCAGCTGGGATCCTGTTTAATTGATTAAGTTTAACTTTATTCATGGGGAAACCCCTTTAAAGGTGAATTAAAAGCAAAGCCACAGAAAGATTTAGCATTTTTTCTTGCTATATTGAACTTATGAGCTTTTAGGGAATTTTAATTCCTTTTTCTGTGGCTTTGCATTTAATTTTAGGTAGGGACTCGCAAGAAAATGAGGACCCTTGACGTGGGTTGCGAGCTTGTATATTTTGGCAAAAATATTGACCCATGCCACATAAATGTATTATATATTTTTGCACGTTATATTTCTTTATGCAGGATGCAGCCAAGCCCATCTATGTTGGCCTTGTAAATTAGGGTGTCTGTGATGGTGGGGTTCACTGATAGAGTGCTGGGCAGCCCGCCTAATCTAATACTATGGGCATCAATACTAGGCTGTAAGCCAGGCACTGGCACTTCATGTATGTGACCAGCACCCTATACAGGCCTTATCTATGTGCAATGTTAATACTGAGCAATCACCCCTCCATAATTTGGCAGGTTGAGTGGTTGTCTCATCAGCATTAGATTGGGTAACCTGGGCAGATGAATACCGTTGCCCATTTTTTGCTATATTGAACTTATGAAATTTTAGGAAATTTTAATTTTTCTGTGGCTTTGCTCATAAGTGGATACTCAAAAAATAATGAGGACCCTTGACGTTGGGTTGTGAGCTTGCGTATTTTGGCCAAAATATTAACCAATACCTCATTTATTTATCATATTTTAATGGATCTTGATTTCAGCCAATCCCATCTATGTTGGTCTTGTATACTAGGGTGTCTGTCCTGGTGGAGTGCAATGATAGAGCATACCACCCCACTTTTGAAGAAAGGAAAGAGGGACAAAGTGAAAGGCGCACTGTGGCAAATTTTGGCCACACCCCTAGCCACACCCATTTGGCAATAAGGATCATTCAGCAGATGTCCCGGACTGTTCATTCATAGTCATAGCAGCCAAAATTTTCTTATATTTATGTGTCACTATATGACATATTGCTTATTTCTGCCTATAAGGCCATGTTCACACGTTGCATAAATTCTGGGGGTTTTTTTCTGCTGCTGTCTGCACCAAACTACACAATCCATTTTTGCTGCATTTTGTTTGCCTTTTCTCCATTATTTATTATTATTAATAATAATAATAACACCTGCAGAAAAAACGCAGCATTAACGCTACATGTGAACATGGCCTCAACAATACATTATTACATTTTTTATGGGTTTTAATAAAGAAAAATAAGTGCACCATTTTTTTTATGCCATTAACCGATCCCCATAAATCTGATCTCTGTCTTGTTTGGGTCATTACAATTACAGAGATACCAAATATGTCCATGTTATTTGCTGATTTGTGATGTTTATTATTTTATAAAAAAGTGTAATAAAATGATATTCTATTTTTTTAAATTATTTTAGTAATTTTATTAGAAGAAAAGAAAAATCTCTTTTCTTCTCCCTCTATAATACAGAACATAGAGATGCTGCTCTGTATCCTGTGTGATCAGCTGTGTAATCAGAGGCTGCATTTTAAGTTCATCTATATAAAATCCTCCCTCTTTCATCGTCGTTCCTTGTGGTTCACCAGCTAAGTGCTGCTGGACATATGTTTGACAGTTACTAGTTTGAATCCAAAGTGGTGAAAATAAAGAAATTTTTTATATCTATTTGTATTTTTTTCATTTCTTTATAGTAGTTTTATGGGAACAAATGAATCTGACTCTTTCCTTGACCTACAAAGAGATGCAATATCTATCTATTATGTATATATCTATTATCTATCATGTATCTATGTATCTATCACGTATCCATCTATCTTTCCATCTATCCATGTATCCATCTATCCATCCATGTATCTATCTATATCTATCTATCCATCCATGTATCTATCTATCTATATCTATCTATCCATCCATGTATCCATCCATCCATGTAGTTGAATAATCTGCTTCTGTTTCTCTACTGCACTACAGAGGTCACGATTACCAAATCTTCCTATGTTTTTCATTTGAGGCAGTAGCTCAGTGGTAGAGGTGCTGCCCATGAACAATTGAACAATGAGTTAGAGTTTGAGTCCTGGCTGTCCTAAAAACCCAGAGCAGATGCAAATTTAATTTCTCTATCATTTCATTGGGGGACACAGGACCATGGGTTATGCTGCTGTCACTAGGAGGCTGACACTAAGTAAACAGAAAAAGTTAGCTCCTCCCCAGCAGTATAACCCCTGAGCCGGAGGTGGGCTCAATCAGTTTTTTGCTTAGTGTCGTAGGAGGCTGATGTGGGCCGACTGGGCCCCCTTCAGCCACTTGATTTTTTGCGTATTTTTTCATTTTTTCTCGCCGACGCTCGTCGCTCTCATCTGTGGTACTTCTCTGTTTCTGCAGGTATCGTACTTCCTCAGCTCTCGCAGACCGGTGGGTATCACTCCCTAGGGTCGCAGAGGTTTGAGTCTTCGGGCCCTCGCCCCCGTCCATTCCCGCGGTACCACTCCCTGGTGTGTTCGTGTGGGGCAGAATCTTCCTGGGCACCCCCTATCCGCTCTGCGGTATCACCCCAAAGGGCGCAAGGGGCTCGGCAATAGGGACTGGACCACAGCGCGTATCGATCTAGGATGGGGCCCGCAGCGCTGCTACATTTAGGGGCTTTTACCCCCCACCAGCGTCCAACTCCCCTGCCTTCTTCAGCCGGCTTCCTGGTGCCCGCAGCCATCCCTTCTGCGAGCGGAGCACACAGGAGCATGTGCAGAGTCTCAGCCTGCACTCTGGAGCGCGCCGCGGATCAGGTAGGACACCCTCTCCTACCTTCTCCCCCTCGAGCGGCTGCACAAATTTAGGGTCTGTGGAGCCTCAGACGCCTCACCTGTGAGGGCAAAGCACTGGTCCTGCGTAACGAGGTACTGCCCGTGCTGCAGTACACGGCCCAGGCCTGGCCCCCCCTTGCCACCGTGTGCAGGGCCATTACCAGGACGGTGTTTCGTTTTGTCTGGGGATCCAAGATGGACAGAGTAAAGCGGACCATCATGTACAAGGATCCTCGCAAGGGTGGGAAGGGCGTACCCGATATCCCCACCCTCCTGCGATCCTCCTTCGTATGTGACTGCGTTCGCCGATCTCTGCGAGTCAAGAGAGGTTCTGCGGGTAGGTCCATGTCTCGCTTCTTTCTGCTCCCCCTTTGGAGAAGGTTCGGCTGGAACAAGTGGGACAGCTCCTTCCCCTACAACTGGACGACGCCATGGTTCTACGGAGACGTTGTTCGGTTTGTGAGGGAACACCAACTGGAGGGACTCAAGCCTGATTTGTGGAAGCCAAAGACTATCCACAAACTCATCAGAGCCAAGGACGAAATGGAGAACATTCCAGGACTTCATCACGACACACTGGAGACTGTTTGGACCAACGTGTCATCGGCTGGATTGACCAACGGGCACAAGGACTTGTCATGGATGGCGATACAGGGCGGACTGCCCGTCCGGTCATTCATGCACGCCCGGAACCTGTGCAAAACCCGGTACTGCCCAAGGTGCCCCTTCGTGGAGGAAACATCGCTGCACGCCTTTTGGGACTGCCGTTTTGCACAGCGCCTGTTGGTTGCCCTGGAGGATGACCTGAGGAACTCCGTCCCCAGAGGGAGCCTATCGTACCATTCCGTACTTTATGGACTCTTCCCTGGGACTCACACTGTTGGAGCCATCCAGGAGGCTTGGCGCCTTATGAACTGCTTTAAGGACGCTATTTGGGTCGCCAGGAACCGGCTCATCTTGAAGAGGGAGAGGATGTCTATCCAGGACTGCCGCAGGCTAATCCACAGCCTGCTCAGAGACTATTCCATCATGGACAGTCCGGACGACAGCGCCGAGGAGGAGGTTTAAACCTCTTCCACGCCCCCTCCCTCCTTTTCCCGTTTATGTGCGTCCTTCAATAAAGCTTCGGGCCTGTGATTTCCCCACTCTATCCCCTTTTTCCCTACCCCCATCCCCCAACCGCCGGTTCGTCGTTATTTATTGTCTAACTTTTTCTTTCAGCTTGAGTGCTACGGATAGCATAGGAGCGTGATGTATAGTTTAGTGCGTCGTACTCTATTGCTATGTAAGAAAGATTGTATATTTCTGTGTGTACGGGGCTGCGGCACTGTACACGGTTTGTTACTTTTTTTTGAGAAGTGCATGATAATAAAGATGCTGTTAAATCAAAAAAAAAAATCTGTTCTTATCAGTTTAATATCTGATACGTCCCCTATCTGGGGACCATATATTAAATGGATTTTTAGAACAGGGAGATGGAAAAAGAGCTTGCTCTGTCCACTCCACGCATTGACCTGGTATTGCAGTACCTCCAGGACCGGTGCACCCCTTCTTAACCCAGTTTCCAAAAGCAGAACTCAATTCACCTGATTCATATTAGCCCGATTAATGAATCGGAAGAAAGCATACAACTTCATATGCACCTCAATTTGGCCCATTCACTTTTCACACTTCCTCCTTTTGCTTTTTATCTTTCACACTTTTTACTTGCTTTATTCATCCAAATAGCAAACTCATCACCACTCAACCTGACCAACTCGGCTATGGGGTGCTTCACACACAGCGAGCTCACTGCTGAGATCGCTGCTGAGTCACGCTTTTTGTGACGCAGCAGTGACCTCATTAGCGATCTCGCTGTGTGTGACACTGAGCAGCGATCTGGCCCCTGCTGCGAGATCGCTGCTCGTTACACACAACCCTGGTTCGTTTTCTTCAAAGGCGCTCTCCCGCTGTGACACACAGATCGCTGTGTGTGACAACGAGAGAGCGACAAATGAAGCGAGCAGGGAGCAGGAGCCGGCGTCTGACAGCTGAGGTAAGCTTGTAACCAAGATAAACATCGGGTAACCAAGGTGGTTACCCGATATTTACCTTAGTTACCAGCCTCCGCAGCTCTCACGCTGCCTGTGCTGCCGGCTCCGGCTCTCTGCACATGTAGCTGCTGTACACATCGGGTTAATTAACCCGATGTGTACAGCAGCTAGGAGAGCAAGGAGCCAGCGCTCAGTGTGCGCGGCTCCCTGCTCCTTGCACACACAGCTAAGCGGTGTGCGCTGGTAACTAATGTAAACATCGGGTAACCATACCCGATGTTTACCTTAGTTACCAGTCTCCGCAGCTTCCAGACGGCGGCTCCGTGCAAGCGCAGCGTCGCTTGCACGTCGCTGCTGGCTGGGGGCTGTTCACTGGTCGCTGGTGAGATCTGCCTGTTTGACAGCTCACCAGCGACAATGTAGCGATGAAGCAGCGATCCTGACCAGGTCAGATCGCTGGTCGGATCGCTGCTGCATCGCTAAGTGTGAAGGTACCCTAAGTCCCGTGCTGCAGTATCTTGTTCTCCGTCTTATCTAGATCATTTGCAATTGAATGGAATAGATCCCTTTTGGACAAAGTGGATTCAGCTGCTGCTGCAGTGACCACAGGTGTGAGAAGATCTAGAATTGGCATCTGGTGCGATCTCTCCGCTTCCACTCCAAATAAAGTTACCTGTTTATTCCTATCATGCATTGGTTTTGGTGTTTTCTTGGAGCAATGAGGATGGCTTTAGTGGTCTGTTGGCTCCCCCTCCTGGAGGAAGAGTTTGCTTGCTCTTGGACATTCTAAAAGAGAGGTCATGATAGACATTTAGCTTCTGAGCACAATTGGGGACAGTCATGGGTGATGAATGATTTGCAACCTGCTGCGAAGCCTCATACCTCAATATAAGGAACGTCAAATACTAAGAAAGGGCGGCCTATGAAAGAATTACTACTTTTAATAAGTATACTTAAACGGCTAATTGGGAATAGAAAAACTGTAAAAAGCCCTCTGAGAAAGCCCCTCTCTAACCTTTGTTAGTAAGCTTTTCTGTAGTCTGCCTGTTGATGTATTTTCCGTTTGAACTGTGCACAACATGAAGAGACGGAACACTGGCGGCTTGTCACAATGCCCCCGCTGACATCACAATAGCGCTGCTGCCTAGAAAACAAGCTGCGCAGCACAACTTGCTCTTTGGGTGGGATGGTGGGCTAGTGGAAGGAGGGGGCAAGCTCTTTTTTTCCCGGGTGGTAGGGGGATGACAGGAGAAGGGATGCGGGTGGTGAGAAGGGTACAGAGGGCAGGGTTTGGGGGCTGGGAAGGAAAGGGAAAAGATTAGGGTTTGGGGGTGATGAAAGGGCTTTCCACGGGTAAGGATGGCAAAGGGTGGCAGTGACGGAAAGTCAGGCAACCTGTCCTGTCCGTCTTTTTGTATCATGAATTGAAAAGACTGCAAGGGGGAGGGGAGTTGCTTGCGCCCAAAAGGAGGAGTTATTCAGATTCATTGCAGTGGGCGGCGGCTGCAAAACGCACCATTCTTCTTGTTTTTGCTCTGCAAAGCAGCCTTTTCAAGGGTTGACTTGGGTGACAAAATGTCTTCTGTAGGCGTGGGTTTGTCTCCCTCTCACTCTCTCTCCCTAAGATGTGTCTGGCATAGGCCAGGGTGCCACTCGAGGCCCAAACCAATTCTGGTTATCGCTTCTCGGCCTTTTGGCTTAGATCAAGTGTCTTACCAGAAGGTTCCCAATTGCTACTCTTGGCCTTGTAGCTTAAATGGCTACATGCTGCTATTGGGGGTAGTGAGCGGGAAACGAGAAGGCGACGCCTTTTGGCTAGGATCGTGTGTCTTAGCAGGAGGTCCTCAATTGCTACCCTTGGCCTTGTAGCTTAAATGGCTACATGCTGCTATTGGGGGTAGTGAGCGAGGCATTTAACCCTTGGTGATCCAGGAGGTGTTTTGAAGATGGGCGTCACTGTCCGTTTTGCTGGGACCGGGGATACCCGGGTCCGTTTTGGTTTCCGTATTGATGTCGCAGAGGAAAAGTTGCAGCATTTCCATCTGGAATACTTGGTGAACAAAGTTCTATATGACATCCTGGATGTGAAGAAGAATGAGATCGTTTGTCTTCAGGAGTTCAGACGCAGTGGACGGTATGTGCTTGTCCTTTCCCATATTGGCGCTTGCCAGAATCTTTATCGGTCCTTGTTAATGAATACTACTAACTCTTTGCTGAGTGGACTTGACTTTACCCTGCTTTATTCTAAGGGCGATGTTCCTTTAGTGGTGTTTATGCACAACCCTTTTGTTAATGTGGCAGAAATCACAGACTTCCTGATGAAGCATTGCAGCTATGTTCAGTACTCACACAAAATTACCAACAAGGAGGGACTCTGGACAGGCAAGCATAAATATTTTGTGCGTTTTGGGGTGGACCCTCAGGGCCCTGGGGGTCTCCGCCACCCTCCCTCTACTTTTCATATTGGGAAAGACTCTGGTTACCTGTTCTATCCAGATGCCCCTTTTTTTTGCCGGAAATGTAACGTTTTTGGTCACACTCAGGATAAGTGTCCTTATGAAGCAACCTGTAGGAAATGTAACCAGGTGGGGCACATGGCTAGGGATTGCAGCAACCCCATTGTTTGCAATGCTTGTGGAGAAGTCGGGCATGCCTATCGGGATTGCAGGAACCGCACTAAGACCAGGCTATACGCTCAGGTGGTCGCAGAGGTCCCTGTAGCTCCTGTTAAGGCTGCACCAGCTGCTAGTCACCCTGTTGCTGTTTCTGTTAATGACCCTGTTCTTCTCCCTGTTACTACTGCTCAGGATTTGGATAAAGCTCCTGCAGTCTCTCCATGTCCACCTGATCAAGGAATGGAGGTCTCCGAGCTGGAAGCTGATCTCCCTTGTCACTCTGCTGCCTGTGGCGAGGGGGAAATCGAAGAGGATTTGAGCAAGTCCCCTGCCCTGTCATGGGGTACAACAAAGTCTCTGGTGAGCAAAGATGTTGGTCCAGCTGGGCAGGGGGATTTTTCTGCTTCAGCTGCAGTCAGGTCAACGGAGGAGGGGGAGTTTATGGCTGCTAAGAAATTAAAGCTTGCAGACAAGGGGTGGAGCACTGTCAGTACTGCAAGTGCAAGCCCTTTGAGTGATCGGGTCTACCCTGACATTAGCTTTTCACCTGGAGTTGATGATTTTTTTGGGGAGGTTGCAGACACTCACTGTGTTACGGGGGGACCGGCAGATTAGGACCAGGGAGTATATATCCTAATCGCCAGTCGGGGCCCACCGTGCTCCAGATGACAAAGGAGCTGTTGGCACCTGAGGGTTAGGCGGAGACTATAGAGCTGGATGGCTCTGAGATAACCCAGGAACTCTGGGAACCGGTCACGTGTGTTGGGACACGTCAGACCGGACGACAACCCGATTAGCGTTGTGGTGCACCTAGCACTACACCAACCACGTGTGCAGGAAACACGTCAGGCCAGGTGGTAACCAGGTAGCGTTGACCGGAAGACCGCCACGAAAGCGCCCTGTCGGCCACGTGTGTAGGACACGTCAGGCCGAGCGGTCCTCCGATTAGCGTTTCTGGCCACCTCTCGACTGGCCACGTGTGTGTAGGACACGTCAGGCCAGATGGGTACACCAGTAGCGTTGACCGGGAAGCCAAGGAGGATAAGGGACACCCTGTTAACTCCACAGGGGTCCTGGGGTACGCTGTCCGTGCGCGTAGGGGGCACAACCGGACAGGTGGCACAGCAGGTGCGTTGTCCGTGTGCGTAGGGGGCACAATCGGACAGGTGGCGCAGCAGGTGCGTTGTCCGTGTGCGTAGGAGGCACAATCAGACAGGTGGCGCAGCAGGTGCGTTGTCCGTGTGCGTAGGGGGCACAATCGAACAGGAAGCACAGTAGCCGCAGCCCAGTTAACGCCACTGGGCTGCTATAGCAAGACTGGAACGGCAGGAGGGAAGCACGGCGCCTGACCCTGATGTGCCGAGCCACGAATCTTGGCGTGACAGGCACCGTTCGCCTAACCCTACCTACCGCTTCCTAACATAGGCTTATGCCGCAATGAGGCTCTAACATGGAGGTGTGCTCTGACTGAGCAAAAGTGAAGACTGCGCACCTCCATGTTGTCTCGAGCCCCTTTTATAACCTGGGTCCGCCCCAAACCCAGGGTGGAACCACCAAGGTCCAATAGCAGAGTGCCATGTCATCAGTGACGTCACATGCAACCTATCCGGAACCGCCACGTCATTGATGACCTCATGGCAGCCACGCCCCAAACACTTCACCAGTCATCGTCTGACGACCAATACTGAGGTGCCAGATCATAGGGGCGGGCCTCTGCGAGCCAGTCCGGAGTTGCCACGTCATCAGGACACATGACAACCTCTGCCCTATTAGGGCCTGCCACCTCACGGACATGCTCAGTGAGGTCCTTATCGGACCTAGCCTCTGGTGCACTAAGTGCCTGAGCATGCCCAGTAGCCTGAGCAACAGGCTCAGAAAGCAGACTATCAGTTTGAGCATGCTCAGTAGGCACATCCCAGCACTTAGACACAGCACGAAGTCCAAGTACCTGTGCAAAGAGGCTGTTAGGGTTAATTGTGGGAGCATGCTCAGTAGCCTGAACTGAGGACTTAGTCTCAGACATAACACAATCAGGCTGAGCATGCTCACTAGGCAAAACACCCGGCTTCAACTCTGGCTGGGGTAAATCGGCGCACGCATGCGCACTAGCTGCCTCTCCACACTTAGACGTGGTGGAAGGAACAGCCAACTGGACGACCCGAGGCACGGCCAAGAACGGCAGCCGGTGCCTGGGCGCAACAGGAACCGCAGAAGGCTGCTTGCGGCTATGGCGGCGCTGGTTCGTAACAGTACCCCCCCCTCTAGCGGCCCTCCCACTCGAATGGTCTATAGTCGCCACAGATACCACTGAGCGACGGGCGGAAGATGGAGACATGCAGTGGGAGCTACAAGACTCGCTCCACCGCGTAATCACCCCAGACGACCAGTCGATATGTGGGGAATGCCGCTTCAACCAAGGAATACCCAGCAGAATATCATCTGCACCCTTAGGGAGAACCAGAAATGAAATGGTCTCCGTATGCCCAGATGACATGGCAAGGGTAATGGGCACTGTCCGCTGGTGAATTACCTTGGGCAACAAGGACCCATCCACCACACGGACTCTCACTGGCCTTGGCATTTGTACCAGCGGGATGGCATGCCGCCGGGCAAAAGAGGAGGAGATGAAACTATCCCCAGCACCTGTGTCCACACCTGCCCTTGTGGACCATGTTGACCCCTTAAAGGAAATGGACGCGGGAAACGTCACCCTAATGGATGACGCAGAGTCCAGTCTACTTCCAGCTATGGTCACCAATCGTGGTCGCTTATCCTGACGCTTTGGGCAACGGTTGGCATAATGACCATACTGCCCACAAGCGAAACAGGAAATGCCCTTGCGACTCGAAGACCTAGCAACACCAACCCTAGAGATGTCCATAGGGACAGAGATGTCCTCTAAGGGAGGTGCAGTAGGAGAGACCACTACAGTGGCTGAACGACCCTCTGACCTGCGCTCCAGCTGACGTTCGGAGGTCCGCAGGTCAATGCGGGTAGCCAGAGTCATGAGGCCCTCAAGGGTAGTTGGTACCTCACGCGACGCTAATGCGTCCTTCACGTGCGAGGCTAATCCCCTCCAGAACAGTGGAATGAGAGTCCTCTCTGACCACCCCAGTTCTGCAGCAAGTGTCCGGAAACTCACAGCATATTGACTTGAGGAGGTACGCCCCTGCTCCAAAGTCAGTAGCTGTAGGGCCGAGTCGTGAGTGACCTGAGGCCCCAGGAACACTTGTCGCAAGGACTCCAAAAACTCCTTAGAGTCCTGTACTACGGGGTCATTCCTCTCCCACAATGGTGTAGCCCACTCTAGTGCTCTATCAGAGAGCAAGGAGATGATAAACCCCACCTTCGACCTCTCTGTAGGAAACCGTGCAGCCAACAGCTCTAGATGGACTGAGCACTGGTTCACGAATCCCCTACATGCCTTGCTGTTCCCCGTAAACTTGTTGGGCAGCGAGAGGTGAGGGAGGGTTGGAGTAGGCTTGGTGACTGACACCACTGCAGCCGCTTGAGCCACCACATCATCCATATCAGCAGCAAGAGCAGACTTCTCCAGAGACCTCACTCTGGCATCAAGCTGCAGCATGAACTGACGTAGCTTCTCCATCTCCGCCATGCCAGCCAGACCCTGGCGCAGTCTTACTGTTACGGGGGGACCGGCAGATTAGGACCAGGGAGTATATATCCTAATCGCCAGTCGGGGCCCACCGTGCTCCAGATGACAAAGGAGCTGCTGGCACCTGAGGGTTAGGCGGAGACTATAGAGCTGGATGGCTCTGAGATAACCCAGGAACTCTGGGAACCGGTCACGTGTGTTGGGACACGTCAGACCGGACGACAACCCGATTAGCGTTGTGGTGCACCTAGCACTACACCAACCACGTGTGCAGGAAACACGTCAGGCCAGGTGGTAACCAGGTAGCGTTGACCGGAAGACCGCCACGAAAGCGCCCTGTCGGCCACGTGTGTAGGACACGTCAGGCCGAGCGGTCCTCCGATTAGCGTTTCTGGCCACCTCTCGACTGGCTACGTGTGTGTAGGACACGTCAGGCCAGATGGGTACACCAGTAGCGTTGACCGGGAAGCCAAGGAGGATAAGGGACACCCTGTTAACTCCACAGGGGTCCTGGGGTACGCTGTCCGTGCGCGTAGGGGGCACAACCGGACAGGTGGCACAGCAGGTGCGTTGTCCGTGTGCGTAGGGGGCACAATCGGACAGGTGGCGCAGCAGGTGCGTTGTCCGTGTGCGTAGGAGGCACAATCAGACAGGTGGCGCAGCAGGTGCGTTGTCCGTGTGCGTAGGGGGCACAATCGAACAGGAAGCACAGTAGCCGCAGCCCAGTTAACGCCACTGGGCTGCTATAGCAAGACTGGAACGGCAGGAGGGAAGCACGGCGCCTGACCCTGATGTGCCGAGCCACGAATCTTGGCGTGACAGGCACCGTTCGCCTAACCCTACCTACCGCTTCCTAACATAGGCTTATGCCGCAATGAGGCTCTAACATGGAGGTGTGCTCTGACTGAGCAAAAGTGAAGACTGCGCACCTCCATGTTGTCTCGAGCCCCTTTTATAACCTGGGTCCGCCCCAAACCCAGGGTGGAACCACCAAGGTCCAATAGCAGAGTGCCATGTCATCAGTGACGTCACATGCAACCTATCCGGAACCGCCACGTCATTGATGACCTCATGGCAGCCACGCCCCAAACACTTCACCAGTCATCGTCTGACGACCAATACTGAGGTGCCAGATCATAGGGGCGGGCCTCTGCGAGTCAGTCCGGAGTTGCCACGTCATCAGGACACATGACAACCTCTGCCCTATTAGGGCCTGCCACCTCACGGACATGCTCAGTGAGGTCCTTATCGGACCTAGCCTCTGGTGCACTAAGTGCCTGAGCATGCCCAGTAGCCTGAGCAACAGGCTCAGAAAGCAGACTATCAGTTTGAGCATGCTCAGTAGGCACATCCCAGCACTTAGACACAGCACGAAGTCCAAGTACCTGTGCAAAGAGGCTGTTAGGGTTAATTGTGGGAGCATGCTCAGTAGCCTGAACTGAGGACTTAGTCTCAGACATAACACAATCAGGCTGAGCATGCTCACTAGGCAAAACACCCGGCTTCAACTCTGGCTGGGGTAAATCGGCGCACGCATGCGCACTAGCTGCCTCTCCACACTTAGACGTGGTGGAAGGAACAGCCAACTGGACGACCCGAGGCACGGCCAAGAACGGCAGCCGGTGCCTGGGCGCAACAGGAACCGCAGCAGGCTGCTTGCGGCTATGGCGGCGCAGGTTCGTAACACACTGCTTTGTGTCTCCCTGCCAGCCTCCAGAAGGAGAAGGTTGAGGCGAAGATGGCCAGCTTACGGTTACCTGGTTAAACTGGTAAGAACATGGCTCCCAAAACTACATGTAATGTCCTATCCTTAAATGTGAGACAAATTAAATCCAGAGGAAGAAGAGCTACTATCCTCAAATATGTTTCTAAAATAGGTGCAGATATCTTTTGTTTGCAGGAGTGCGGACTGTTTGATGCTCCTACGGATCAAGATTGGCCTCATGGACAACACATTTGGTCTGGTTCGTCTGTAAATAAAAATGATGGTGTGGGGATTCTGTTGGGTAACAAGGACTTTTCTTTTGATAGTTATACAGTAGTGGAGGTGGGGAGATGTATCATTGCAATTATTAACTATAGAGGGTGGCGGGTTAGGATTGTTAATGTATATTGTCCTACGAGAAAAGAAGATCGTTTAGCTCTGTTAGAGAAAGTTGGTTTATTTTTGCCAGGAAAAATGCCTACTATTTTTGTTGGGGATTTTAATTGTACGACGGAAGGTAATATGGATGTAACCGGGAAAAAGCTGTTACATATAATTTCTGATTTTTCTTTCTCAGATGCCGCTGTTGTAAAGCTGGGCAATCCACCACCACCTACGTACAAGGCGGACAGAGGAGGTATAGAATCACGGATTGACCGTATGTTTTTTTCTAAAAATATTGAGTGTGTAAGGTTTGAACAGTGTGCGGTTCCTTTTCGGACCACGAATGTTTGAAGGGTGTGTTCAGAGGGGATGGTGGACTTGTAAAGAGGGGTGCTGTGTTACACCTCGTGGCTCTCCTGTGGCAAGGAATGAGACAGTCTCCTTGCCTGCCACGAGTGCTCCTGCTCAGCAGCGCCGAAGGTCTGCCAGACTGCGCAGAGTGCAGGAGAAACCTCCTCAGAGAGGCAGCACAAGGGTGACACCTAGTGGTACTCCTGTTGCAAGAAATGAGGCGGTCTCCCATTCCTTTCCTGCCGCAGCTCCTCCTGCTCAGCAGCCTCGAAGGTCTGTGAGGTTGCGCAATGTGCAGAGGTTTGCTGCTCAGGGAAGCAGTGAGACTCCCGTTATCTCTACACATTGTGAGACCGAGGATCCCGCCTCTATTTCCCAGAGGCAGGAGGGTGAGCATGTGCTATGCTTGGTGGATCCTGATTCGCCCACTGACGTCACACGGCTTGATGACAAGGCTGGTGACGTGGTGAATCCTGACTGGCCAGGCTGGGATGTCGTGGATCCTGATTGGGTCAAGTCCGTCATCTCCACCTCGCGCCCGCCCTTAGCTGGAGCTACACCTCCTTAAAAGCTCCTCCTGCCATCATGGCGGCGCGCGACCGTCCTTCTATGTTTGGATGTCTGGCAGCGTGCTGCCACGCCACTGCTCAGGCATTATCTTCCTCTGTGGGCTTGGCCCTTGCTGCTTAGGCAGCACCTGGTTTGCAGGCCGTATCCCTGCCTTGCTGCTCCGGCAGTAGCTCCTTCTACAGGCCGTGTTCCTGTCCCAGGTGAGCTCCTCGAGTCTCCACTGGACTCACCTGGTTATTGAAAGCACACGTGCGTGGGCACCTCTGTGCTACCCTCGTGCCATATTCTCGTGACTTCCACTGGCACACATGCGTGGGCACCTCTGTGCTTCCCCGTGCAACAGGTACACCGAGCCGTGTGAGCCCTGCCATACAACCCACACGGGTTAGGGCAGACCGGTGTACATAGATCGTCTGTGACATTCCAGACGATCGCTAGCAGCAACCCGCTCACTCTTCACCCACCATAGCAGCGGTCCCTTACACCGCACAGTGGACCTTGACCGGCGGAAGCTGTCCATTCCCCATCTTGGCACGCTTCCCCGGGTCCCCCTCGTAACAGTGCTGTATGGAAGTTAAATGTGAGATTGCTAGAGGATGCAAAAGTGATGAAAGAGTTTAAAGTAGAGTACCGAAGATGGGGGTACTACAAAAACAGGTTTGCAAGTGTGTTAGAGTGGTGGGATTGGGTTAAAGGGGAGATTAAAACTTTTTTCAGGAAATGGGGCTACAAAAAAGCTACCATGTATCGTAATAAATTTAAAGATGTGAATACTCGGATTGATTGGTTACAAAAGTGTAGTAGGTCTGGGATTGATGTAAGTGATTCGTTGGTGGAGGCAAAAAATGAGTTGAAATGTCTGATTGAGAAAAAGGGTAAGGAAATTATCTATAGGACGAAAGTTGAACATTTGGATAAGAATGAGAAATGTACCAGATATTTCTTTAAAAAAATGAATGGGAAGAAAGTAGATATGGATGTGATTGTGGATGAGAATGATGTTCCTGTGACTGGTGAAAGTGTGATTGACGAGGTGAAAGCCTTTTACAGCAGACTGTATGGAGAGAAGTGGATTGATTCTGGTCTAATGACTGAAGTGTTGGCTAGCATGGAGTGTAGACTAGGCAAGGATGAGTGTGAGGATTTGTGTGATGAGGTGGTTCTGGATGAAGTGAGAAAGGTTGTGTTTAGTGCACAAAAGAATAAAACTCCTGGAAAGGATGGCTTGCCAATTGAACTATATATGAAAGCATGGGAGTGTATGGGCACGGATCTGACGGAGATATGTAAGTATATGTGGGAAACTGGTATGCTGTGTGACTCTATGAAAGAAGGGGTAGTGGTACTTATCCATAAGAAGGGGGAAAAGAGTAAATTGGGGAAATTGGAGGCCTATTACGCTTCTGAATTCTGATTATAAGGTTTTCAGTAAACTATTAGCTAATCGTATGCGTGAAGTGCTTGGGAAGGTTGTAAAGGATGATCAAGTGTGTGCTGTGCCTGGAAGGAGCATCAGTGATAACTTGTTGCTGTTGAGGGATGTTATTGGTGACTGTAAGATTAGAAAGCAGAAGTGCATGTTGTTGGCTCTTGATTTTGAGAAAGCGTTTGATAGGGTGTCGCATGTTTTTATGTTTGAGGTCTTGATTAGTATGGGTTTTCCTAAGAAGTTCCTGGATGGTGTGAGATGTCTGTATGGTGGTGTGACAAGTGAATTCTTAGTGAATGGATGTTTGAGTGGGACAGTACAGATCAAGTCAGGGGTCCGTCAGGGGTTTCCAATGTCCCCTGTTTTATTTGTCAGTGTGATTGAGCCTTTGTTATGTATGATCAGGCGTGAGAAACTGATAAGAGGGATGTTAATACCTGGTAGTGGCGGTAAGAATGTGAAGGTGCTTGGCTATATGGATGATGTAGTGATAGTGAGTGAGAGTATTGCGTCTATGACTAGAGTAAAGCTGTTGTTGGATTTCTTCTGTGGCGCGTCTGCTTTTAAAGTCAACTGGAATAAATGTTGTTTTAAGTGTTTTGGTGATAGTAGTGTTAAGATGGACAGAGTGACAAGTGTGGATGGTCCAATCAAAGTGCTGGGTGTGTTGTTTAATGATGATCTGAGAGGTACGGAGAGTTGGGAAGAATGTGGATTGCGGATTGAGAGGAAACTGAATTTCTGGAGAATGCGTGATCTGACATTGAATGGTAAAGTTTTGATTATTAAGGCCGTGGTGCTGCCGATTCTCCTTTATATCTCTGGGGTCTTCCCATCCCCATATAAAAAGATAAAGAGAGTAGAGAAACTGATTTTTACCTTTTTTGGGGGGAGCAAAATGGAAAAATTAAAAAGAGAGCATTTATACAAGGCCTGTCATTATGGGGGTTTAAACTTTCCAAATATTGAAATCTTTCTTAGTCTTCATTATATTAAGACGGTAGTAATCCTAATGGGAAAGAACAATAAAGGGGCCTACATGGTGAGGTATATGGCGGGCTGGATGCTGTATGGCTTGTGTTGGGTAAAAAGGGATGCGCGTGTGCCTGTGTCGTTCAAGTGTCCAGTCTGGTACGACATAATTGAGAGGTTTATTAGAAAAAATGATTTGCTGGCTGTACCTATGAGTGAGTTCAGAGCAGCGAAGAGAGTGATGAAAAGGATGAGAGCGAATGAGGTAGAATGTAATATTAATGATTTGAGAGGGAATGATGTGTCAGATGCATGGAAGAAACTGAGTACACCGGGTATGTCTAATAAGCAGAGGGATGTTGTGTGGTTGGCATTGCATGATATATTACCTGTGAGAGATGTGCAGAAGAGAAGGGACCTGATTAGAACGGATGTGTGTCCACGGGAGGGATGTGGTGCACGTGAGACCGTGAGACGTCATGTGGGACTGTGATTACGCCTATAGTGTGTGGAAATGTGTAGGAGGCCTGTGTAAGGGGCTGGCTGGTGTGAACCATATTAATTGGAGGGTGGCTATGTTTGGCATTGGTGCATGTGGGAGTGTTAAAGAGAGGATTTTGTGGCTTATCATGGCTTGTGTGATGGAAAGCTTATGGGATGTCAGAAATTTGGGACTTTTTAAAAGGAAGGTGGTTCCTATTAACGACTGTGTGAGATTAATTCTTTCCAGACTTTATGTCATTTACCAATGGGATAAGAGTAGAGGGGGTGGTGGATTGGACGCTGAAGGCATATGGAAGGTTTTAAAGTGGCATTATTTGGTGAAGTATCAATAAGAGGTACATTCTCTGTTTTTCAGTATTTTCTGTTTTTTTTTGTGATCCTTTCCTTGGATATGTACTGCAATACTTTTTAGAAAATTAAAAAAAAAAGAATATAACCATTGTGATGAGTTTGGATAAACAACAAAGTTGTAAACTTGATATTGTTGTTTTTAACTAACCTGAATGGTTTTAAAAAAAAATAAAAAAATCTGTTCTTATCAGTTTAATATCTGATACGTCCCCTATCTGGGGACCATATATTAAATGGATTTTTAGAACAGGGAGATGGAAAAAGAGCTTGCTCTGTCCACTCCACGCATTGACCTGGTATTGCAGTACCTCCAGGACCGGTGCACCCCTTCTTAACCCAGTTTCCAAAAGCAGAACTCGATTCACCTGATTCATATTAGCCCGATTAATGAATCGGAAGAAAGCATACAACTTCATATGCACCTCAATTTGGCCCATTCACTTTTCACACTTCATCCTTTTGTTTTTTATCTTTCACACTTTTTATTTGCTTTATTCATCCAAATAGCAAACTCATCACCACTCAACTTGACCAAATCTGCTATGTCCCGTGCTGGAGTATCTTGTTCTCCGTCTTATCTAGATCATTTGCAATTGAATGGAATAGATCCCTTTTGGACAAAGTGGATTCAGCTGCTGCTGCAGTGACCACAGGTGTGAGAAGATCTAGAATTGGCATCTGGTGCGATCTCTCCGCTTCCACTCCAAATAAAGTTACCTGTTTATTCCTATCATGCATTGGTTTTGGTGTTTTCTTGGAGCAATGAGGATGGCTTTAGTGGTCTGTTGGCTCCCCCTCCTGGAGGAAGAGTTTGCTTGCTCTTGGACATTCTAAAAGAGAGGTCATGATAGACATTTAGCTTCTGAGCACAATTGGGGACAGTCATGGGTGATGAATGATTTGCAACCTGCTGCGAAGCCTCATACCTCAATATAAGGAACGTCAAATACTAAGAAAGGGCGGCCTATGAAAGAATTACTACTTTTAATAAGTATACTTAAACGGCTAATTGGGAATAGAAAAACTGTAAAAAGCCCTCTGAGAAAGCCCCTCTCTAACCTTTGTTAGTAAGCTTTTCTGTAGTCTGCCTGTTGATGTATTTTCCGTTTGAACTGTGCACAACATGAAGAGACGGAACACTGGCGGCTTGTCACAATGCCCCCGCTGACATCACAATAGCGCTGCTGCCTAGAAAACAAGCTGCGCAGCACAACTTGCTCTTTGGGTGGGATGGTGGGCTAGTGGAAGGAGGGGGCAAGCTCTTTTTTTCCCGGGTGGTAGGGGGATGACAGGAGAAGGGATGCGGGTGGTGAGAAGGGTACAGAGGGCAGGGTTTGGGGGCTGGGAAGGAAAGGGAAAAGATTAGGGTTTGGGGGTGATGAAAGGGCTTTCCACGGGTAAGGATGGCAAAGGGTGGCAGTGACGGAAAGTCAGGCAACCTGTCCTGTCCGTCTTTTTGTATCATGAATTGAAAAGACTGCAAGGGGGAGGGGAGTTGCTTGCACCCAAAAGGAGGAGTTATTCAGATTCATTGCAGTGGGCGGCGGCTGCAAAACGCACCATTCTTCTTGTTTTTGCTCTGCAAAGCAGCCTTTTCAAGGGTTGGCTTGGGTGACAAAATGTCTTCTGTAGGCGTGGGTTTGTCTCCCTCTCACTCTCTCTCCCTAAGATGTGTCTGGCATAGGCCAGGGTGCCACTCGAGGCCCAAACCAATTCTGGTTATCGCTTCTCGGCCTTTTGGCTAAGATCAAGTGTCTTACCAGAAGGTTCCCAATTGCTACCCTTGGCCTTGTAGCTTAAATGGCTACATGCTGCTATTGGGGGTAGTGAGCGGGAAACGAGAAGGCGACGCCTTTTGGCTAGGATCGTATGTCTTAGCAGGAGGTCCTCAATTGCTACCCTTGGCCTTGTAGCTTAAATGGCTACATGCTGCTATTGGGGGTAGTGAGCGAGGCATTTAACCCTTGGTGATCCAGGAGGTGTTTTGAAGATGGGCGTCACTGTCCGTTTTGCTGGGACCGGGGATACCCGGGTCCGTTTTGGTTTCCGTATTGATGTCGCAGAGGAAAAGTTGCAGCATTTCCATCTGGAATACTTGGTGAACAAAGTTCTATATGACATCCTGGATGTGAAGAAGAATGAGATCGTTTGTCTTCAGGAGTTCAGACGCAGTGGACGGTATATGCTTGTCCTTTCCCATATTAGCGCTTGCCAGAATCTTTATCGGTCCTTGTTAATGAATACTACTAACTCTTTGCTGAGTGGACTTGACTTTACCCTGCTTTATTCTAAGGGCGATGTTCCTTTAGTGGTGTTTATGCACAACCCTTTTGTTAATGTGGCAGAAATCACAGACTTCCTGATGAAGCATTGCAGCTATGTTCAGTACTCACACAAAATTACCAACAAGGAGGGACTCTGGACAGGCAAGCATAAATATTTTGTGCGTTTTGGGGTGGACCCTCAGGGCCCTGGGGGTCTCCGCCACCCTCCCTCTACTTTTCATATTGGGAAAGACTCTGGTTACCTGTTCTATCCAGATGCCCCTTTTTTTTGCCGGAAATGTAACGTTTTTGGTCACACTCAGGATAAGTGTCCTTATGAAGCAACCTGTAGGAAATGTAACCAGGTGGGGCACATGGCTAGGGATTGCAGCAACCCCATTGTTTGCAATGCTTGTGGAGAAGTCGGGCATGCCTATCGGGATTGCAGGAACCGCACTAAGACCAGGCTATACGCTCAGGTGGTCGCAGAGGTCCCTGTAGCTCCTGTTAAGGCTGCACCAGCTGCTAGTCACCCTGTTGCTGTTTCTGTTAATGACCCTGTTCTTCTCCCTGTTACTACTGCTCAGGATTTGGATAAAGCTCCTGCAGTCTCTCCATGTCCACCTGATCAAGGAATGGAGGTCTCCGAGCTGGAAGCTGATCTCCCTTGTCACTCTGCTGCCTGTGGCGAGGGGGAAATCGAAGAGGATTTGAGCAAGTCCCCTGCCCTGTCATGGGGTACAACAAAGTCTCTGGTGAGCAAAGATGTTGGTCCAGCTGGGCAGGGGGATTTTTCTGCTTCAGCTGCAGTCAGGTCATCGGAGGAGGGGGAGTTTATGGCTGCTAAGAAATTAAAGCTTGCAGACAAGGGGTGGAGCACTGTCAGTACTGCAAGTGCAAGCCCTTTGAGTGATCGGGTCTACCCTGACATTAGCTTTTCACCTGGAGTTGATGTTTTTTTTGGGGAGGTTGCAGACACTCACTGCTTTGTGTCTCCCTGCCAGCCTCCAGAAGGAGAAGGTTGAGGCGAAGATGGCCAGCTTACGGTTACCTGGTTAAACTGGTAAGAACATGGCTCCCAAAACTACATGTAATGTCCTATCCTTGAATGTGAGACAAATTAAATCCAGAGGAAGAAGAGCTACTATCCTCAAATATGTTTCTAAAATAGGTGCAGATATCTTTTGTTTGCAGGAGTGCGGACTGTTTGATGCTCCTACGGATCAAGATTGGCCTCATGGACAACACATTTGGTCTGGTTCGTCTGTAAATAAAAATGATGGTGTGGGGATTCTGTTGGGTAACAAGGACTTTTCTTTTGATAGTTATACAGTAGTGGAGGTGGGGAGATGTAGCATTGCAATTATTAACTATAGAGGGTGGCGAGTTAGGATTGTTAATGTATATTGTCCTACGAGAAAGGAAGATCGTTTAGCTCTGTTAGAGAAAGTTGGTTTATTTTTGCCACGAAAAATGCCTACTATTTTTGTTGGGGATTTTAATTGTACGACGGAAGGTAATATGGATGTCACCGGGAAAAAGCTGTTACATATAATTTCTGATTTTTCTTTCTCAGATGCCGCTGTTGTAAAGCTGGGCAATCCATTACCACCTACGTACAAGGCGGACAGAGGAGGTATAGAATCACGGATTGACCGTATGTTTTTTTCTAAAAATATTGAGTGTGTAAGGTTTGAACAGTGTGCGGTTCCTTTTTCGGACCACGAATGTTTGAAGGGTGTGTTCAGAGGGGATGGTGGACTTGTAAAGAGGGGTGCTGTATGGAAGTTAAATGTGAGATTGCTAGAGGATGCAAAAGTGATGAAAGAGTTTAAAGTAGAGTACCGAAGATGGGGGTACTACAAAAACAGGTTTGCAAGTGTGTTAGAGTGGTGGGATTGGGTTAAAGGGGAGATTAAAACTTTTTTCAGGAAATGGGGCTACAAAAAAGCTACCATGTATCGTAATAAATTTAAAGATGTGAATACTCGGATTGATTGGTTACAAAAGTGTAGTAGGTCTGGGATTGATGTCAGTGATTCGTTGGTGGAGGCAAAAAATGAGCTGAAATGTCTGATTGAGAAAAAGGGTAAGGAAATTATCTATAGGACGAAAGTTGAACATTTGGATAAGAATGAGAAATGTACCAGATATTTCTTTAAAAAAATGAATGGGAAGAAAGTAGATATGGATGTGATTGTGGATGAGAATGATGTTCCTGTGACTGGTGAAAGTGTGATTGACGAGGTGAAAGCCTTTTACAGCAGACTGTATGGAGAGAAGTGGATTGATTCTGGTTTAATGACTGAAGTGTTGGCTAGCATGGAGTGTAGACTAGGCAAGGATGAGTGTGAGGATTTGTGTGATGAGGTGGTTCTGGATGAAGTGAGAAAGGTTGTGTTTAGTGCACAAAAGAATAAAACTCCTGGAAAGGATGGCTTGCCAATTGAACTATATGTGAAAGCATGGGAGTGTATGGGCACGGATCTGACGGAGATATGTAAGTATATGTGGGAAACTGGTATGCTGTGTGACTCTATGAAAGAAGGGGTAGTTGTACTTATCCATAAGAAGGGGGAAAAGAGTAAATTGGGGAATTGGAGGCCTATTACGCTTCTGAATTCTGATTATAAGGTTTTCAGTAAACTATTAGCTAATCGTATGCGTGAAGTGCTTGGGAAGGTTGTAAAGGATGATCAAGTGTGTGCTGTGCCTGGAAGGAGCATCAGTGATAACTTGTTGTTGTTGAGGGATGTTATTGGTGACTGTAAGACTAGAAAGCAGAAGTGCATGTTGTTGGCTCTTGATTTTGAGAAAGCGTTTGATAGGGTGTCGCATGTTTTTATGTTTGAGGTCTTGAATAGTATGGGTTTTCCTAAGAAGTTCCTGGATGGTGTGAGATGTCTGTATGGTGGTGTGACAAGTGAATTCTTAGTGAATGGATGTTTGAGTGGGAAAGTACAGATCAAGTCAGGTGTCCGTCAGGGGTGTCCAATGTCCCCTGTTTTATTTGTCAGTGTGATTGAGCCTTTGTTATGTATGATCAGGCGTGAGAAACTGATAAGAGGGATGTTAATACCTGGTAGTGGCGGTAAGAATGTGAAGGTGCTTGGCTATATGGATGATGTAGTGATAGTGAGTGAGAGTATTGCGTCTATGACTAGAGTAAAGCTGTTGTTGGATTTCTTCTGTGGCGCGTCTGCTTTTAAAGTCAACTGGAATAAATGTTGTTTTAAGTGTTTTGGTGATAGTAGTGTTAAGATGGACGGAGTGACAAGTGTGGATGGTCCAATCAAAGTGCTGGGTGTGTTGTTTAATGATGATCTGAGAGGTACGGAGAGTTGGGAAGAATGTGGATTGCGTATTGAGAGGAAACTGAATTTCTGGAGAATGCGTGATCTGACATTGAATGGTAAAGTTTTGATTATTAAGGCCGTGGTGCTGCCGATTCTCCTTTATATCTCTGGGGCCTTCCCATCCCCATATAAAAAGATAAAGAGAGTAGAGAAACTGATTTTTACCTTTTTTTGGGGGAGCAAAATGGAAAAATTAAAAAGAGAGCATTTATACAAGGCCTGTCATTATGGGGGTTTAAACTTTCCAAATATTGAAATCTTTCTTAGTCTTCATTATATTAAGACGGTAGTAATCCTAATGGGAAAGAACAATAAAGGGGCCTACATGGTGAGGTATATGGCGGGCTGGATGCTGTATGGCTTGTGTTGGGTACAAAGGGATGCGCGTGTGCCTGTGTCGTTCAAGTGTCCAGTCTGGTACGACATAATTGAGAGGTTTATTAGAAAAAATGATTTGCTGGCTGTACCTATGAGTGAGTTCAGAGCAGCGAAGAGAGTGATGAAAAGGATGAGAGCGAATGAGGTAGAATGTAATATTAATGATTTGAGAGGGAATGATGTGTCAGATGCATGGAAGAAACTGAGTACACCGGGTATGTCTAATAAGCAGAGGGATGTTGTGTGGTTGGCATTGCATGATATATTACCTGTGAGAGATGTGCAGAAGAGAAGGGACCTGATTAGAACGGATGTGTGTCCACGGGAGGGATGTGGTGCACATGAGACCGTGAGACATGTCATGTGGGACTGTGATTACGCCTATAGTGTGTGGAAATGTGTAGGAGGCCTGTGTAAGGGGCTGGCTGGTGTGAACCATATTAATTGGAGGGTGGCTATGTTTGGCATTGGTGCATGTGGGAGTGTTAAAGAGAGGATTTTGTGGCTTATCATGGCTTGTGTGATGGAAAGCTTATGGGATGTCAGAAATTTGGGACTTTTTAAAAGGAAGGTGGTTCCTATTAACGACTGTGTAAGATTAATTCTTTCCAGACTTTATGTCATTTACCAATGGGATAAGAGTAGAGGTGGTGGTGGATTGGACGCTGAAGGCATATGGAAGGTTTTAAAGTGGCATTATTTGGTGAAGTATCAATAAGAGGTAAATTCTCTGTTTTTCAGTATTTTCTGTTTTTTTTTGTGATCCTATCCTTGGATATGTACTGCAATACTTTTTAGAAAATTAAAAAAAAAAAGAATATAACCATTGTGATGAGTTTGGATAAACAGCAAAGTTGTAAACTTGATATTGTTGTTTTTAACTAACCTGAATGGTTTTAAAAAAAAAAAAAAAAAAAAAAAAAAAAAAATCTGTTCTTATCAGTTTAATATCTGATACGTCCCCTATCTGGGGACCATATATTAAATGGATTTTTAGAACAGGGAGATGGAAAAAGAGCTTGCTCTGTCCACTCCACGCATTGACCTGGTATTGCAGTACCTCCAGGACCGGTGCACCCCTTCTTAACCCAGTTTCCAAAAGCAGAACTCGATTCACCTGATTCATATTAGCCCGATTAATGAATTGGAAGAAAGCATACAACTTCATATACACCTCAATTTGGCCCATTCACTTTTCACACTTCATCCTTTTGTTTTTTATCTTTCACACTTTTTATTTGCTTTATTCATCCAAATAGCAAACTCATCACCACTCAACTTGACCAAATCTGCTATGTCCCATGCTGGAGTATCTTGTTCTCCGTCTTATCTAGATCATTTGCAATTGAATGGAATAGATCCCTTTGGACAAAGTGGATTCAGCTGCTGCTGCAGTGACCACAGGTGTGAGAAGATCTAGAATTGGCATCTGGTGCGATCTCTCCGCTTCCACTCCAAATAAAGTTACCTGTTTATTCCTATCATGCATTGGTTTTGGTGTTTTCTTGGAGCAATGATGATGTCTTTAGTGGTCTGTTGGCTCCACCTCCTGGAGGAAGAGTTTGCTTGCTCTTGGACATTCTAAAAGAGAGGTCATGATAGACATTTAGCTTCTGAGCACAATTGGGGACAGTCATGGGTGATGAATGATTTGCAACCTGCTGCGAAGCCTCATACCTCAATATAAGGAACGTCAAATACTAAGAAAGGGCGGCCTATGAAAGAATTACTACTTTTAATAAGTATACTTAAACGGCTAATTGGGAATAGAAAAACTGTAAAAAGCCCTCTGAGAAAGCCCCTCTCTAACCTTTGTTAGTAAGCTTTTCTGTAGTCTGCCTGTTGATGTATTTTCCGTTTGAACTGTGCACAACATGAAGAGACGGAACACTGGCGGCTTGTCACAATGCCCCCGCTGACATCACAATAGCGCTGCTGCCTAGAAAACAAGCTGCGCAGCACAACTTGCTCTTTGGGTGGGATGGTGGGCTAGTGTAAGGAGGGGGCAAGCTCTTTTTTTTCCGGGTGGTAGGGGGATGACAGGAGAAGGGATGCGGGTGGTGACAAGGGTACAGAGGGCAGGGTTTGGGGGCTGGGAAGGAAAGGGAAAAGATTAGGGTTTGGGGGTGATGAAAGGGCTTTCCACGGGTAAGGATGGCAAAGGGTGGCAGTGACGGAAAGTCAGGCAACCTGTCCTGTCCGTCTTTTTGTATCATGAATTGAAAAGACTGCAAGGGGGAGGGGAGTTGCTTGCGCCCAAAAGGAGGAGTTATTCAGATTCATTGCAGTGGGCGGCGGCTGCAAAACGCACCATTCTTCTTGTTTTTGCTCTGCAAAGCAGCCTTTTCAAGGGTTGGCTTGGGTGACAAAATGTCTTCTGTAGGCGTGGGTTTGTCTCCCTCTCACTCTCTCTCCCTAAGATGTGTCTGGCATAGGCCAGGGTGCCACTCGAGGCCCAAACCAATTCTGGTTATCGCTTCTCGGCCTTTTGGCTAAGATCCAGTGAGGGAAATCTTGCTGGGTCTGGCCTGTGGGCTTTTACGTGGAAGGCGACTTCCGACGCTGTGAAGACTGCGATCGTGTGCCTTGGGCATATTTCTTGTAATGGCAGCTATAAAGAACACGGTTCGTCTGACTGTCTCGGTGGAGAAGAAGAATTCCCTACAGTTAGGACATATAGTGGAGAGCGTGATCATGGAGCTGGGCGGCATTGAGCTGGATAAAGTGTTTTGTATGCAGGAGTTTCCATCTACTGGTCAGTATGAAATTTCATTTTACCATGAGGAAGACTGTCTGAATTTTTACCAAGACCTGCAGAGGCACCATAAGCATGAGTATATGAGGTACATTTCTGTTACTCCTTTATTTTCTGCAGTGGAGAGACCCCTGACTGTTCATATGTATAATCCATTTACTGAGACCACCATGGTAAAGGCCTTTTTGGCAAGATACTGCTCCTCTGTGAAAGGTGGCATTCCCCAGAGAAATGTCTTTAATGTATTCAATGGAAATATTAAATTTTGGGTACGTTTTAGACCTGACCCAGAGGGTGTTGGAGGTATCATGCACCCCCC
This sequence comes from Anomaloglossus baeobatrachus, assembly GCF_048569485.1. Classification (NCBI taxonomy): domain Eukaryota; kingdom Metazoa; phylum Chordata; class Amphibia; order Anura; family Aromobatidae; genus Anomaloglossus; species Anomaloglossus baeobatrachus. The sequence goes on along the minus strand of NC_134354.1, from coordinate 421,095,030 downwards.
GGCCAATTTTTCAATTGGTGGGAATAGGGGGTTTCTCCATTACCCTGGGCAACCATCCTTTTGCCGGAGTTGTTTCCGATATGGACACATTAAAGAAAATTGCCAGCAGGGACTTACCTGCAGAAACTGCAAGAAAGCGGGGCATGAGGCTGCCAACTGCCCCTCCCCCCCTGTATGTGACCTGTGTGGGGATGGGGATCATACATGTAAGTCCTGCCCGACCCTTGGGGATCAGTACGTTCTGGAGAGGAGAAATTTTGACAGGAAACAGGCTAGATTTAATGTCCGTGCAAACATTCAACCTGCAAAAATTGTTGAAAAACCTGCAGGCATTGGAATGGAGCCTGTAATGCCTGCTGCAGTGGGGGATTCCCATCCTCCGCCTGCTCCTGCTATTGCTGAGCCTGTGTCTGTTGGGGAGTGTAGTGCTCTGCAGGAGGTCACTGGTGACTTGCAGGTGCTGCAGGCCTCCGCTGATTCTGCACCTGTGCTATGTGAGGTGGCTGAGACTCCAGAGGCTGCTCAGGGGAATGCTGCAATCAGCACTGACTTCCCCCAGCTGAGCAGCCCTGACATGGACACCAGTACTGCTGACCTGTCTGCCCCTGGGGAAATCGCCATGTCATCATCCGACGAGGACGCTGCAGGTAACAGCAAGTATTCCCCTGCTGAGCTAGTGGCCTGCTTCCACAAGGTGGTCTCTAAGAGAAAAGACAAGAGACCAGTGAAGAGGCTGAAGACGGGGCCACGGGAGAAAGTTGATTTCTACTCCCAAAACCCCTTTGAGGTTCTAAGTCCAGACTCCAATGCCAGCACTACTTCTCTTTCAGGGGTCATTGAAGACCCTATATCTCCAGGCCAATGCTTCCTATCTAATGAAGATGTGGCAGGGTTAGCAGATGTTATCCACTTTGCCAGTGGGACTTGAATGGTTTCTGTTTTGATGCTTTTTTCCTTTGTTTAATTTTTCAGCATGGCTTTGCAACTGAATATTGCCTCTCAGAATGTGCGAGTGTTTCAGTCGTCATATAAGCGTGCGTGTGTGCTTGATTTCTTATCTTCAAAAAATTGTGATGTGGTGTGTGTGCAGGAATGTGGGCTGAATAGGGAACCTAAGAAGAGTGCGTGGGGTTTTGGGGAGGTGGTGTGGTCATTTTCTGCTGTAAATAAGAATGATGGGGTGGGGGTTTTGATTCAAAATAAGGACATTAGGATAAAGCAAACTGTAATTGTAGAAGAGGGTAGATGTGTGTGTGTTATTTTATGTTATAGGGGGTGGGAATTTAAGCTTATTAATATCTATGCCCCTGCTGATAAAAATCAGAGACTCGCCCTTTTTGAGAAATTGCGTTTTTTTCTGCATGGTAAAATTCCTATTTTTGTTGTTGGTGATTTAAACTGCATCCTGGACAAAAGGGGCAGAGCCGGTTCATACGAGTCCAAGGTGGACGTGACCGGAAATTTATGGAATCGTTTAATTTCAGAGTTTTCGTTAAAGGACGCTGTGGATTCCAAGCCAGGACCCTTTACCTACCATGCAGATGATGGTCAGACCGAGTCCCGTTTGGACTATTTTTTCTTTTCTTCCACTGGGGTAAAATGTGTTAATTATTCGCAAGAAAGGGTTGTTTTCTCTGATCATGAGTGTCTGGTGGGGAGTTTTGAAATTGCTAATTTGTTTTATGGACGTGGTGTGTGGAAAATGAATGTCAGTCTGTTGCAGGATGAAAGGGTGAAGAAGGATTTTGTAAGGCAGTATGCATGGTGGGCTGCAAGGAAAAAAGGGTTTCCAAATTTATTGTTATGGTGGGATTGGGTGAAAGTGAGAATCAGTGTGTTTTTCAGGAAAGCTGGGTACAGGAAAGCCAGAAAGAGGAGAAATCTGTACAAGTGGCAGAATAGGAGGATTTCCTACCTGCATAAATGCAAATCTCTGGGTCTGGATGTAAAGTATGAGCTGGAGAAAGCTAAACGTGAGATGAAAGAGTGGTTTGGGGAGGAGGGCAGGAAAATTATTCTGAGATCTAAAATTGAGGTGAGAGAGAAGAACGAGAAGTGTACCAGTTTCTTCTTTAAGAAGATGTGTGGGGGTGGGAGAGAGATGAATGCAATGTTGGATGAGAATGGTAGTGAGGTGCATGGGAAGGATGTGATCGGTGTAATGGCTGACTATTATAAGTCCCTGTATGGAGTGAAGGACTGCGATCTGGGGGCGGATGAGGAGGTTCTGAATGTGATTGACAACTTTGTACCTGAATCTGAGTTTCCTTTTTTGCTGAGTGACATTACAGAGGATGAAGTGAAGGAGGTGATTTTTCGGTCTGCTAAAAACAAGTCTCCAGGGGGTGATGGGATCCCTTGGGAGTTCTATAGTAAGTATTGGGATATTGTTGGGAAGGATGTGGTGTCTATTATGAAGTGTTTGTTTTCTGGTTGCAGGATGACGGACAGTATGAAGCAAGGAATGGTGGTATTGCTGTTTAAGAAAGGTGACAGGCGAGTGGTGGGTAATTGGCGTCCGATCACGCTACTGAATGTGGATTATAAAATATTTGCCAAGCTTTTAGCCAAACGCATGAGGGAGGTAATCTCACATGTTATTATGGAGGATCAGGGGTGTGCGGTTCCTAAGAGGAGGATTCATGAAAATGTGATGTTAGTGAGAGATATGATTGGGGATTGTATGGCGAGGAAGAAAGGGGTGATTGTATGTGTGCTTGATTTTGAGAAGGCATTTGATAGGGTGGCGCATGTGTATTTGTTTTGTGTGTTGAGGAAAATGGGCTTTCCGGAGCATTTGGTTAGTTTATTGTATGGGCTCTATGAAGGGGCTAGAAGTAAGATTCAGGTGAATGGCTTTTTTACTGATAGCTTTGAGATACTTTCTGGGGTTTGGCAGGGGTGCCCTCTGTCACCCATTTTGTTTATTTGTGCTATAGAGCCGTTGTTACAATCTATTAGGAAGGATAAAGTGGTTAAAGGTCTATTGGTTCCGGGTAGTGGAGGAAAACATGTTAAAGCTTTAGGCTATATGGATGACATTTGTATTCTCTGTGAGAATGTCTGTGACGTGTCGAGAGTCAAGCTTCTGGTTAATTTGTTTTGTGTGGCTTCTGCCTTTAAAATTAATTGGGCCAAAAGTAAGATGAAAGGTTTTGGTCTGCCACCTGTTTTACATGATGATCAGATGGAGTGTGTCAGTTCCAGTGTTAGGATCTTAGGTATGGATTTTGATGAAGAGCTGAAAGGTAAGGAAAGTTGGGAGGAGTTAGGGGGTAAATTAGCTAAAAAATTGGAGTTCTGGAGGTTGAGGGATTTGTCCTTTACAGGGAAGATCTTGATTGTGAAGAGTATCATTTTGCCTATGATACTTTATATTGCTTTGGTTTTTCCTCCATCAACTGTGGCTTTGAAAAAGATAAATCGGGTGCTTTTCTTGTTTTTGTGGGGATGTGGCATGGAAAGGGCGAAACGGGAGATATTGATGAAAAAGAAAAAGCATGGTGGTTTGGATTTTCCAAACTTGGAGGTTTTTATTGGTATAAACTATGTGGCTTTTTTCTGTGAGGTTTTTTCTAAAGATACTAAAGCCTCTTGTATGTTGAAGTATCAAGCAGGTTCTATGCTAGGAAGGCTGAAGTGGACTGTGCAGGATCTGAGGAAACCTTTTGCCTTCATTTGTCCTGAGTGGTACCTGTTTGTTGAGCTGTTTGTGAAGAAGTTCAGACTTGAGAAGTTTACTGTGAGTCAGTTCATGAAGGAGAAAAAGGAGATAAAAAGGTTGTGTGTGGACGGTTTTGCATGTGGTATCAGTGGTTTGAAATCTGCTGAGTATGAGGAAGTATGGGAAAAACTGAAAAAGTATGAAATCTCTAACAAACAGAAAGATCTGTTATGGATGTCTTGGCATGGTGTGCTGCCGGTAAGATCTGTTCAGAAGAGGAGGGGATTGGTACCCTCAGAGAGGTGCCCGAGGACTGGATGTGGGGATACTGAGGATGTGGAACATGTTTTCTGGTCTTGTGGACATGCAAAGGACGTATGGAGTAATTTGGGTAAGTTGTGTTGGGAGTTGACGGGTGTAAGAGCTTTAACAGCTAAAATGGTTATGTTTGGTCTGTGTAGCTTGAGCACGAGGAAAGAACGAGTGTTTTGGTTGTTTCTGGCATGTGTGAAGGAAGTTCTGTGGAATACCAGGAATTTGTATGTATATAGGAATGAGAATCTTGAAGTGAATGATTGTGTCAGGATGGTTTTGGACAAACTGTATTTCTGCTATAAATGGGATGGTGAAAGAGGTATGGATGCTGAGGGTGAATGGAAATTTCTGAAATGGAAACACTGGGTGTAATGGTTTATACTTTTCTGCTTTTGGTTACTGATTTACGGCTATGGGTGTGTTATACACATTTTTATCACTGTTTTGAAATAAAATTGCCATGAGGATGAGTTTACGTTGCATCCGGTTAAGTTGTGAAACCTCTCTGAGGTGACACTTCTGATTCTGGATGATTACGCAACCTGAATGGTTTTAAAAAAAAAAAAAAAAAATCTGTTCTTATCAGTTTAATATCGGATACGTCCCCTATCTGGGGACCATATATTAAATGGATTTTTAGAACAGGGAGATGGAAAAAGAGCTTGCTCTGTCCACTCCACGCATTGACCTGGTATTGCAGTACCTCCAGGACCGGTGCACCCCATCTTAACCCAGTTTCCAAAAGCAGAACTCAATTCACCTGATTCATATTAGCCCGATTAATGAATTGAAAGAAAGCATACAACTTCATATGCACCTCAATTTGGCCCATTCACTTTTCACACTTCCTCCTTTTGTTTTTTATCTTTCACACTTTTTACTTGCTTTATTCATCCAAATAGCAAACTCATCACCACTCAACTTGACCAACTCTGCTATGTCCCGTGCTGCAGTATCTTGTTCTCCGTCTTATCTAGATCATTTGCAATTGAATGGAATAGATCCCTTTTGGACAAAGTGGATTCAGCTGCTGATGCTGCTGCAGTGACCACAGGTGTGAGAAGATCTAGAATTGGCATCTGGTGCTATCTCTCCGCTTCCACTCCAAATAAAGTTACCTGTTTATTCCTATCATGCATTGGTTTTTGGTGCTTTCTTTGAGCAATGATGATGTCTTTAGTGGTCTGTTGGCTCCCCCTCCTGGAGGAAAGGTTTGCTTGCTCTTGGACATTCTAAAAGAGAGGTCATGATAGACATTTAGCTTCTGAGCACAATTGGGGACAGTCATGGGGGATGAATGTTTAGCAACCTGCTGCGAAGCCTGATACCGCAATATAAGGAACGTCAAATACTAAGAATGGGCGGCCTATGAAAGAATTACTACTTTCATTAAGTATACTTAAACGGCTAATTGGGAATAGACAAACTGTAAAAAGCCCTCTGAGAAAGCCCCTCTCTAACCTTTGTTAGTAAGCTTTCCTGTAGTCTACCTGTTGATGTATTTTCCGTTTGAACAGTGCACAACATGAAGAGACGGAACACTGGCGGCTTGTCACAATGCCCCCGCTGACATCACAATAGCGCTGCTGCCTAGAAAGCCAGCTGCACAGCACAACTTGTTCTTTGGGTGGGATGGTGGGCTAGTGGAAGGAGGGGGCAAGCCGTTTTTTTCCCGGGTGGTAGGGGGATGACAGGAGAAGGGATGTGGGTGGTGAGAAGGGTACAGAGGGCAGGGTTTGGGGGCTGGGAAGGAAAGGGAAAAGATTAGGGTTTGGGGATGATGAAAGGGCTTTCTACGGGTAAGGATGGCAAAGGGTGGCAGTGACGGAAAGTCAGGCAACCTGTCCTGTCCGTCTTTTTGTATCATGAATTGGAAAGACTGCAAGGGGGAGAGGAGTTGCTTGCGCCCTAAAGGAGGAGTTATTCAGATTCATTTCAGTGGGGGGCGGCGGCTGCAAAACACACCATTCTTCTTGTTTTTGCTCTGCAAAGCAGCCTTTTCAAGGGTTGGCTTGGGTGACAAAATGTCTTCTGTAGGCGTGGGTTTGTCTCCCTCTCACTCTCTCTCCCTAAGATGTGTCTGGCATAGGCCAGGGTGCCACTCGAGGCCCAAACCAATTCTGGTTATCGCTTCTCGGCCTTTTGGCTAGAATCAAGTGTAGTTTGGGAGGGTACTACCTTGGTTGGTGCTGAAAGGTGCCAGGGTATTGCACAACTGCTGGCCTTGGGGGAGTGTGCATCGTAGGATGTCATAGCCCTCTTGTGATGGACAGTTACCTGGGCAACGAGAGGCGGTCACTTTATTATTTTCAAACTCATCCTTCAAAAAAAAAAAAAAATCTGTTCTTATCAGTTTAATATCTGATACGTCCCCTATCTGGGGACCATATATTAAATGGATTTTTAGAACAGGGAGATGGAAAAAGAGCTTGCTCTGTCCACTCCACGCATTGACCTGGTATTGCAGTACCTCCAGGACCAGTGTGTGTCGCCCTGGGCAAGCCAGGGGACACAGATAACAACACACACGCACCCCACATTCCCTGTAGGTACACCAGCTAACCCACAAATCCTTGTTGCCTTCCTCCAGGAGTCTGATGATGCACACCAGGGGGTGGGCCAGGCTGTTGGCTCCGACCACCGAGGAGCTCACAACTCTGGAGGCAGGAAGAAACCAGGCAGATAGCTCAGGGAGGAGCAGGAATGAGGAGCTAAGAGAGAGATTAGCCCAGGCAGGGCTTGAGTGCAGATGAGTCCAGGAGGAGGAAGTGGAAGGAGTAACAACAGAGTTGAGCCAGGGAGGAGAAAGGAGTAGGAGGTGAACAGAGTGTAGCTCAGGAGGGAGCTAGAGTGAAACAGCAGTGAAAGTGACAGAAAGCCTGCAGCTGGTCTGTGGCTGTGTGCCCAGACGGAGTCAGCAAGGTCAGCAGACAGTGGTGAAGATCTGCAGTGGGACTGTCTGGAGGTTGCTGGAAGGACCACGGAGGCTGTGTGTATCCGGGGGTCTGGAGCAGTATACAAAGGGCAGTCAGCACCAGAGCAGGGGCTTCTCGGATCCCAGCAAGGCTTGGAGTCGCTGTAAATTGCTAAATCCGTTAGTGAAGGGGACGTAGATCCCCCAACAAGCAAGTCCTGATTGACGGCAAAGGTCCAACCACAACGGGGAAACACCGCCACCGCCAAGGCACCAGTTTCCCAGGGCCGGCGCCTGCGGGCAAAGTGTGGAGCTCCTCCGGCACAGATTGCAGTCGGGAAGCGGGTAACCGGTGGGAATCCACCGCTACCAAACAGACATTTTAAAGGTGCAGGGAAGAGACCGTCACCGCTAACTGCAGGGAACCGCAGCACCGTGAACCGTCCGAGGGACCCGTCCAACCAGCCGTTTGTTTACCGAGAACTGTGTCGTGTTTACTGGCTGAGTGAGTACCTCAGTGCCGCAAGGCACAGCGCTGCCCCTGCGCCCCTGCACCCCACTGGCCCCCGGGATCACCAACCCCTACCCACGGAGGGGCAACACAACAACTGGCTGCTCCACATCACCATCCCCGGGATCCCCACATTGAGCAGCGGTGGTGAAATCACCACAACCGTGGGTGGCGTCACGAACTATAACAATCCCCACACCCAACCACAACACCCCCTTTCACTCACGGGCGAGGAGTGTCGCTCGAGAAACCCCGGGATCCGGCCCACCGCTCGAGCCACCACTGAGCAGTTGCCGGACCCGAGCAGAAGGGGTGAGCGCGGTGTGCTGACACCCTCCTCCCCGCCCGCGACAACTTGGCGTCACGAACAGGATCTTACCGCTCTGCCGTCTGGTAGAGGTGCGCCTTGTTACCGCCGGAGGTATCCGGCAGAAAAATTTCAGAAGCCGCCATCTTTGGCGCGAAAAGTTCCCGCTCGAGCGTCTTCTCGAGCAGTAGAGGCGCGAAGGCCAAAATCCCGCCCCGAGAGAGGAGGGGCCGGAAAGAGCTAAGGGGGACGGAAATAAGATGTCTGCGCCCGACGGAGCCGCTGGAGGAGCGGTGGTCGCAGCCGCGGCGGCACCCGCGGATGGGAATGGGCCTGCCCAGGTCCCGGCCGTACCGGCGGGAGGCGCCGCGGCCCCCAGCGCTTGCTCAGGTCATGCCGTTTTCCTTGCCCTATGCGCCTGGAGCTGCCTGGCTACCGCGGTATGACGGGAAACCGGATGCCCTACAGGCCTTCCGGAAAAAGCTTAACCCGTTGCTAGAGCTGTACCCCCTGACTGATAAGCAACGTGCAGCGATAGTGCTAGGCCAGCTAACCGGTGCGGCGGAGCAGGAAGCGGAGACCTGGGCCGAGGGGGACCGGCTCTCTGTAGCCACCATCTTCGAGAAGCTACAGACTGCCTTCGAGATTCGAACTGAAGCCGAGCTGAGGATGCAGTTTTACCAGTGCCGGCAACGAGCTGGGGATAGCATTCGGGACTATGCTCTACGTCTGCAGACCGCCCTCCGCACGCTGAAGCGGGTGAACTCTATTAATGAGGCGGATAGTAACAAGATGTTAGTGGAGCAATTTGCGCAGGGGATGAGGTCCCCTGAGGATCATAAACAACTCCGGCTGTGGGCCCTGGAACACCCTGATGTGGGCTTTGCTGTGTTAAAGGAGCGGGCTATCAAGGCACTACAGCCCCCAGCTGCTGAAGTTCTGGAATCCGTCCCGTGGCCCGTTGAGACAGCTCCCGTTGTGGCGGCCCCAGCCAAACCAACCTCCTTAATACCTGCAGCCCCGAGCAGCACAGTGGAAGAACTGGCGGCCCAGGTCCGTCGCATGGATGGAGACCTTGCCAAGATCCTTGCTGCGCTACAACCTCTGACCAGATCTCAACCTCCAGCACAGATACAGCTTGCTGACAGTCCTGAAGATGTTCCCTGGATGCAGCGGAGAAGCGCTAACAACCCGCGGAGCAGACCCCCAATCTGCTACAAGTGCCGTAAGCCGGGCCATTATTACCGACAGTGCCCGTTAAACGAGCAACCCCTGGGGCCCCGGGCCAATCCTCAGGAGTAGAATACCGTGGCCCCCCGGACTGGCGAGACCGATATGTCGGGGCCCGCCCTATCATCCCCGTGGCTGTGGACGGCATACCAGTGATGGCTCTCTTGGACACTGGATCACAGGTAACTACCATACCGTACACGTTGTATCAGCAGTATTGGGCCACAGACGAGCTGGCGCCCCCAGACAATAGTATAAATTTGATTGCCGCTAATGGACTTCCATTGACCCAGGTGGGGTATAAACAAGTGGCTATGACAGTGGGGCAAGCTGAACTGCAGCATCAGGGTATGATTGTGATCCTGAATGAACCCAGCGATCATAACCCGAAAATAGTGCTGGGAACCAATGTGATGGAACACTGCATGGCTGATGTGTTGAACCTATTGCAACAGCTAGCCGCCACAGCGGCAGGGAGCCGGCAGAGGGCTGTGCAGCGTGAGATCCGCGCCCTGATGTACCGCCAGCATGTAAGCTCAACCGGAGGGGAGATTGGTGGAGTGAGAGTGATGGATGTTGCTCCATTGACTGTGCCCCCTAGGAGTGAGATGATGATTTGGTGTAGAGCAGCAGTAGGGCCTCAGGGGCGCGACTACCCTGCGATGATGGAGCCCATACCTTCCGAGCACTGGCCCACGGTAGTGGCCGCCCGAGGGGTGGTCGATGTGAAGAAAGGGAGAGTGCCTGTGAGAGTGTTGAACTGTGGGGAGGAAGAAGTCAGGCTCCCCCGGTATGCCACCATTGCCAAGCTGCTCACCCTGGACCCTCACACTATCCATGAAGCCAGTCCACCCACACTCTCACCTACCACCAGCACTTCCCCACCCCAGGGGGACACAAAGGAGTGGCACCAACAGCTACATGTAGGCACTGATGATACCCCTACACATCACAGGGCCGGGGTACACAGGGTGGTGCAGGAGTATGAACAGGTTTTCAGTAAGCACCCCCTAGACTTTGGGCAGATCAAGGGGGTCCAACACCACATTCCCACGGGTGAACATCCCCCTATCAAAGAGAGGTATAGACCTATTCCCCCTGCACATTACCAGTGTGCCAAGGATATGTTGAGGAATATGAAGGAGGCAGGGGTGATTCGGGACAGCTGTAGTCCCTGGGCCGCTCCGTTGGTACTGGTCAAGAAGAAGGATGGTACCATGCGGATGTGTGTGGACTACCGGAAGATCAACCAGATAACCCATAAAGATGCCTATCCCTTACCTCGTATTGAAGAGTCTTTGGCTGCACTGAGAACTGCAAACTACTTCTCGACCCTTGACCTCACCAGCGGATACTGGCAAGTGGCCGTGGCCCCAGAGGACCGGGAGAAGACCGCCTTCACCACCCCGATGGGGCTCTGCGAATTCAATAGCATGCCGTTTGGGCTGTGCAATGCCCCCGGGACCTTCCAACGGTTGATGGAGTGCTGTCTGGGACATTTAAACTTCGAGACCGTCCTGCTGTATTTGGATGATGTGATTGTTTAATCCCAGACGTATGAAGCCCATCTGGAGCACCTGGCCGAGGTGTTCGCGTCCCTTGCCAAGTACGGGATGAAGTTGAAGCCCTCAAAATGCCACCTGCTGAAACCCAGAGTGCAGTATCTAGGGCATGTGGTGAGTGCGGATGGTGTCGCCCCCGACCCTGAGAAGATTACTGCCATCCAGAGCTGGCCGAGACCAACTACAGTGAGGGAAGTAAGGCAGTTTCTGGGTCTGGTGGGGTACTATCGGTGCTTTATAAAGGGGTACACGAAGATGGCTGCCCCCATGCAAGATCTCCTCGTGGGACAGACCAAAGGTGGTAGACCCATTGGAACCCCACTGTCGTGGGAGGACAAGCATGAGGAGTCCTTTTGCCAGTTGAAGGCGGCCTTGACCGGAGAAGAGGTCCTGGCGTACCCTGACTATGGGCGCCCGTTCATCCTCCACACGGACGCCAGTAACGTGGGGCTAAGAGCGGTCCTATCCCAGGTCCAGGATGGAAAGGAGAAGGTGATTGCCTACGCTAGCCGAAAACTCCGGCCGACCGAAAGGAATCCCGAGAATTATAGCTCCTTCAAGCTCGAGCTATTGGCGTTGGTATGGGCTATCACGGAACGGTTCCGCCACTACTTGGCGGCAGCAACCTTCACCGCATTTACGGACAACAATCCGCTGACCCATCTAAAAACGGCCAAGTTGGGCGCGCTGGAGCAGCGGTGGGTAGCCCGGCTAGCCAACTATGATTTCACCATAAAGTACCGAGCTGGTCGTGTCAACATAAATGTTGATGCACTCTCCCGGATGCCCCATTTGTCAGAAGAGGGGTGCGAGGATGACGACCTCGAGGAGATCGAGTTGCCTGCGTTTCACCAGCCGCCTACTGAGAGGGTACAAGTATGCCAGCAGAGGGTAGATCTGGACCCGCGGCCCAGTCAAGAGTGGCAGGACGCCCAGGACCACGCGCCGGCTGTCCGCCTTGTCAAGACTCTGGTGGAACAAGGTGCTATGGGAATAGACCCTGCCGCTCCAGCCGAAGCCCAACGCTTGTGGAAAGAACGGAAACGGCTTTACCTACACCAAGGGAGGCTGTACCGTGAGCTGATCAACCCGAAGACCCATGAGAAAATATGCCAGTTGATCGTTCCTCAAGCTGAGGTCGCTACTGTCCTGCGGGCATACCATGATGGTGCTGGCCACTTCGGGTGGAAGAAGCTGGAGATGCTGTTGAGGGAGCGGTTCTATTGGAGTGGGATGCGTGAATCGGTGGAAGCCTGGTGTCGAGAGTGTGGTCCTTGTACACTGAGGAGAAAGGACGAGGCTAGCCAGAGGGCACCGTTACATCCCATAGTTACCCTTCAGCCGCTGGAGCTGGTTGCCCTGGACCATGTCAAGCTCACCCCTAGCCGAAGTGGGTACACCTACGCATTGACCATGGTAGACCACTACTCAAGATTTATGGTGGTAGTCCCCGTTAAGGACCTAACTGGTCGAACCGCTGCTCGAGCGTTCCAGGCTTATTTCTGCCGACCCCATGGGTACCCCGAGAAGGTGCTGACTGACCAAGGCCCGGCTTTTGAAGCAGAGGTGTTTCACGAATTCTGCCAGTTGTACGGCTGCAAGAAGATTCGGACCACTCCGTACCACGCCCAAACCAACAGCATGTGCGAGAAAATGAACCACTTGGTCCTGGGGCTCCTCAAGACGCTACCACTGGAAGAACGGAACATGTGGCCGGAAAAGCTACCTGACTTGGTCGACATGTACAATAATATCCCGTCTAGCTCGACGAAGTGCACCCCAGCGTATCTGATGAGGGCTCGGCCTGGCCGCCTGCCGGTGGATCTGGAGATGGGGTTGGAAGCCCCGGAAGCACTTCCTTCAACGGCGGAGTGGGAAAGTCGGAGGAGGGCACAGTACCGGCAAATCCAGGAGTATGTGGAGAAAAACCTCAGTCGAAGTCGAGAGCAGCAGGAGCACCGGTTCAATCAGAAGGCGCCCGCAGGTCCTTTCCAGCCAGGAGATGTGGTGCTGAAACGGAAGAGAAAAGCCCACAAGCTGGATGATCAGTGGGAGCAAGTCCCTTACGTCATACAACCCACAGAATGGGGAGATGGGAAGACCTACCAGATCAGTCGTGACCAAGGGGGCACCCTAGCCACAGTTTCTCGGGACCATCTAAAAAAATGCCCCCCAGCGTTAAAGACAGAGGCTGAAGTACCGGTTCCTCCACCAGTGGAGAAGGCAGCAGAGGTAATCCACACTGTAATGGGTGACTTCCCAGCAAACTGGCCTACACAGAACGGCGCGGTGATTCTTCCAGTGATACTGTTCCCACAACCCGTGGATGAAGAAGTTGTGGAAGCGGTTAACCGTGAGCCAGAACCAGTGCCAGTGCCCAGGGATGAACCTGTACCCAGCCCCCCTACACCTCCGCCTGCCCCACACTGTAGCAGGGAGGAGGAACCGATTGTTCCCTCTACCCCACTGTCTAGCACCACTGACACCGGGCCCCGAAGGTCCACCCGTTCCAACCTAGGTAGACCCCCACTTAGGTACAGGGAGACCGTTCTATGAGTAAAAGGGGTCTGCAAATGTGAAAGTGTTGTTGTTTGTTTGAAAGTTTGTAAAAAGATGATAAAAATGAAAATTACCGAGTTTTTCACCTGATTTGCTTTTGTGATTGCAACCGGCTGGAGCCGGCACCGTTGTCCCCGTGGGGACCGTTTAAGTTTTGCATGGAGGACTATCCATGGACAAGCCCGTGAACTTGCAGGGCACCACAAACGTTAAGTGGCTTGTAAATATGTTGGGTACCGTTACCGTTTCCGCCATGCCGCCTCCGGAGAGGCAGGTTGGAGGGAGGGCCCTGAGCAAAGCAGGCCAGGGCCCAGCCACCAAAGGAACCGGTGGCCACCCTCTGGAGGGGAAGGACAGATCCCGCTCGGGTAACTTGTGCTGGACTGTGGGTCAAGGGGTGCTGCCTGGGTTTTAGGGGCAGCATCAGGGCCAGGTTGCTTGGGTGGGAGAGAGCGGAAACCGTGACCGTACACCGTTGTAACGTTAAAAGTAAATGTGCCTCCCGTCTTGGGAAGAGTTGTTATTAAAAATGTATATAATTTACCGTTTATAATGTTATACCGTTTTACATTTTCAGAAAACAAAAAGGAAAATAAAACCGGTGTTGGACGGGCAGCCCGAGGACGGTCTGCGTTTTGCTAAGGGGGAATGTGTCGCCCTGGGCAAGCCAGGGGACACAGATAACAACACACACGCACCCCACATTCCCTGTAGGTACACCAGCTAACCCACAAATCCTTGTTGCCTTCCTCCAGGAGTCTGATGATGCACACCAGGGGGTGGGCCAGGTGGTTGGCTCCGCCCACCGAGGAGCTCACAACTCTGGAGGCAGGAAGAAACCAGGCAGATAGCTCAGGGAGGAGCAGGAGTGAGGAGCTAAGAGAGAGATTAGCCCAGGCAGGGCTTGAGTGCAGATGAGTCCAGGAGGAGGAAGTGGAAGGAGTAACAACAGAGTTGAGCCAGGGAGGAGAAAGGAGTAGGAGGTGAACAGAGTGTAGCTCAGGAGGGAGCTAGAGTGAAACAGCAGTGAAAGTGACAGAAAGCCTGGAGCTGGTCTGTGGCTGTGTGCCCAGATGGAGTCAGCAAGGTCAGCAGACAGTGGTGAAGATCTGCAGTGGGACTGTCTGGAGGTTGCTGGAAGGACCACGGAGGCTGTGTGTATCCGGGGGTCTGGAGCAGTATACAAAGGGCAGTCAGCACCAGAGCAGGGGCTTCTCGGATCCCAGCAAGACTTGGAGTCGCTGTAAATTGCTAAATCCGTTAGTGAAGGGGACGTAGATCCCCCAACAAGCAAGTCCTGATTGACGGCAAAGGTCCAACCACAACGGGGAAACACCGCCACCACCAAGGCACCAGTTTCCCAGGGCCGGCGCCTGCGGGCAAAGTGTGGAGCTCCTCCGGCACAGATTGCAGTCGGGGAGCGGGTAACCGGTGGGAATCCACCGCTACCAAACAGACATTTTAAAGGTGCAGGGAAGAGACCGTCACCGCTAACTGCAGGGAACCGCAGCACCGTGAACCGTCCGAGGGACCCGTCCAACCAGCCGTTTGTTTACCGAGAACTGTGTCGTGTTTACTGGCTGAGTGAGTACCTCAGTGCCGCAAGGCACAGCGCTGCCCCTGCGCCCCTGCACCCCACTGGCCCCCGGGATCACCAACCCCTACCCACGGAGGGGCAACACAACAACTGGCTGCTCCACATCACCATCCCCGGGATCCCCACATTGAGCAGCGGTGGTGAAATCACCACAACCGTGGGTGGCGTCACGAACTATAACAATCCCCACACCCAACCACAACACCCCCTTTCACTCACGGGCGAGGAGTGTCGCTCGAGAAACCCCGGGATCCGGCCCACCGCTCGAGCCACCACTGAGCAGTTGCCGGACCCGAGCAGAAGGGGTGAGCGCAGTGTGCTGACACCCTCCTCCTCGCCCGCGACAGGTGCACCCCTTCTTAACCCAGTTTCCAAAAGCAGAACTCAATTCACCTGATTCATATTAGCCCGATTAATGAATTGAAAGAAAGCATACAACTTCATATGCACCTCAATTTGGCCCATTCACTTTTCACACTTCCTCCTTTTGTTTTTTATCTTTCACACTTTTTACTTGCTTTATTCATCCAAATAGCAAACTCATCACCACTCAACTTGACCAACTCTGCTATGTCCCGTGCTGCAGTATCTTGTTCTCCGTCTTATCTAGATCATTTGCAATTGAATGGAATGAATCCCTTTTGGACAAAGTGGATTCAGCTGCTGATGCTGCTGCAGTGACCACAGGTGTGAGAAGATCTAGAATTGGCATCTGGTGCTATCTCTCCGCTTCCACTCCAAATAAAGTTACCTGTTTATTCCTATCATGCATTGGTTTTTGGTGTTTTCTTTGCGCAATGATGATGTCTTTAGTGGTCTGTTGGCTCCCCCTCCTGGAGGAAAAGTTTGCTTGCTCTTGGACATTCTAAAAGAGAGGTCATGATAGACATTTAGCTTCTGAGCACAATTGGGGACAGTCATGGGGGATGAATGTTTAGCAACCTGCTGCGAAGCCTGATACCGCAATATAAGGAACGTCAAATACTAAGAATGGGCGGCCTATGAAAGAATTACTACTTTCATTAAGTATACTTAAACGGCTAATTGGGAATAGACAAACTGTAAAAAGCCCTCTGAGAAAGCCCCCCTCTAACCTTTGTTAGTAAGCTTTCCTGTAGTCTACCTGTTGATGTATTTTCCGTTTGAACAGTGCACAACATGAAGAGACGGAACACTGGCGGCTTGTCACAATGCCCCCGCTGACATCACAATAGCGCTGCTGCCTAGAAAGCCAGCTGCACAGCACAACTTGTTCTTTGGGTGGGATGGTGGGCTAGTGGAAGGAGGGGGCAAGCCGTTTTTTTCCCGGGTGGTAGGGGGATGACAGGAGAAGGGATGCGGGTGGTGAGAAGGGTACAGAGGGCAGGATTTGGGGGCTGGGAAGGAAAGGGAAAAGATTAGGGTTTGGGGATGATGAAAGGGCTTTCTACGGGTAAGGATGGCAAAGGGTTGCAGTGACGGAAAGTCAGGCAACCTGTCCTGTCCGTCTTTTTGTATCATGAATTGGAAAGACTGCAAGGGGGAGAGGAGTTGCTTGCGCCCTAAAGGAGGAATTATTCAGATTCATTGCAGTGGGGGGCGGCGGCTGCAAAACGCACCATTCTTCTTGTTTTTGCTCTGCAAAGCAGCCTTTTCAAGGGTTGGCTTGGGTGACAAAATGTCTTCTGTAGGCGTGGGTTTGTCTCCCTCTCACTCTCTCTCCCTAAGATGTGTCCGGCATAGGCCAGGGTGCCACTCGAGGCCCAAACCAATTCTGGTTATCGCTTCTCGGCCTTATGGCTAAGATCAAGTGTAGTTTGGGAGGGTACTACCTTGGTTGGTGCTGAAAGGTGCCAGGGTATTGCACAACTGCTGGCCTTGGGGGAGTGTGCATCGTAGGATGTCATAGCCCTCTTGTGACGGACAGTTACCTGGGCAACGAGAGGCGGGCACTTTATTATTTTCAAACTCGTCCTTCAAAAAAAAAAAAAAAAAAAAATCTGTTCTTATCAGTTTAATATCTGATACGTCCCCTATCTGGGGACTATATATTAAATGGATTTTTAGAACAGGGAGATGGAAAAAGAGCTTGCTCTGTCCACTCCACGCATTGACCTGGTATTGCAGTACCTCCAGGACCGGTGCACCCCTTCTTAACCCAGTTTCCAAAAGCAGAACTCAATTCACCTGATTCATATTAGCCCGATTAATGAATTGAAAGAAAGCATACAACTTCATATGCACCTCAATTTGGCCCATTCACTTTTCACACTTCCTCCTTTTGTTTTTTATCTTTCACACTTTTTACTTGCTTTATTCATCCAAATAGCAAACTCATCACCACTCAACTTGACCAACTCTGCTATGTCCCGTGCTGCAGTATCTTGTTCTCCGTCTTATCTAGATCATTTGCAATTGAATGGAATAGATCCCTTTTGGACAAAGTGGATTCAGCTGCTGATGCTGCTGCAGTGACCACAGGTGTGAGAAGATCTAGAATTGGCATCTGGTGCTATCTCTCCGCTTCCACTCCAAATAAAGTTACCTGTTTATTCCTATTATGCATTGGTTTTTGGCGCTTTCTTTGCGCAATGATGATGTCTTTAGTGGTCTGTTGGCTCCCCCTCCTGGAGGAAAAGTTTGCTTGCTCTTGGACATTCTAAAAGAGAGGTCATGATAGACATTTAGCTTCTGAGCACAATTGGGGACAGTCATGGGGGATGAATGTTTAGCAACCTGCTGCGAAGCCTGATACCGCAATATAAGGAACGTCAAATACTAAGAATGGGCGGCCTATGAAAGAATTACTACTTTCATTAAGTATACTTAAACGGCTAATTGGGAATAGACAAACTGTAAAAAGCCCTCTGAGAAAGCCCCCCTCTAACCTTTGTTAGTAAGCTTTCCTGTAGTCTACCTGTTGATGTATTTTCCGTTTGAACAGTGCACAACATGAAGAGACGGAACACTGGCGGATTGTCACAATGCCCCCGCTGACATCACAATAGCGCTGCTGCCTAGAAAGCCAGCTGCACAGCACAACTTGTTCTTTGGGTGGGATGGTGGGCTAGTGGAAGGAGGGGGCAAGCCGTTTTATTCCCGGGTAGTAGGGGGATGACAGGAGAAGGGATGCGGGTGGTGAGAAGGGTACAGAGGGCAGGGTTTGGGGGCTGGGAAGGAAAGGGAAAAGATTAGGGTTTGGGGATGATGAAAGGGCTTTCTACGGGTAAGGATGGCAAAGGGTGGCAGTGACGGAAAGTCAGGCAACCTGTCCTGTCCGTCTTTTTGTATCATGAATTGGAAAGACTGCAAGGGGGAGGGGAGTTGCTTGCGCCCTAAAGGAGGAGTTATTCAGATTCATTGCAGTGGGGGGCGGCGGCTGCAAAACGCACCATTCTTCTTGTTTTTGCTCTGCAAAGCAGCCTTTTCAAGGGTTGGCTTGGGTGACAAAATGTCTTCTGTAGGCGTGGGTTTGTCTCCCTCTCACTCTCTCTCCCTAAGATGTGTCCGGCATAGGCCAGGGTGCCACTCGAGGCCCAAACCAATTCTGGTTATCGCTTCTCGGCCTTTTGGCTAAGATCAAGTGTAGTATCGTTCGAAAAGGTGGTTTAAGGCTCCGGCCACCTTAGTACAATGATGCAATGCACACTGGAAGGTTGCGCTTGTTAGTACTTTGGGAGGATAGTATATCCATCTAGAGGAAACCATGGCCCTACCAGGATCGAGGCTATTAGACTGAGTAAGTGTGGGGGTTATGGTGCAATGTGCCCCAGCAATGGACACCCTGGAGGGAGTCTGAACTTGCTAGGTTGGGACCCTGGTAAGCCTCAGACTCTGTCGCACGCCGCGCCTTGCCTATTCATACTTTTCAAGCATATTGCCCTATCCCGGCCTTCTGGCTAAGAAGGGAAATTTTTATTATCCCGGTCGGAGGTCCGGTCAGCTTTGGGCTGAGAAACCAACACCCGGTTGGAGGGCCGGGTCAGCTTTGGCTGAGAAACCAACACCCGGTTGGAGGTCCGGTTAGCCTCGGGCTGAGAAACTAACACCCGGTTGGAGGTCCGGTCAGCCTTGGGCTGAGAAACCAACACCCGGTTGGAGGTCCGGTCAGCCTTGGGCTGAGAAACCAACACCGGTTGACGGTCCGGGCAGTCTCGGCTGCGAAACCAACGACTAGTAGCTCCCTACTCCACTTGGGTAAGATGCCTCGGTGGACGCTGGGAGCAACAACAAGGCTCAACCAGGCTTCGGCTTGGGGGAGCACCGAAGATCCCTGACCCTCGCTGTGGCCTTCTGGCTCGGAGGAACGGGGTTGATTTTTGGGGATCCTCTTCTCACGGAGGGGTCCACACGAATCCTAGCCTTTGCACTGTTTTTGGTGTGACTTCGGTCATGCATTTTTGCGGTGCTTTGGAAAGCTTCATTAAATCAAAAATCTGTTCTTATCAGTTTAATATCTGATACGTCCCCTATCTGGGGACCATATATTAAATGGATTTTTAGAACAGGGAGATGGAAAAAGAGCTTGCTCTGTCCACTCCACGCATTGACCTGGTATTGCAGTACCTCCAGGACCGGTGCACCCCTTTTTAACCCAGTTTCCAAAAGCAGAACTCAATTCACCTGATTCATATTAGCCCGATTAATGAATTGAAAGAAAGCATACAACTTCATATGTATGTAAAAGTTTGCTTGCTCTTGGACATTCTAAAAGAGAGGTCATGATAGACATTTAGCTTCTGAGCACAATTGGGGACAGTCATGGGGGATGAATGTTTAGCAACCTGCTGCGAAGCCTGATACCGCAATATAAGGAACGTCAAATACTAAGAATGGGCGGCCTATGAAAGAATTACTACTTTCATTAAGTATACTTAAACGGCTAATTGGGAATAGACAAACTGTAAAAAGCCCTCTGAGAAAGCCCCCCTCTAACCTTTGTTAGTAAGCTTTCCTGTAGTCTACCTGTTGATGTATTTTCCGTTTGAACAGTGCACAACATGAAGAGACGGAACACTGGCGGCTTGTCACAATGCCCCCGCTGACATCACAATAGCGCTGCTGCCTAGAAAGCCAGCTGCACAGCACAACTTGTTCTTTGGGTGGGATGGTGGGCTAGTGGAAGGAGGGGGCAAGCCGTTTTTTTCCCGGGTGGTAGGGGGATGACAGGAGAAGGGATGCGGGTGGTGAGAAGGGTACAGAGGGCAGGGTTTGGGGGCTGGGAAGGAAAGGGAAAAGATTAGGGTTTGGGGATGATGAAAGGGCTTTCTACGGGTAAGGATGGCAAAGGGTGGCAGTGACGGAAAGTCAGGCAACCTGTCCTGTCCGTCTTTTTGTATCATGAATTGGAAAGACTGCAAGGGGGAGGGGAGTTGCTTGCGCCCTAAAGGAGGAGTTATTCAGATTCATTGCAGTGGGGGGGGGGGCGGCGGCTGCAAAACGCACCATTCTTCTTGTTTTTGCTCTGCAAAGCAGCCTTTTCAAGGGTTGGCTTGGGTGACAAAATGTCTTCTGTAGGCGTGGGTTTGTCTCCCTCTCACTCTCTCTCCCTAAGATGTGTCCGGCATAGGCCAGGGTGCCACTCGAGGCCCAAACCAATTCTGGTTATCGCTTCTCGGCCTTTTGGCTAAGATCAAGTGTAGTTTGGGAGGGTACTACCTTTGTTGGTGCTGAAGGGTGCCAGGGTATTGCACAACTGCTGGCCTTGGGGGAGTGTGCATCGTAGGATGTCATAGCCCTCTTGTGACGGACGGTTACCTGGGCAACGAGAGGCGGTCACTTTATTATTTTCAAACTCATCCTTCAAAAAAAAAAAAAAAAATCTGTTCTTATCAGTTTAATATCTGATACGTCCCCTATCTGGGGACCATATATTAAATGGATTTTTAGAACAGGGAGATGGAAAAAGAGCTTGCTCTGTCCACTCCACGCATTGACCTGGTATTGCAGTACCTCCAGGACCGGTGTACCCCTTCTTAACCCAGTTTCCAAAAGCAGAACTCAATTCACCTGATTCCTATTAGCCCGATTAATGAATTGAAAGAAAGCATACAACTTCATATGCACCTCAATTTGGCCCATTCACTTTTCACACTTCCTCCTTTTGTTTTTTATCTTTCACACTTTTTACTTGCTTTATTCATCCAAATAGCAAACTCATCACCACTGAACTTGACCAACTCTGCTATGTCCCGTGCAGTATCTTGTTCTCCGTCTTATCTAGATCATTTGCTATTGAATGGAATAGATCCCTTTTGGACAAAGTGGATTCAGCTGCTGATGCTGCTGCAGTGACCACAGGTGTGAGAAGATCTAGAATTGGCATCTGGTGCTATCTCTCCGCTTCCACTCCAAATAAAGTTACCTGTTTATTCCTATCATGCATTGGTTTTTGGTGTTTTCTTTGTGCAATGATGATGTCTTTAGTGGTCTGTTGGCTCCCCCTCCTGGAGGAAAAGTTTGCTTGCTCTTGGACATTCTAAAAGAGAGGTCATGATAGACATTTAGCTTCTGAGCACAATTGGGGACAGTCATGGGGGATGAATGTTTAGCAACCTGCTGCGAAGCCTGATACCGCAATATAAGGAACGTCAAATACTAAGAATGGGCGGCCTATGAAAGAATTACTACTTTCATTAAGTATACTTAAACGGCTAATTGGGAATAGACAAACTGTAAAAAGCCCTCTGAGAAAGCCCCCCTCTAACCTTTGTTAGTAAGCTTTCCTGTAGTCTACCTGTTGATGTATTTTCCGTTTGAACAGTGCACAACATGAAGAGACGGAACACTGGCGGCTTGTCACAATGCCCCCGCTGACATCACAATAGCGCTGCTGCCTAGAAAGCCAGCTGCACAGCACAACTTGTTCTTTGGGTGGGATGGTGGGCTAGTGGAAGGAGGGGGCAAGCCGTTTTTTTCCCGGGTGGTAGGGGGATGACAGGAGAAGGGATGCGGGTGGTGAGAAGGGTACAGAGGGAAGGGTTTGGGGGCTGGGAAGGAAAGGGAAAAGATTAGGGTTTGGGGATGATGAAAGGGCTTTCTACGGGTAAGGATGGCAAAGGGTGGCAGTGACGGAAAGTCAGGCAACCTGTCCTGTCCGTCTTTTTGTATCATGAATTGGAAAGACTGCAAGGGGGAGGGGAGTTGCTTGCGCCCTAAAGGAGGAGTTATTCAGATTCATTGCAGTGGGGGGGGGGCGGCGGCTGCAAAACGCACCATTCTTCTTGTTTTTGCTCTGCAAAGCAGCCTTTTCAAGGGTTGGCTTGGGTGACAAAATGTCTTCTGTAGGCGTGGGTTTGTCTCCCTCTCACTCTCTCTCCCTAAGATGTGTCCGGCATAGGCCAGGGTGCCACTCGAGGCCCAAACCAATTCTGGTTATCGCTTCTCGGCCTTTTGGCTAAGATCAAGTGTAGTTTGGGAGGGTACTACCTTTGTTGGTGCTGAAGGGTGCCAGGGTATTGCACAACTGCTGGCCTTGGGGGAGTGTGCATCGTAGGATGTCATAGCCCTCTTGTGACGGACGGTTACCTGGGCAACGAGAGGCGGTCACTTTATTATTTTCAAACTCATCCTTCAAAAAAAAAAAAAAAATCTGTTCTTATCAGTTTAATATCTGATACGTCCCCTATCTGGGGACCATATATTAAATGGATTTTTAGAACAGGGAGATGGAAAAAGAGCTTGCTCTGTCCACTCCACGCATTGACCTGGTATTGCAGTACCTCCAGGACCGGTGTACCCCTTCTTAACCTAGTTTCCAAAAGCAGAACTCAATTCACCTGATTCCTATTAGCCCGATTAATGAATTGAAAGAAAGCATACAACTTCATATGCACCTCAATTTGGCCCATTCACTTTTCACACTTCCTCCTTTTGTTTTTTATCTTTCACACTTTTTACTTGCTTTATTCATCCAAATAGCAAACTCATCACCACTGAACTTGACCAACTCTGCTATGTCCCGTGCAGTATCTTGTTCTCCGTCTTATCTAGATCATTTGCAATTGAATGGAATAGATCCCTTTTGGACAAAGTGGATTCAGCTGCTGATGCTGCTGCAGTGACCACAGGTGTGAGAAGATCTAGAATTGGCATCTGGTGCTATCTCTCCGCTTCCACTCCAAATAAAGTTACCTGTTTATTCCTATCATGCATTGGTTTTTGGTGTTTTCTTTGCGCAATGATGATGTCTTTAGTGGTCTGTTGGCTCCCCCTCCTGGAGGAAAAGATTGCTTGCTCTTGGACATTCTAAAAGAGAGGTCATGATAGACATTTAGCTTCTGAGCACAATTGGGGACAGTCATGGGGGATGAATGTTTAGCAACCTGCTGCGAAGCCTGATACCGCAATATAAGGAACGTCAAATACTAAGAATGGGCGGCCTATGAAAGAATTACTACTTTCATTAAGTATACTTAAACGGCTAATTGGGAATAGACAAACTGTAAAAAGCCCTCTGAGAAAGCCCCCCTCTAACCTTTGTTAGTAAGCTTTCCTGTAGTCTACCTGTTGATGTATTTTCCGTTTGAACAGTGCACAACATGAAGAGACGGAACACTGGCGGCTTGTCACAATGCCCCCGCTGACATCACAATAGCGCTGCTGCCTAGAAAGCCAGCTGCACAGCACAACTTGTTCTTTGGGTGGGATGGTGGGCTAGTGGAAGGAGGGGGCAAGCCGTTTTTTTCCCGGGTGGTAGGGGGATGACAGGAGAAGGGATGCGGGTGGTGAGAAGGGTACAGAGGGCAGGGTTTGGGGGCTGGGAAGGAAAGGGAAAAGATTAGGGTTTGGGGATGATGAAAGGGCTTTCTACGGGTAAGGATGGCAAAGGGTGGCAGTGACGGAAAGTCAGGCAACCTGTCCTGTCCGTCTTTTTGTATCATGAATTGGAAAGACTGCAAGGGGGAGGGGAGTTGCTTGCGCCCTAAAGGAGGAGTTATTCAGATTCATTGCAGTGGGGGGGGGCGGCGGCTGCAAAACGCATCATTCTTCTTGTTTTTGCTCTGCAAAGCAGCCTTTTCAAGGGTTGGCTTGGGTGACAAAATGTCTTCTGTAGGCGTGGGTTTGTCTCCCTCTCACTCTCTCTCCCTAAGATGTGTCCGGCATAGGCCAGGGTGCCACTCGAGGCCCAAACCAATTCTGGTTATCGCTTCTCGGCCTTTTGGCTAAGATCAAGTGTAGTTTGGGAGGGTACTACCTTTGTTGGTGCTGAAGGGTGCCAGGGTATTGCACAACTGCTGGCCTTGGGGGAGTGTGCATCGTAGGATGTCATAGCCCTCTTGTGACGGACGGTTACCTGGGCAACGAGAGGCGGTCACTTTATTATTTTCAAACTCATCCTTCAAAAAAAAAAAAAAAATCTGTTCTTATCAGTTTAATATCTGATACGTCCCCTATCTGGGGACCATATATTAAATGGATTTTTAGAACAGGGAGATGGAAAAAGAGCTTGCTCTGTCCACTCCACGCATTGACCTGGTATTGCAGTACCTCCAGGACCGGTGTACCCCTTCTTAACCCAGTTTCCAAAAGCAGAACTCAATTCACCTGATTCCTATTAGCCCGATTAATGAATTGAAAGAAAGCATACAACTTCATATGCACCTCAATTTGGCCCATTCACTTTTCACACTTCCTCCTTTTGTTTTTTATCTTTCACACTTTTTACTTGCTTTATTCATCCAAATAGCAAACTCATCACCACTGAACTTGACCAACTCTGCTATGTCCCGTGCAGTATCTTGTTCTCCGTCTTATCTAGATCATTTGCAATTGAATGGAATAGATCCCTTTTGGACAAAGTGGATTCAGCTGCTGATGCTGCTGCAGTGACCACAGGTGTGAGAAGATCTAGAATTGGCATCTGGTGCTATCTCTCTGCTTCCACTCCAAATAAAGTTACCTGTTTATTCCTATCATGCATTGGTTTTTGGGGTTTTCTTTGAGCAATGATGATGTCTTTAGTAGTCTGTTGGCTCCCTCTCCTGGAGGAAAAGTTTGCTTGCTCTTGGACATTCTAAAAGAGAGGTCATGATAGACATTTAGCTTCTGAGCACAATTGGGGACAGTCATGGGGGATGAATGTTTAGCAACCTGCTGCGAAGCCTGATACCGCAATATAAGGAACGTCAAATACTAAGAATGGGCGGCCTATGAAAGAATTACTACTTTCATTAAGTATACTTAAACGGCTAATTGGGAATAGACAAACTGTAAAAAGCCCTCTGAGAAAGCCCCCCTCTAACCTTTGTTAGTAAGCTTTCCTGTAGTCTACCTGTTGATGTATTTTCCGTTTGAACAGTGCACAACATGAAGAGACGGAACACTGGCGGCTTGTCACAATGCCCCCGCTGACATCACAATAGCGCTGCTGCCTAGAAAGCCAGCTGCACAGCACAACTTGTTCTTTGGGTGGGATGGTGGGCTAGTGGAAGGAGGGGGCAAGCCGTTTTTTTCCCGGGTGGTAGGGGGATGACAGGAGAAGGGATGCGGGTGGTGAGAAGGGTACAGAGGGCAGGGTTTGGGGGCTGGGAAGGAAAGGGAAAAGATTAGGGTTTGGGGATGATGAAAGGGCTTTCTACGGGTAAGGATGGCAAAGGGTGGCAGTGACGGAAAGTCAGGCAACCTGTCCTGTCCGTCTTTTTGTATCATGAATTGGAAAGACTGCAAGGGCGAGGGGAGTTGCTTGCGCCCTAAAGGAGGAGTTATTCAGATTCATTGCAGTGGGGGGGGGGGGCGCCGGCTGCAAAACGCACCATTCTTCTTGTTTTTGCTCTGCAAAGCAGCCTTTTCAAGGGTTGGCTTGGGTGACAAAATGTCTTCTGTAGGCGTGGGTTTGTCTCCCTCTCACTCTCTCTCCCTAAGATGTGTCCGGCATAGGCCAGGGTGCCACTCGAGGCCCAAACCAATTCTGGTTATCGCTTCTCGGCCTTTTGGCTAAGATCAAGTGTAGTTTGGGAGGGTACTACCTTTGTTGGTGCTGAAGGGTGCCAGGGTATTGCACAACTGCTGGCCTTGGGGGAGTGTGCATCGTAGGATGTCATAGCCCTCTTGTGACGGACGGTTACCTGGGCAACGAGAGGCGGTCACTTTATTATTTTCAAACTCATCCTTCAAAAAAAAAAAAAAAATCTGTTCTTATCAGTTTAATATCTGATACGTCCCCTATCTGGGGACCATATATTAAATGGATTTTTAGAACAGGGAGATGGAAAAAGAGCTTGCTCTGTCCACTCCACGCATTGACCTGGTATTGCAGTACCTCCAGGACCGGTGTACCCCTTCTTAACCCAGTTTCCAAAAGCAGAACTCAATTCACCTGATTCCTATTAGCCCGATTAATGAATTGAAAGAAAGCATACAACTTCATATGCACCTCAATTTGGCCCATTCACTTTTCACACTTCCTCCTTTTGTTTTTTATCTTTCACACTTTTTACTTGCTTTATTCATCCAAATAGCAAACTCATCACCACTGAACTTGACCAACTCTGCTATGTCCCGTGCAGTATCTTGTTCTCCGTCTTATCTAGATCATTTGCAATTGAATGGAATAGATCCCTTTTGGACAAAGTGGATTCAGCTGCTGATGCTGCTGCAGTGACCACAGGTGTGAGAAGATCTAGAATTGGCATCTGGTGCTATCTCTCTGCTTCCACTCCAAATAAAGTTACCTGTTTATTCCTATCATGCATTGGTTTTTGGGGTTTTCTTTGAGCAATGATGATGTCTTTAGTAGTCTGTTGGCTCCCTCTCCTGGAGGAAAAGTTTGCTTGCTCTTGGACATTCTAAAAGAGAGGTCATGATAGACATTTAGCTTCTGAGCACAATTGGGGACAGTCATGGGGGATGAATGTTTAGCAACCTGCTGCGAAGCCTGATACCGCAATATAAGGAACGTCAAATACTAAGAATGGGCGGCCTATGAAAGAATTACTACTTTCATTAAGTATACTTAAACGGCTAATTGGGAATAGACAAACTGTAAAAAGCCCTCTGAGAAAGCCCCCCTCTAACCTTTGTTAGTAAGCTTTCCTGTAGTCTACCTGTTGATGTATTTTCCGTTTGAACAGTGCACAACATGAAGAGACGGAACACTGGCGGCTTGTCACAATGCCCCCGCTGACATCACAATAGCGCTGCTGCCTAGAAAGCCAGCTGCACAGCACAACTTGTTCTTTGGGTGGGATGGTGGGCTAGTGGAAGGAGGGGGCAAGCCGTTTTTTTCCCGGGTGGTAGGGGGATGACAGGAGAAGGGATGCGGGTGGTGAGAAGGGTACAGAGGGCAGGGTTTGGGGGCTGGGAAGGAAAGGGAAAAGATTAGGGTTTGGGGATGATGAAAGGGCTTTCTACGGGTAAGGATGGCAAAGGGTGGCAGTGACGGAAAGTCAGGCAACCTGTCCTGTCCGTCTTTTTGTATCATGAATTGGAAAGACTGCAAGGGGGAGGGGAGTTGCTTGCGCCCTAAAGGAGGAGTTATTCAGATTCATTGCAGTGGGGGGGGGGGGCGGCGGCTGCAAAACGCACCATTCTTCTTGTTTTTGCTCTGCAAAGCAGCCTTTTCAAGGGTTGGCTTGGGTGACAAAATGTCTTCTGTAGGCGTGGGTTTGTCTCCCTCTCACTCTCTCTCCCTAAGATGTGTCCGGCATAGGCCAGGGTGCCACTCGAGGCCCAAACCAATTCTGGTTATCGCTTCTCGGCCTTTTGGCTAAGATCAAGTGTAGTTTGGGAGGGTACTACCTTTGTTGGTGCTGAAGGGTGCCAGGGTATTGCACAACTGCTGGCCTTGGGGGAGTGTGCATCGTAGGATGTCATAGCCCTCTTGTGACGGACGGTTACCTGGGCAACGAGAGGCGGTCACTTTATTATTTTCAAACTCATCCTTCAAAAAAAAAAAAAAAAATCTGTTCTTATCAGTTTAATATCTGATACGTCCCCTATCTGGGGACCATATATTAAATGGATTTTTAGAACAGGGAGATGGAAAAAGAGCTTGCTCTGTCCACTCCACGCATTGACCTGGTATTGCAGTACCTCCAGGACCGGTGTACCCCTTCTTAACCCAGTTTCCAAAAGCAGAACTCAATTCACCTGATTCCTATTAGCCCGATTAATGAATTGAAAGAAAGCATACAACTTCATATGCACCTCAATTTGGCCCATTCACTTTTCACACTTCCTCCTTTTGTTTTTTATCTTTCACACTTTTTACTTGCTTTATTCATCCAAATAGCAAACTCATCACCACTGAACTTGACCAACTCTGCTATGTCCCGTGCAGTATCTTGTTCTCCGTCTTATCTAGATCATTTGCAATTGAATGGAATAGATCCCTTTTGGACAAAGTGGATTCAGCTGCTGATGCTGCTGCAGTGACCACAGGTGTGAGAAGATCTAGAATTGGCATCTGGTGCTATCTCTCCGCTTCCACTCCAAATAAAGTTACCTGTTTATTCCTATCATGCATTGGTTTTTGGTGTTTTCTTTGCGCAATGATGATGTCTTTAGTGGTCTGTTGGCTCCCCCTCCTGGAGGAAAAGTTTGCTTGCTCTTGGACATTCTAAAAGAGAGGTCATGATAGACATTTAGCTTCTGAGCACAATTGGGGACAGTCATGGGGGATGAATGTTTAGCAACCTGCTGCGAAGCCTGATACCGCAATATAAGGAACGTCAAATACTAAGAATGGGCGGCCTATGAAAGAATTACTACTTTCATTAAGTATACTTAAACGGCTAATTGGGAATAGACAAACTGTAAAAAGCCCTCTGAGAAAGCCCCCCTCTAACCTTTGTTAGTAAGCTTTCCTGTAGTCTACCTGTTGATGTATTTTCCGTTTGAACAGTGCACAACATGAAGAGACGGAACACTGGCGGCTTGTCACAATGCCCCCGCTGACATCACAATAGCGCTGCTGCCTAGAAAGCCAGCTGCACAGCACAACTTGTTCTTTGGGTGGGATGGTGGGCTAGTGGAAGGAGGGGGCAAGCCGTTTTTTTCCCGGGTGGTAGGGGGATGACAGGAGAAGGGATGCGGGTGGTGAGAAGGGTACAGAGGGCAGGGTTTGGGGGCTGGGAAGGAAAGGGAAAAGATTAGGGTTTGGGGATGATGAAAGGGCTTTCTACGGGTAAGGATGGCAAAGGGTGGCAGTGACGGAAAGTCAGGCAACCTGTCCTGTCCGTCTTTTTGTATCATGAATTGGAAAGACTGCAAGGGGGAGGGGAGTTGCTTGCGCCCTAAAGGAGGAGTTATTCAGATTCATTGCAGTGGGGGGGGGGGGCGGCGGCTGCAAAACGCACCATTCTTCTTGTTTTTGCTCTGCAAAGCAGCCTTTTCAAGGGTTGGCTTGGGTGACAAAATGTCTTCTGTAGGCGTGGGTTTGTCTCCCTCTCACTCTCTCTCCCTAAGATGTGTCCGGCATAGGCCAGGGTGCCACTCGAGGCCCAAACCAATTCTGGTTATCGCTTCTCGGCCTTTTGGCTAAGATCCAGTGAGGGAAACCTTGCTGGGTCTGGCCTGTGGGCTTTTACGTGGAAGGCGACTTCCGACGCTGTGAAGACTGTGATCGTGTGCCTTGGGCATATTTCTTGTAATGGCAGCTATAAAGAACACGGTTCGTCTGACTGTCTCGGTGGAGAAGAAGAATTCCCTACAGTTAGGACATATAGTGGAGAGCGTGATCATGGAGCTGGGCGGCATTGAGCTGGATAAAGTGTTTTGTATGCAGGAGTTTCCATCTACTGGTCAGTATGACATTTCATTTTACCATGAGGAAGACTGTCTGAATTTTTACCAAGACCTGCAGAGGCACCATAAGCATGAGTATATGAGGTACATTTCTGTTACTCCTTTATTTTCTGCAGTGGAGAGACCCCTGACTGTTCATATGTATAATCCATTTACTGAGACCACCATGGTAAAGGCCTTTTTGGCAAGATACTGCTCCTCTGTGAAAGGTGGCATTCCCCAGAGAAATGTCTTTAATGTATTCCATGGAAATATTAAATTTTGGGTACGTTTTAGGCCTGACCCAGAGGGTGTTGGAGGTATCATGCACCCCCCGGCCAATTTTTCAATTGGTGGGAATAGGGGGTTTCTCCATTACCCTGGGCAACCATCCTTTTGCCGGAGTTGTTTCCGATATGGACACATTAAAGAAAATTGCCAGCAGGGACTTACCTGCAGAAACTGCAAGAAAGCAGGGCATGAGGCTGCCAACTGCCCCTCCCCCCTGTATGTGACCTGTGTGGGGATGGGGATCATACATGTAAGTCCTGCCCGACCCTTGGGGATCAGTACGTTCTGGAGAGGAGAAATTTTGACAGGAAACAGGCTAGATTTAATGTCCGTGCAAACATTCAACCTGCAAAAATTGTTGAAAAACCTGCAGGCATTGGAATGGAGCCTGTAATGCCTGCTGCAGTGGGGGATTCCCATCCTCCGCCTGCTCCTGCTATTGCTGAGCCTGTGTCTGTTGGGGAGTGTAGTGCTCTGCAGGAGGTCACTGGTGACTTGCAGGTGCTGCAGGCCTCCGCTGATTCTGCACCTGTGCTATGTGAGGTGGCTGAGACTCCAGAGGCTGCTCAGGGGAATGCTGCAATCAGCACTGACTTCCCCCAGCTGAGCAGCCCTGACATGGACACCAGTACTGCTGACCTGTCTGCCCCTGGGGAAATCGCCATGTCATCATCCGACGAGGACGCTGCAGGTAACAGCAAGTATTCCCCTGCTGAGCTAGTGGCCTGCTTCCACAAGGTGGTCTCTAAGAGAAAAGACAAGAGACCAGTGAAGAGGCTGAAGACGGGGCCACGGGAGAAAGTTGATTTCTACTCCCAAAACCCCTTTGAGGTTCTAAGTCCAGACTCCAATGCCAGCACTACTTCTCTTTCAGGGGTCATTGAAGACCCTATATCTCCAGGCCAATGCTTCCTATCTAATGAAGATGTGGCAGGGTTAGCAGATGTTATCCACTTTGCCAGTGGGACTTGAATGGTTTCTGTTTTGATGCTTTTTTCCTTTGTTTAATTTTTCAGCATGGCTTTGCAACTGAATATTGCCTCTCAGAATGTGCGAGTGTTTCAGTCGTCATATAAGCGTGCGTGTGTGCTTGATTTCTTATCTTCAAAACATTGTGATGTGGTGTGTGTGCAGGAATGTGGGCTGAATAGGGAACCTAAGAAGAGTGCGTGGGGTTTTGGGGAGGTGGTGTGGTCATTTTCTGCTGTAAATAAGAATGATGGGGTGGGGGTTTTGATTCAAAATAAGGACATTAGGATAAAGCAAACTGTAATTGTAGAAGAGGGTAGATGTGTGTGTGTTATTTTATGTTATAGGGGGTGGGAATTTAAGCTTATTAATATCTATGCCCCTGCTGATAAAAATCAGAGACTCGCCCTTTTTGAGAAATTGCGTTTTTTTCTGCATGGTAAAATTCCTATTTTTGTTGTTGGTGATTTAAACTGCATCCTGGACAAAAGGGGCAGAGCCGGTTCATACGAGTCCAAGGTGGACGTGACCGGAAATTTATGGAATCGTTTAATTTCAGAGTTTTTGTTAAAGGACGCTGTGGATTCCAAGCCAGGACCCTTTACCTACCATGCAGATGATGGTCAGACCGAGTCCCGTTTGGACTATTTTTTCTTTTCTTCCACTGGGGTAAAATGTGTTAATTATTCGCAAGAAAGGGTTGTTTTCTCTGATCATGAGTGTCTGGTGGGGAGTTTTGAAATTGCTAATTTGTTTTATGGACGTGGTGTGTGGAAAATGAATGTCAGTCTGTTGCAGGATGAAAGGGTGAAGAAGGATTTTGTAAGGCAGTATGCATGGTGGGCTGCAAGGAAAAAAGGGTTTCCAAATTTATTGTTATGGTGGGATTGGGTGAAAGTGAGAATCAGTGTGTTTTTCAGGAAAGCTGGGTACAAGAAATCCAGAAAGAGGAGAAATCTGTACAAGTGGCAGAATAGGAGGATTTCCTACCTGCATAAATGCAAATCTCTGGGTCTGGATGTAAAGTATGAGCTGGAGAAAGCTAAACGTGAGATGAAAGAGTGGTTTGGGGAGGAGGGCAGGAAAATTATTCTGAGATCTAAAATTGAGGTGAGAGAGAAGAACGAGAAGTGTACCAGTTTCTTCTTTAAGAAGATGTGTGGGGGTGGGCGAGAGATGAATGTAATGTTGGATGAGAATGGTAGTGAGGTGCATGGGAAGGATGTGATCGGTGTAATGGCTGACTATTATAAGTCCCTGTATGGAGTGAAGGACTGCGATCTGGGGGAGGATGAGGAGGTTCTGAATGTGATTGACAACTTTGTACCTGAATCTGAGTTTCCTTTTTTGCTGAGTGACATTACAGAGGATGAAGTGAAGGAGGTGATTTTTAAGTCTGCTAAAAACAAGTCTCCAGGTGGTGATGGGATCCCTTGGGAGTTCTATAGTAAGTATTGGGATATTGTTGGGAAGGATGTGGTGTCTATTATGAAGTGTTTGTTTTCTGGTTGCAGGATGACGGACAGTATGAAGCAAGGAGTGGTGGTATTGCTGTTTAAGAAAGGTGACAGGCGAGTGGTGGGTAATTGGCGTCCGATCATGCTACTGAATGTGGATTATAAAATATTTGCCAAGCTTTTAGCCAATCGCATGAGGGAGGTAATCTCACATGTTATTATGGAGGATCAGGGATGTGCGGTTCCTAAGAGGAGGATTCATGAAAATGTGATGTTAGTGAGAGATATGATTGGGGATTGTATGGCGAGGAAGAAGGGGGTGATTGTATGTGTGCTTGATTTTGAGAAGGCATTTGATAGGGTGGCGCATGTGTATTTTTTTGTGTGTTGAGGAAAATGGGCTTTCCAGAGCATTTGGTTAGTTTATTGTATGGGCTCTATGAAGGGGCTAGAAGTAAGATTCAGGTGAATGGCTTTTTTACTGATAGCTTTGAGATACTTTCTGGGGTTCGGCAGGGGTGCCCTCTGTCACCCATTTTGTTTATTTGTGCTATAGAGCCGTTGTTACAATCTATTAGGAAGGATAAAGTGGTTAAAGGTCTATTGGTTCCGGGTAGTGGGGGAAAACATGTTAAAGCTTTAGGCTATATGGATGACATTTGTATTCTCTGTGAGAATGTCTGTGACGTGTCGAGAGTCAAGCTTCTGGTTAATTTGTTTTGTGTGGCTTCTGCCTTTAAAATTAATTGGGCCAAAAGTAAGATGAAAGGTTTTGGTCTGCCACGTGTTTTACATGATGATCAGATGGAGTGTGTCAGTTCCAGTGTTAGGATCTTAGGTATGGATTTTGATGAAGAGCTGAAAGGTAAGGAAAGTTGGGAGGAGTTAGGGGGTAAAATAGCTAAAAAATTGGAGTTCTGGAGGTTGAGGGATTTGTCCTTTACAGGAAAGGTCTTGATTGTGAAGAGTATCATTTTGCCTATGATACTTTATATTGCTTTGGTTTTTCCTCCATCAACTGTGGCTTTGAAAAAGATAAATCGGGTGCTTTTCTTGTTTTTGTGGGGATGTGGCATGGAAAGGGCGAAACGAGAGATATTGATGAAAAAGAAAAAGCATGGTGGTTTGGATTTTCCAAACTTGGAGGTTTTTATTGGTATAAACTATGTGGCTTTTTTCTGTGAGGTTTTTTCTAAAGATACTAAAGCCTCTTGTATGTTGAAGTATCAAGCAGGTTCTATGCTAGGAAGGCTGAAGTGGACTGTGCAGGATCTGAGGAAACCTTTTGCCTTCATTTGTCCTGAGTGGTACCTGTTTGTTGAGCTGTTTGTGAAGAAGTTCAGACTTGAGAAGTTTACTGTGAATCAGTTCATGAAGGAGAAAAAGGAGATAAAAAGGTTGTGTGTGGACGGTTTTGCATGTGGTATCAGTGGTTTGAAATCTGCTGAGTATGAGGAAGTATGGGAAAAACTGAAAAAGTATGAAATCTCTAACAAACAGAAAGATCTGTTATGGATGTCTTGGCATGGTGTGCTGCCGGTAAGATCTGTTCAGAAGAAGAGGGGATTGGTACCCTCAGAGAGGTGCCCGAGGACTGGATGTGGTGATACTGAGGATGTGGAACATGTTTTCTGGTCTTGTGGACATGCAAAGGACGTATGGAGTAATTTGGGTAAGTTGTATTGGGAGTTGACGGGTGTAAGAGCTTTAACAGCTAAAATGGTTATGTTTGGTCTGTGTAGCTTGAGCACGAGGAAAGAACGAGTGTTTTGGTTGTTTCTGGCATGTGTGAAGGAAGTTCTGTGGAATACCAGGAATTTGTACGTATATAGGAATGAGAATCTTGAAGTGAATGATTGTGTCAGGATGGTTTTGGACAAACTGTATTTCTGCTATAAATGGGATGGTGAAAGAGGTATGGATGCTGAGGGTGAATGGAAATTTCTGAAATGGAAACACTAGGTGTAATGGTTTATACTTTTCTGCTTTTGGTTACTGATTTACGGCTATGGGTGTGTTATACACATTTTTATCACTCTTTTGAAATAAAATTGCCATGAGGATGAGTTTACGTTGCATCCGGTTAAGTTGTGAAACCTCTCTGAGGTGACACTTCTGATTCTGGATGATTACGCAACCTGAATGGTTTTAAAAAAAAAAAAAAATCTGTTCTTATCAGTTTAATATCTGATACGTCCCCTATCTGGGGACCATATATTAAATGGATTTTTAGAACAGGGAGATGGAAAAAGAGCTTGCTCTGTCCACTCCACGCATTGACCTGGTATTGCAGTACCTCCAGGACCGGTGCACCCCTTCTTAACCCAGTTTCCAAAAGCAGAACTCAATTCACCTGATTCATATTAGCCCGATTAATGAATTGAAAGAAAGCATACAATTTCATATGCACCTCAATTTGGCCCATTCACTTTTCACACTTCCTCCTTTTGTTTTTTATCTTTCACACTTTTTACTTGCTTTATTCATCCAAATAGCAAACTCATCACCACTCAACTTGACCAACTCTGCTATGTCCCGTGCTGCAGTATCTTGTTCTCCGTCTTATCTAGATCATTTGCAATTGAATGGAATAGATCCCTTTTGGACAAAGTGGATTCAGCTGCTGATGCTGCTGCAGTGACCACAGGTGTGAGAAGATCTAGAATTGGCATCTGGTGCTATCTCTTCGCTTCCACTCCAAATAAAGTTACCTGTTTATTCCTATCATGCATTGGTTTTTGGTGCTTTCTTTGAGCAATGATGATGTCTTTAGTGGTCTGTTGGCTCCCCCTCCTGGAGGAAAAGTTTGCTTGCTCTTGGACATTCTAAAAGAGAGGTCATGATAGACATTTAGCTTCTGAGCACAATTGGGGACAGTCATGGGGGATGAATGTTTAGCAACCTGCTGCGAAGCCTGATACCGCAATATAAGGAACGTCAAATACTAAGAATGGGCGGCCTATGAAAGAATTACTACTTTCATTAAGTATACTTAAACGGCTAATTGGGAATAGACAAACTGTAAAAAGCCCTCTGAGAAAGCCCCCCTCTAACCTTTGTTAGTAAGCTTTCCTGTAGTCTACCTGTTGATGTATTTTCCGTTTGAACAGTGCACAACATGAAGAGACGGAACACTGGCGGCTTGTCACAATTCCCCCGCTGACATCACAATAGCGCTGCTGCCTAGAAAGCCAGCTGCACAGCACAACTTGTTCTTTGGGTGGGATGGTGGGCTAGTGGAAGGAGGGGGCAAGCCGTTTTTTTCCCGGGTGGTAGGGGGATGACAGGAGAAGGAATGCGGGTGGTGAGAAGGGTACAGAGGGCAGGGTTTGGGGGCTGGGAAGGAAAGGGAAAAGATTAGGGTTTGGGGATGATGAAAGGGCTTTCTACGGGTAAGGATGGCAAAGGGTGGCAGTGACGGAAAGTCAGGCAACCTGTCCTGTCCGTCTTTTTGTATCATGAATTGGAAAGACTGCAAGGGGGAGGGGAGTTTCTTGCGCCCTAAAGGAGGAGTTATTCAGATTCATTGCAGTGGGGGGCGGCGGCTGCAAAACGCACCATTCTTCTTGTTTTTGCTCTGCAAAGCAGCCTTTTCAAGGGTTGGCTTGGGTGACAAAATGTCTTCTGTAGGCGTGGGTTTGTCTCCCTCTCACTCTCTCTCCCTAAGATGTGTCCGGCATAGGCCAGGGTGCCACTCGAGGCCCAAACCAATTCTGGTTATCGCTTTTCGGCTTTTTGGCTAAGATCAAGTGTAGTTTGGGAGGGTACTACCTTGGTTGGTGCTGAAAGGTGCCAGGGTATTGCACAACTGCTGGCCTTGGGGGAGTGTGCATCGTAGGATGTCATAGCCCTCTTGTGACGGACGGTTACCTGGGCAACGAGAGGCGGTCACTTTATTATTTTCAAACTCATCCTTCAAAAAAAAAAAAAAATCTGTTCTTATCAGTTTAATATCTGATACGTCCCCTATCTGGGGACCATATATTAAATGGATTTTTAGAACAGGGAGATGGAAAAAGAGCTTGCTCTGTCCACTCCACGCATTGACCTGGTATTGCAGTACCTCCAGGACCGGTGCACCCCTTCTTAACCCAGTTTCCAAAAGCAGAACTCAATTCACCTGATTCATATTAGCCCGATTAATGAATTGAAAGAAAGCATACAATTTCATATGCACCTCAATTTGGCCCATTCACTTTTCACACTTCCTCCTTTTGTTTTTTATCTTTCACACTTTTTACTTGCTTTATTCATCCAAATAGCAAACTCATCACCACTCAACTTGACCAACTCTGCTATGTCCCGTGCTGCAGTATCTTGTTCTCCGTCTTATCTAGATCATTTGCAATTGAATGGAATAGATCCCTTTTGGACAAAGTGGATTCAGCTGCTGATGCTGCTGCAGTGACCACAGGTGTGAGAAGATCTAGAATTGGCATCTGGTGCTATCTCTTCGCTTCCACTCCAAATAAAGTTACCTGTTTATTCCTATCATGCATTGGTTTTTGGTGCTTTCTTTGAGCAATGATGATGTCTTTAGTGGTCTGTTGGCTCCCCCTCCTGGAGGAAAAGTTTGCTTGCTCTTGGACATTCTAAAAGAGAGGTCATGATAGACATTTAGCTTCTGAGCACAATTGGGGACAGTCATGGGGGATGAATGTTTAGCAACCTGCTGCGAAGCCTGATACCGCAATATAAGGAACGTCAAATACTAAGAATGGGCGGCCTATGAAAGAATTACTACTTTCATTAAGTATACTTAAACGGCTAATTGGGAATAGACAAACTGTAAAAAGCCCTCTGAGAAAGCCCCCCTCTAACCTTTGTTAGTAAGCTTTCCTGTAGTCTACCTGTTGATGTATTTTCCGTTTGAACAGTGCACAACATGAAGAGACGGAACACTGGCGGCTTGTCACAATTCCCCCGCTGACATCACAATAGCGCTGCTGCCTAGAAAGCCAGCTGCACAGCACAACTTGTTCTTTGGGTGGGATGGTGGGCTAGTGGAAGGAGGGGGCAAGCCGTTTTTTTCCCGGGTGGTAGGGGGATGACAGGAGAAGGAATGCGGGTGGTGAGAAGGGTACAGAGGGCAGGGTTTGGGGGCTGGGAAGGAAAGGGAAAAGATTAGGGTTTGGGGATGATGAAAGGGCTTTCTACGGGTAAGGATGGCAAAGGGTGGCAGTGACGGAAAGTCAGGCAACCTGTCCTGTCCGTCTTTTTGTATCATGAATTGGAAAGACTGCAAGGGGGAGGGGAGTTGCTTGCGCCCTAAAGGAGGAGTTATTCAGATTCATTGCAGTGGGGGGCGGCGGCTGCAAAACGCACCATTCTTCTTGTTTTTGCTCTGCAAAGCAGCCTTTTCAAGGGTTGGCTTGGGTGACAAAATGTCTTCTGTAGGCGTGGGTTTGTCTCCCTCTCACTCTCTCTCCCTAAGATGTGTCCGGCATAGGCCAGGGTGCCACTCGAGGCCCAAACCAATTCTGGTTATCGCTTTTCGGCTTTTTGGCTAAGATCAAGTGTAGTTTGGGAGGGTACTACCTTGGTTGGTGCTGAAAGGTGCCAGGGTATTGCACAACTGCTGGCCTTGGGGGAGTGTGCATCGTAGGATGTCATAGCCCTCTTGTGACGGACGGTTACCTGGGCAACGAGAGGCGGTCACTTTATTATTTTCAAACTCATCCTTCAAAAAAAAAAAAAAATCTGTTCTTATCAGTTTAATATCTGATACGTCCCCTATCTGGGGACCATATATTAAATGGATTTTTAGAACAGGGAGATGGAAAAAGAGCTTGCTCTGTCCACTCCACGCATTGACCTGGTATTGCAGTACCTCCAGGACCGGTGCACCCCTTCTTAACCCAGTTTCCAAAAGCAGAACTCAATTCACCTAATTCATATTAGCCCGATTAATGAATTTAAAGAAAGCATACAACTTCATATGCACCTCAATTTGGCCCATTCACTTTTCACACTTCCTCCTTTTGTTTTTTATCTTTCACACTTTTTACTTGCTTTATTCATCCAAATAGCAAACTCATCACCACTCAACCTGACCAACTCGGCTATGTCCCGTGCTGCAGTATCTTGTTCTCCGTCTTATCTAGATCATTTGCAATTGAATGGAATAGATCCCTTTTGGACAAAGTGGATTCAGCTGCTGATGCTGCTGCAGTGACCACAGGTGTGAGAAGATCTAGAATTGGCATCTGGTGCGATCTCTCCGCTTCCACTCCAAATAAAGTTACCTGTTTATTCCTATCATGCATTGGTTTTTGGTGCTTTCTTTGAGCAATGATGATGTCTTTAGTGGTCTGTTGGCTCCCCCTCCTGGAGGAAAAGTTTGCTTTCTCTTGGACATTCTAAAAGAGAGGTCATGATAGACATTTAGCTTCTGAGCACAATTGGGGACAGTCATGGGGGATGAATGTTTAGCAACCTGCTGCGAAGCCTGATACCGCAATATAAGGAACGTCAAATACTAAGAATGGGCGGCCTATGAAAGAATTACTACTTTCATTAAGTATACTTAAACGGCTAATTGGGAATAGACAAACTGTAAAAAGCCCTCTGAGAAAGCCCCCCTCTAACCTTTGTTAGTAAGCTTTCCTGTAGTCTACCTGTTGATGTATTTTCCGTTTGAACAGTGCACAACATGAAGAGACGGAACACTGGCGGCTTGTCACAATGCCCCCGCTGACATCACAATAGCGCTGCTGCCTAGAAAGCCAGCTGCACAGCACAACTTGTTCTTTGGGTGGGATGGTGGGCTAGTGGAAGGAGGGGGCAAGCCGTTTTTTTCCCGGGTGGTAGGGGGATGACAGGAGAAGGAATGCGGGTGGTGAGAAGGGTACAGAGGGCAGGGTTTGGGGGCTGGGAAGGAAAAGGAAAAGATTAGGGTTTGGGGATGATGAAAGGGCTTTCTACGGGTAAGGATGGCAAAGGGTGGCAGTGACGGAAAGTCAGGCAACCTGTCCTGTCCGTCTTTTTGTATCATGAATTGGAAAGACTGCAAGGGGGAGGGGAGTTGCTTGCGCCCTAAAGGAGGAGTTATTCAGATTCATTGCAGTGGGGGGCGGCGGCTGCAAAACGCACCATTCTTCTTGTTTTTGCTCTGCAAAGCAGCCTTTTCAAGGGTTGGCTTGGGTGACAAAATGTCTTCTGTAGGCGTGGGTTTGTCTCCCTCTCACTCTCTCTCCCTAAGATGTGTCCGGCATAGGCCAGGGTGCCACTCGAGGCCCAAACCAATTCTGGTTATCGCTTCTCGGCCTTTTGGCTGAGATCAGGTGCAGAACTTCACTGTTTTGTGCCTGGTTTTGGCTGGAAGGTGCTCGAGGTACCT
Organism: Anomaloglossus baeobatrachus; assembly: GCF_048569485.1. NCBI lineage: Eukaryota > Metazoa > Chordata > Amphibia > Anura > Aromobatidae > Anomaloglossus > Anomaloglossus baeobatrachus. The sequence goes on along the minus strand of NC_134354.1, from coordinate 421,055,612 downwards.
GGCTCCTTGGCCTGGGGGGATCGTCTCACCTCACGGTGGGACTTCACCCCCCTGCTGCTATTATGGAGCCGGATTAGTTCTCGGGCAACGAGCGGTGATCCCCCGGCGGAAGGCCGAGCCCGTGAGAAACGGTAGGCTTTTTGTCAAGCTATTGCTGTTACAATGCCGTGCATTCAGCAATTTACTTCTGGCTCCGGCCAGCTTCAAAACTCGGTGAAAATCGAGGTTCCGAAAGACCACTTTGGTTGTGGAAATGGAGAGGCGTTCTACAACCGTCTGTTGCGAGACCTCTTGGGCGTAAGGAAAGAGGATGTGTACTGTCTGCAGGAGAGGGGGCAGTGCACGTACATCCTGACGTTGAGGACCAAGACTGCCTGTAGCACTTTCCAAGGGCGAGTGAAGGGTGCGATCCATAACCAGCTATTGGAGGGGGTGGTTTTCACTTACCTGTATAGTGAAGGCGAGACCCCTGTGGTGGTGTACATGTACAACCCGTATGTCAGTGAGCACGACATTGAGTTGTACCTTAGGCGTTTCTGCACCTCTGTTCGCTTTGTGGGGAATGTGCACACCATTAACGAGATTTGGAATGGCAAACGCCAATTTTTGGTGCGATTTAACTCAGACCCAGAGAGTTCAGAGGGCCATGTACACCCCCCCTCCACGGTAGTGCTGGGAAAAAACATTGGATACCTATTCTACAATGGGCAACCTCGCAGATGTCGGAAGTGTGGCGGTCTTGGTCACTTGCAGCATGAGTGCAAGAACGAAAAAGTTAGTGAGTTCCATAACTGTGGTCAATGGGGTCATACCTCTAAAGATTGCACAAGTGATAAGATCTGCAGCGGATGCGGTCTGTGTACCCATCTATTTAACAGCTGTCCGTTACGGCCTAGGCGGTCCGGGGGTCCCCAGACACCTGCGGCAAGTTCCGCAGGAGTGCCTTCCCATGCGGGTATGGCCAAGACAGGGTCCCTAGTCGCCAGCTTTGCAGATGTGCTTATTGGACGAAGGAGACCCGACCCGGTTGTGGTAAGCGCTACTGACTCAGCTCCCCCCTGTAATGCTGAGTCATCACCCACTCCTGCAGGTTGCCAGGTTACACCTGGCGGGGAGTTGGGATCCCCCCGGAGCGGTTCTGGGGGAAGGCCGAGTCAGCCAGGCTGCTCGGTAGTTCCTGAATCCACGATGGAGGCCCAGTCCGGGACCGTGTCGGAGAGGGATGACAGCGTTATTGCAGACCAACCAGGTGCCCAGACGGATGTCCCCCCTGATGACCACTCTGTTGACCACCATGAGGACAAGCCAGATGCTCCCTGTGATGTTATCCAAGACGTCCAGCCAGATGTCCACCCTGATGTGCAGGGACCACCTCCGGATGACCAGGACACTTTGGACATAGTACCCCTTGGGCAGGGGGACCAGATGGACCTGAGCACCTGCGCAAAAAGAGGCCGAAATGAGAGGGACCAGGAAATGAAAAAGAGGCGGATGGGTCCTCATGTGTCCATTCCAGCCAACAGCCCGATACGGTCAAATGTGGACCCAGAATGTGTGGACTCTGACTCCGATGATACCGGTAGTATGAACACTGTTCCATCTATATTTGATTGTTCCCATCTCTCGGACTCTGAAAGTTCTGGTCTTAACATAAACATTTAATGGCGGACATCAAAATAGCCTCACTGAATGTGAGGAGCTTAAAAAGCCCGATCAGAAGAGTGGCCCTGTTTGCATGGCTAATGACCTTGAACTTTGACATTTTTTTCTTACAGGAATGCGCCATTGGCCATGACCTTACATACTCTGACATTAAAAAAGACTGGTCCTTAGGGCCCTCTGTCTGGTCGGGGTCTAACATGAATAAGGCTGCTGGAGTGGGGATTTTATTTAAAAACAAAGATGTTAAGATTTTATCTGTCACAGAAATTTCTCCAGGCCGTGCTTTGTTAACACATGCAGTTTTTAATGGTTTTACTTGTCGTTTTATTAATATTTATGCTCCCCCTGAAAAAAATGAACGCTCCTCCCTTTTTAATGACATGCAGTTGTTTTAACAGGTCCATCCCCTGTGGTGGTGGGAGGGGATTTTAACTGTGTGATGTTGGGAGAGGGGAGAGGAGGTGGTGACAATACCAGAAAACCAGACAAAACCTCATGTCAAGTCAAGCATATTTTATCTGATTTTAAATTGCAGGATGCCTGGAAAAAAATTCACCCGTCTGACCCAGGGTACACATGGAGTAATGGTACTGTCTCTTCCCGTATTGATTTTATTCTTCCCTCCTCAGATTCTTTTACCCCTAAATCAGCCGGACTCATGACAAATATTTTTTCAGACCACGCCCTCATATATGCAGATTTAGAATATGCAGATGAGGAGAAAGTGGGCAAACGCTCCTGGAAACTAAATACATGTTTATTACAGGATGAGGAAACCCGGGCTGCATTTATTGCTCAATATAAAATATGGAGGAGTAAGAAATGTCCAGAGCAATCCATGTCTAATTGGTGGGATGGAGTTAAGTATCGCATACGGAATTTCTTTGTCACTGTGGGTAGGAGGCGGGCCCGGGAAAAGAGAAGGTGTTTCAGGGATCTCAATGTTAGATTGGAGACTCTACATAAGTTAAAAGGGTGGGGAGTCCCTGGGGCAGAGGAGGACATTACTGAGTTAAAAATTGAGATCCAGAACTTTCTTGACCAAAAAGGAAAAGAGATAATATTTAATTCCCGAGTAAAACATTTGGAAGAAGATGAGACATGCTCTAGATATTTTTTTAAAAAAGTGGGGGAGAGGAAGAATTTTATACGGGAGTTGGGAGGTCAGACATCATCAAAGGGAATGCTAGAGGAGGCTTTTAACTTTTTTAGCAACCTTTTTAACCTCAAACACATTGATCAGTCTTGTTTTAATGATAATTTGAATTTTTTATCCCTCTTTTTATCCACCGAGGACAAGGACCTCCTGTCTGAGGAAATAAACATGGCGGAGGTGGAGGGAGCCCTAAAAGATTTTCAAAAAGGTAAAGCTCCAGGGTCAGACGGTCTCCCCATAGAGTTTTATCATGTTTTCTGGGATGTTATTAAAGATGATCTTATGGGAGTTTTTAATGAGGTTTTTAAAGACAATTTTATACCCTATTCTTGGAAGAAATGTGTGATTACCCTGATCTTTAAAAAAGGTGATAAGGCAAATTTAGAAAACTGGAGGCCTATCTCTCTTTTAAATACTGATTATAAGATATTGGCTAAAATTTTAAGCAGCCGTATTAAAAGTGTTATTAAAAGTGTGATTCATCCAGATCAGGTCTGCGGTATCCCCGGACGGTCCATCTGGGAGCATCTTAACCTTATACGGGACCTGATCTGGTACCAGAAGGATCGCAAGCAGCCTATAGCCACTTTATCCCTTGATTTTAAAAAAGCTTTTGACAGGGTATCACACTTTTATCTTTTTAGTGTTTTAAAAAAGATGGGGTTTCCTGTTGGTTTTATTGATAAAATTAAGCTTTTATACAATGACACGTATGCGCAGATTTTAATAAATGTTTTTTTAACAAAAGAGGTCGCCCTCCGATCCGGGGTAAAACAGGGTTGCCCCATGTCCCCCTTACTGTTTGTTTGTGCGATAGAACCACTCTTGTGCCGTTTACGTGAGGACAAGGTGGTTAGGGGGATCCCTGTTCCTGGAGGTGGGGGCGCCCAGGTAAAAGCGTTAGCATACATGGATGATGTGTCTGTATATTGTACCAGCTCCGCTGCCATAAACAGAGCAGTGCTGGATACGGAGATTTTTAGTGCTGGATCCGGTTTTAAATTAAATAAAGAAAAATGTGATTGTTTTATTGTAGGTCAATGGGAGCCCGAGCCACCAAAGATACCGGTCCAAAATGATGGGATAAAAATTTTGGGGATCCACTTTGATGAGCAAAATGATGGGTGTAAGAACTGGGACCTGGTTCTCACAAGATTGAGTCAAAAAATATCATTATGGCAGCTAAGAAAACTTACTATGGAGGGGAAGATTCTAATCATAAAAATGATCCTGCTCCCCATCATTTTGTACGCAGCGATGGTGTTTCCTCCAAATTCCCTATACTTTAAAAGACTAATGAAACCCATCTTTTATTTTCTGTGGAACTCCAAAATGGAAAAATTAAAGAGAATAACTGTATGTAAGAGTAAAAGGAATGGTGGCAAGGGACTCCCTGACCTAAAGTTGTTTTTATTAATAAAGTTTTTTGTGTTTTGTTACAAAAGTTTGAATAATGCTGGGGCTTTTACTTGTTTTTTAAGGTACAGCACGGGGTATGTTTTTAAAAAACTGCATGTTGATATTTTACCTAATCGTCCTGTCCTTTTATCCCCTCCGAAACAATATAAGATTTTAGAGACTATTATATCGGAATATGATTTGATAAATGTGGACAAGGGAGTCTTGTCAAATCAGCGAAAGTTGACAGCCGCCTGTAAGGGTCATGAGATTATGGAGGATGTGGCTAATTTTTCCCCGTCTAGGTGCTGATTAATTTGGAACAACGTCTCATGCCCTGCTCTTAGTAATACGCAAAAGGATCTGGCCTGGCAAATAGTCCACCAATGTCTCCCCACCAGGGCCTTCCAACATCGTAGGGGACTTGTGGCCAGTGCCAGATGCCCAAGAGACAGGTGTGCCCAGGAGGAGACGGTGTTCCACCTGTTCTGGTATTGTGCTTACGCACAAGAGGTATGGCAGGCAGTGGGCACGCTCCTGAAATGGGTGTGTGGGTTACGCACCCTAAATTGTGATGTGGTGTTATACGGTATAATTGATTGTCCTACCATGTACCAGGCAAAAATCGCATGGCTCATAATTAACAGTTTTAAAGAGGCTCTATGGAAAACCAGAAATATTTTACTGTTCAAGCATGATTGCATCCCTGTGAAAGACTGTATAGGTCTTGCATTATGTACCATGTACACGTATTATTTGAGAGACTGCAAAAAACAGGGAACATTGGAAGCAAAAAAGGCATGGTGTCTCCAGATATGGAACACTTTTATGTATTTATAATCATATTTTATTTGTGATTCTATGTCTTTTACTGTATTGCTTTTAATGTATTTTATCTCATGTTTTAAGTAAAATGCTGGTTTTATGTATGTTTATGTGATTTTATGTGATATTTATGTGATTTTATGTGATATTTTACTGTACCTGTAAATACCTGATTTGGGTTTTATGATGCGTTTCATGTGCACAAGTAACTGTGTTTTGTATCTAAAGTGTGACTTTTTGTTTGTAATGAGTGAGTTTAATAAAGCTTGTTTGAAACGTGATCTGTTCTTATCAGTTTAATATCTGATACGTCCCCTATCTGGGGACCATATATTAAATGGATTTTTAGAACAGGGAGATGGAAAAAGAGCTTGCTCTGTCCACTCCACGCATTGACCTGGTATTGCAGTACCTCCAGGACCGGTGCACCCCTTCTTAACCCAGTTTCCAAAAGCAGAACTCAATTCACCTGATTCATATTAGCCCGATTTAATGAATTGGAAGAAAGCATACGTCTTCATATGCACCTCAATTTGGCCCATTCACTTTTCACACTTCCTCCTTTTGTTTTTTATCGTTCACACTTTTTACTTTCTTTATTCATCCAAATAGCAAACTCATCACCACTCAACCTGACCAACTCGACTATGTCCCGTGCTGCAGTATCTTGTTCTCCGTCTTATCTAGATCATTTGCAATTGAATGGAATAGATCCCTTTTGGACAAAGTGGATTCACCTGCTGCTGCAGTGACCACAGGTGTGATAAGATCTAGAATTGGCATCTGGTGCGATCTCTCCGCTTCCACTCCAAAGAAAGTTACCTGTTTATTCCTATCATGCATTGGTTTTTGGGGTTTTCTTTGAGCAATGATGATGTCTTTAGTGGTCTGTTGGCTCCCTCTCCTGGAGGAAGAGTTTGCTTGCTCTTGGACAGTCTAAAAGAGAGGTCATGATAGACATTTAGCTTCTGAGCACAATTGGGGACAGTCATGGGTGATGAATGATTTGCAACCTGCTGCGAAGCCTGATACCGCAATATAAGGAACGTCAAATACTAAGAAAGGGCGGCCTATGAAAGAATTACTACTTTCAATAAGTACACTTAAACGGCTAATTGGGAATAGAAAAACTGTAAAAAGCCCTCTGAGAAAGCCCCCCTCTAACCTTTGTTAGTAAGCTTTTCTGTAGTCGCCTGTTGATGTATTTTCCGTTTGAACTGTGCACAACATGAAGAGACGGAACACTGGCGGCTTGTCACAATGCCTCCGCTGACATCACAATAGCGCTGCTGCCTAGAAAACAAGCTGCGCAGCAGAAGTTGTTCTTTGGGTGGGAGGGTGGGCTAGTGGAAGGAGGGGGCAAGTTCTTTTTTTCCCGGGTGGTAGGGGGATGACAGGAGAAGGGATGCGGGTGGTGAGAAGGGTACAGAGGGCAGGGTTTGGGGGCTGGGAAGGAAAGGGAAAAGATTAGGGTTTGGGGATGATGAAAGGGCTTTCTACGGGTAAGGATGGCAAAGGGTGGCAGTGACGGAAAGTCAGGCAACCTGTCCTGTCCGTCTTTTTGTATCGTGAATTGGAAAGACTGCAAGGGGGAGGGGAGTTGCTTGCGCCCTAAAGGAGGAGTTATTCAGATTCATTGCAGTGGGCGGCGGCTGCAAAACGCACCATTCTTCTTGTTTTTGCTCTGCAAAGCAGCCTTTTCAAGGGTTGGCTTGGGTGACAAAATGTCTTCTGTAGGCGTGGGTTTGTCTCCCTCTCGCTCTCTCTCCCTAAGATGTGTCCGGCATAGGCCAGGGTGCCACTCGAGGCCCAAACCAATTCTGGTTATTGCTTCTCGGCCTTTTGGCTAAGATCAAGTGTAGTTTGGGAGGGTACTACCTTGGTTGGTGCTGAAAGGTGCCAGGGTATTGCACAACTGCTGACCTTGGGGGAGTGTGCATCGTAGGATGTCATAGCCCTCTTGTGACGGACAGTTACCTGGGCAACGAGACGCGGTCACTTTATTATTTTCAAACTCATCCTTCAAAAAAAAAAAAAATCTGTTCTTATCAGTTTAATATCTGATATGTCCCCTATCTGGGGACCATATATTAAATGGATTTTTAGAACAGGGAGATGGAAAAAGAGCTTGCTCTGTCCACTCCACGCATTGACCTGGTATTGCAGTACCTCCAGGACCGGTGCACCCCTTCTTAACCCAGTTTCCAAAAGCAGAACTCAATTCACCTGATTCATATTAGCCCGATTTAATGAATTGGAAGAAAGCATACGTCTTCATATGCACCTCAATTTGGCCCATTCACTTTTCACACTTCCTCCTTTTGTTTTTTATCGTTCACACTTTTTACTTTCTTTATTCATCCAAATAGCAAACTCATCACCACTCAACCTGACCAACTCGACTATGTCCCGTGCTGCAGTATCTTGTTCTCCGTCTTATCTAGATCATTTGCAATTGAATGGAATAGATCCCTTTTGGACAAAGTGGATTCACCTGCTGCTGCAGTGACCACAGGTGTGATAAGATCTAGAATTGGCATCTGGTGCGATCTCTTCGCTTCCACTCCAAAGAAAGTTACCTGTTTATTCCTATCATGCATTGGTTTTTGGGGTTTTCTTTGAGCAATGATGATGTCTTTAGTGGTCTGTTGGCTCCCTCTCCTGGAGGAAGAGTTTGCTTGCTCTTGGACAGTCTAAAAGAGAGGTCATGATAGACATTTAGCTTCTGAGCACAATTGGGGACAGTCATGGGTGATGAATGATTTGCAACCTGCTGCGAAGCCTGATACCGCAATATAAGGAACGTCAAATACTAAGAAAGGGCGGCCTATGAAAGAATTACTACTTTCAATAAGTACACTTAAACGGCTAATTGGGAATAGAAAAACTGTAAAAAGCCCTCTGAGAAAGCCCCCCTCTAACCTTTGTTAGTAAGCTTTTCTGTAGTCGCCTGTTGATGTATATTCCGTTTGAACTGTGCACAACATGAAGAGACGGAACACTGGCGGCTTGTCACAATGCCCCCGCTGACATCACAATAGCGCTGCTGCCTAGAAAACAAGCTGCGCAGCAGAAGTTGTTCTTTGGGTGGGAGGGTGGGCTAGTGGAAGGAGGGGGCAAGTTCTTTTTTTCCCGGGTGGTAGGGGGATGACAGGAGAAGGGATGCGGGTGGTGAGAAGGGTACAGAGGGCTGGGTTTGGGGGCTGGGAAGGAAAGGGAAAAGATTAGGGTTTGGGGATGATGAAAGGGCTTTCTACGGGTAAGGATGGCAAAGGGTGGCAGTGACGGAAAGTCAGGCAACCTGTCCTGTCCGTCTTTTTGTATCGTGAATTGGAAAGACTGCAAGGGGGAGGGGAGTTGCTTGCGCCCTAAAGGAGGAGTTATTCAGATTCATTGCAGTGGGCGGCGGCTGCAAAACGCACCATTCTTCTTGTTTTTGCTCTGCAAAGCAGCCTTTTCAAGGGTTGGCTTGGGTGACAAAATGTCTTCTGTAGGCGTGGGTTTGTCTCCCTCTCGCTCTCTCTCCCTAAGATGTGTCCGGCATAGGCCAGGGTGCCACTCGAGGCCCAAACCAATTCTGGTTATCGCTTCTCGGCCTTTTGGCTAAGATCAAGTGTAGTATCTGTTCTTATCAGTTTAATATCTGATACGTCCCCTATCTGGGGACCATATATTAAATGGATGTTTAGAACAGGGAGATGGAAAAAGAGCTTGCTCTGTCCACTCCACGCATTGACCTGGTATTGCAGTACCTCCAGGACCGGTGCACCCCTTCTTAACCCAGTTTCCAAAAGCAGAACTCAATTCACCTGATTCATATTAGCCCGATTTAATGAATTGGAAGAAAGCATACATCTTCATATGCACCTCAATTTGGCCCATTCACTTTTCACACTTCCTCCTTTTGTTTTTTATCGTTCACACTTTTTACTTTCTTTATTCATCCAAACAGCAAACTCATCACCACTCAACCTGACCAACTCGACTATGTCCCGTGCTGCAGTATCTTGTTCTCCGTCTTATCTAGATCATTTGCAATTGAATGGAATAGATCCCTTTTGGACAAAGTGGATTCACCTGCTGCTGCAGTGACCACAGGTGTGATAAGATCTAGAATTGGCATCTGGTGCGATCTCTCCGCTTCCACTCCAAAGAAAGTTACCTGTTTATTCCTATCATGCATTGGTTTTTGGGGTTTTCTTTGAGCAATGATGATGTCTTTAGTGGTCTGTTGGCTCCCTCTCCTGGAGGAAGAGTTTGCTTGCTCTTGGACAGTCTAAAAGAGAGGTCATGATAGACATTTAGCTTCTGAGCACAATTGGGGACAGTCATGGGTGATGAATGATTTGCAACCTGCTGCGAAGCCTGATACCGCAATATAAGGAACGTCAAATACTAAGAAAGGGCGGCCTATGAAAGAATTACTACTTTCAATAAGTACACTTAAACGGCTAATTGGGAATAGAAAAACTGTAAAAAGCCCTCTGAGAAAGCCCCCCTCTAACCTTTGTTAGTAAGCTTTTCTGTAGTCGCCTGTTGATGTATTTTCCGTTTGAACTGTGCACAACATGAAGAGACGGAACACTGGCGGCTTGTCACAATGCCCCCGCTGACATCACAATAGCGCTGCTGCCTAGAAAACAAGCTGCGCAGCAGAAGTTGTTCTTTGGGTGGGAGGGTGGGCTAGTGGAAGGAGGGGGCAAGTTCTTTTTTTCCCGGGTGGTAGGGGGATGACAGGAGAAGGGATGCGGGTGGTGAGAAGGGTACAGAGGGCAGGGTTTGGGGGCTGGGAAGGAAAGGGAAAAGATTAGGGTTTGGGGATGATGAAAGGGCTTTCTACGGGTAAGGATGGCAAAGGGTGGCAGTGACGGAAAGTCAGGCAACCTGTCCTGTCCGTCTTTTTGTATCGTGAATTGGAAAGACTGCAAGGGGGAGGGGAGTTGCTTGCGCCCTAAAGGAGGAGTTATTCAGATTCATTGCAGTGGGCGGCGGCTGCAAAACGCACCATTCTTCTTGTTTTTGCTCTGCAAAGCAGCCTTTTCAAGGGTTGGCTTGGGTGACAAAATGTCTTCTGTAGGCGTGGGTTTGTCTCCCTCTCGCTCTCTCTCCCTAAGATGTGTCCGGCATTAGCCAGGGTGCCACTCGAGGCCCAAACCAATTCTGGTTATCGCTTCTCGGCCTTTTGGCTAAGATCAAGTGTAGTCCCTTCATTGGGTTTGCCTTGGTCTTGGCTGGGAGGGGCCCGGGCTTGCACAACCGCCGGCCTCGGGGATTGTTGCGCCTTTTGGTGCTTACGTCCCCTTGTGGCTGGTGGTTCCTGGGCTCGGGAGGCGATCACCCAGGCACTGCGCTTTTGTGTGGTGGCCTGCTGGCCTTCGGGGCTACCTTGATTCTGAAAATTGTGGATGAAATCTCATCTGTTCTTATCAGTTTAATATCTGATACGTCCCCTATCTGGGGACCATATATTAAATGGATTTTTAGAACAGGGAGATGGAAAAAGAGCTTGCTCTGTCCACTCCACGCATTGACCTCGTATTGCAGTACCTCCAGGACCGGTGCACCCCTTCTTAACCCAGTTTCCAAAAGCAGAACTCAATTCACCTGATTCATATTAGCCCGATTTAATGAATTGGAAGAAAGCATACGTCTTCATATGCACCTCAATTTGGCCCATTCACTTTTCACACTTCCTCCTTTTGTTTTTTATCGTTCACACTTTTTACTTTCTTTATTCATCCAAATAGCAAACTCATCACCACTCAACCTGACCAACTCGACTATGTCCCGTGCTGCAGTATCTTGTTCTCCGTCTTATCTAGATCATTTGCAATTGAATGGAATAGATCCCTTTTGGACAAAGTGGATTCACCTGCTGCTGCAGTGACCACAGGTGTGATAAGATCTAGAATTGGCATCTGGTGCGATCTCTCCGCTTCCACTCCAAAGAAAGTTACCTGTTTATTCCTATCATGCATTGGTTTTTGGGGTTTTCTTTGAGCAATGATGATGTCTTTAGTGGTCTGTTGGCTCCCTCTCCTGGAGGAAGAGTTTGCTTGCTCTTGGACAGTCTAAAAGAGAGGTCATGATAGACATTTAGCTTCTGAGCACAATTGGGGACAGTCATGGGTGATGAATGATTTGCAACCTGCTGCGAAGCCTGATACCGCAATATAAGGAACGTCAAATACTAAGAAAGGGCGGCCTATGAAAGAATTACTACTTTCAATAAGTACACTTAAACGGCTAATTGGGAATAGAAAAACTGTAAAAAGCCCTCTGAGAAAGCCCCCCTCTAACCTTTGTTAGTAAGCTTTTCTGTAGTCGCCTGTTGATGTATTTTCCGTTTGAACTGTGCACAACATGAAGAGACGGAACACTGGCGGCTTGTCACAATGCCCCCGCTGACATCACAATAGCGCTGCTGCCTAGAAAACAAGCTGCGCAGCAGAAGTTGTTCTTTGGGTGGGAGGGTGGGCTAGTGGAAGGAGGGGGCAAGTTCTTTTTTTCCCGGGTGGTAGGGGGATGACAGGAGAAGGGATGCGGGTGGTGAGAAGGGTACAGAGGGCAGGGTTTGGGGGCTGGGAAGGAAAGGGAAAAGATTAGGGTTTGGGGATGATGAAAGGGCTTTCTACGGGTAAGGATGGCAAAGGGTGGCAGTGACGGAAAGTCAGGCAACCTGTCCTGTCCGTCTTTTTGTATCGTGAATTGGAAAGACTGCAAGGGGGAGGGGAGTTGCTTGCGCCCTAAAGGAGGAGTTATTCAGATTCATTGCAGTGGGCGGCGGCTGCAAAACGCACCATTCTTCTTGTTTTTGCTCTGCAAAGCAGCCTTTTCAAGGGTTGGCTTGGGTGACAAAATGTCTTCTGTAGGCGTGGGTTTGTCTCCCTCTCGCTCTCTCTCCCTAAGATGTGTCCGGCATAGGCCAGGGTGCCACTCGAGGCCCAAACCAATTCTGGTTATCGCTTCTCGGCCTTTTAGCTAAGATCAAGTGTAGTATCTGTTCTTATCAGTTTAATATCTGATACGTCCCCTATCTGGGGACCATATATTAAATGGATTTTTAGAACAGGGAGATGGAAAAAGAGCTTGCTCTGTCCACTCCACGCATTGACCTGGTATTGCAGTACCTCCAGGACCGGTGCACCCCTTCTTAACCCAGTTTCCAAAAGCAGAACTCAATTCACCTGATTCATATTAGCCCGATTTAATGAATTGGAAGAAAGCATACGTCTTCATATGCACCTCAATTTGGCCCATTCACTTTTCACACTTCCTCCTTTTGTTTTTTATCGTTCACACTTTTTACTTTCTTTATTCATCCAAATAGCAAACTCATCACCACTCAACCTGACCAACTCGACTATGTCCCGTGCTGCAGTATCTTGTTCTCCGTCTTATCTAGATCATTTGCAATTGAATGGAATAGATCCCTTTTGGACAAAGTGGATTCACCTGCTGCTGCAGTGACCACAGGTGTGATAAGATCTAGAATTGGCATCTGGTGCGATCTCTCCGCTTCCACTCCAAAGAAAGTTACCTGTTTATTCCTATCATGCATTGGTTTTTGGGGTTTTCTTTGAGCAATGATGATGTCTTTAGTGGGCTGTTGGCTCCCTCTCCTGGAGGAAGAGTTTGCTTGCTCTTGGACAGTCTAAAAGAGAGGTCATGATAGACATTTAGCTTCTAAGCACAATTGGGGACAGTCATGGGTGATGAATGATTTGCAACCTGCTGCGAAGCCTGATACCGCAATATAAGGAACGTCAAATACTAAGAAAGGGCGGCCTATGAAAGAATTACTACTTTCAATAAGTACACTTAAACGGCTAATTGGGAATAGAAAAACTGTAAAAAGCCCTCTGAGAAAGCCCCCCTCTAACCTTTGTTAGTAAGCTTTTCTGTAGTCGCCTGTTGATGTATTTTCCGTTTGAACTGTGCACAACATGAAGAGACGGAACACTGGCGGCTTGTCACAATGCCCCCGCTGACATCACAATAGCGCTGCTGCCTAGAAAACAAGCTGCGCAGCAGAAGTTGTTCTTTGGGTGGGAGGGTGGGCTAGTGGAAGGAGGGGGCAAGTTCTTTTTTTCCCGGGTGGTAGGGGGATGACAGGAGAAGGGATGCGGGTGGTGAGAAGGGTACAGAGGGCAGGGTTTGGGGGCTGGGAAGGAAAGGGAAAAGATTAGGGTTTGGGGATGATGAAAGGGCTTTCTACGGGTAAGGATGGCAAAGGGTGGCAGTGACGGAAAGTCAGGCAACCTGTCCTGTCCGTCTTTTTGTATCGTGAATTGGAAAGACTGCAAGGGGGAGGGGAGTTGCTTGCGCCCTAAAGGAGGAGTTATTCAGATTCATTGCAGTGGGCGGCGGCTGCAAAACGCACCATTCTTCTTGTTTTTGCTCTGCAAAGCAGCCTTTTCAAGGGTTGGCTTGGGTGACAAAATGTCTTCTGTAGGCGTGGGTTTGTCTCCCTCTCGCTCTCTCTCCCTAAGATGTGTCCGGCATAGGCCAGGGTGCCACTCGAGGCCCAAACCAATTCTGGTTATCGCTTCTCGGCCTTTTGGCTAAGATCAAGAGTAGTCCCTTCATAGGGTTTGCCTTGGTCTTGGCTGGGAGGGGCCCGGGCTTGCACAACCGCCGGCCTCGGGGATTGTTGCGCCTTTTGGTGCTTACGTCCCCTTGTGGCTGGTGGTTCCTGGGCTCGGGAGGCGATCACCCAGGCACTGCGCTTTTGTGTGGTGGCCTGCTGGCCTTCGGGGCTACCTTGATTCTGAAAATTGCGGATGAAATCTCATCTGTTCTTATCAGTTTAATATCTGATACGTCCCCTATCTGGGGACCATATATTAAATGGATTTTTAGAACAGGGAGATGGAAAAAGAGCTTGCTCTGTCCACTCCACGCATTGACCTGGTATTGCAGTACCTCCAGGACCGGTGCACCCCTTCTTAACCCAGTTTCCAAAAGCAGAACTCAATTCACCTGATTCATATTAGCCCGATTTAATGAATTGGAAGAAAGCATACGTCTTCATATGCACCTCAATTTGGCCCATTCACTTTTCACACTTCCTCCTTTTGTTTTTTATCGTTCACACTTTTTACTTTCTTTATTCATCCAAATAGCAAACTCATCACCACTCAACCTGACCAACTCGACTATGTCCCGTGCTGCAGTATCTTGTTCTCCGTCTTATCTAGATCATTTGCAATTGAATGGAATAGATCCCTTTTGGACAAAGTGGATTCACCTGCTGCTGCAGTGACCACAGGTGTGATAAGATCTAGAATTGGCATCTGGTGCGATCTCTCCGCTTCCACTCCAAAGAAAGTTACCTGTTTATTCCTATCATGCATTGGTTTTTGGGGTTTTCTTTGAGCAATGATGATGTCTTTAGTGGGCTGTTGGCTCCCTCTCCTGGAGGAAGAGTTTGCTTGCTCTTGGACAGTCTAAAAGAGAGGTCATGATAGACATTTAGCTTCTGAGCACAATTGGGGACAGTCATGGGTGATGAATGATTTGCAACCTGCTGCGAAGCCTGATACCGCAATATAAGGAACGTCAAATACTAAGAAAGGGCGGCCTATGAAAGAATTACTACTTTCAATAAGTACACTTAAACGGCTAATTGGGAATAGAAAAACTGTAAAAAGCCCTCTGAGAAAGCCCCCCTCTAACCTTTTTTAGTAAGCTTTTCTGTAGTCGCCTGTTGATGTATTTTCCGTTTGAACTGTGCACAACATGAAGAGACGGAACACTGGCGGCTTGTCACAATGCCCCCGCTGACATCACAATAGCGCTGCTGCCTAGAAAACAAGCTGCGCAGCAGAAGTTGTTCTTTGGGTGGGAGGGTGGGCTAGTGGAAGGAGGGGGCAAGTTCTTTTTTTCCCGGGTGGTAGGGGGATGACAGGAGAAGGGATGCGGGTGGTGAGAAGGGTACAGAGGGCAGGGTTTGGGGCCTGGGAAGGAAAGGGAAAAGATTAGGGTTTGGGGATGATGAAAGGGCTTTCTACGGGTAAGGATGGCAAAGGGTGGCAGTGACGGAAAGTCAGGCAACCTGTCCTGTCCGTCTTTTTGTATCGTGAATTGGAAAGACTGCAAGGGGGAGGGGAGTTGCTTGCGCCCTAAAGGAGGAGTTATTCAGATTCATTGCAGTGGGCGGCGGCTGCAAAACGCACCATTCTTCTTGTTTTTGCTCTGCAAAGCAGCCTTTTCAAGGGTTGGCTTGGGTGACAAAATGTCTTCTGTAGGCGTGGGTTTGTCTCCCTCTCGCTCTCTCTCCCTAAGATGTGTCCGGCATAGGCCAGGGTGCCACTCGAGGCCCAAACCAATTCTGGTTATCGCTTCTCGGCCTTTTGGCTAAGATCAAGTGTAGTATCTGTTCTTATCAGTTTAATATCTGATACGTCCCCTATCTGGGGACCATATATTAAATGGATTTTTAGAACAGGGAGATGGAAAAAGAGCTTGCTCTGTCCACTCCACGCATTGACCTGGTATTGCAGTACCTCCAGGACCGGTGCACCCCTTCTTAACCCAGTTTCCAAAAGCAGAACTCAATTCACCTGATTCATATTAGCCCGATTTAATGAATTGGAAGAAAGCATACGTCTTCATATGCACCTCAATTTGGCCCATTCACTTTTCACACTTCCTCCTTTTGTTTTTTATCGTTCACACTTTTTACTTTCTTTATTCATCCAAATAGCAAACTCATCACCACTCAACCTGACCAACTCGACTATGTCCCGTGCTGCAGTATCTTGTTCTCCGTCTTATCTAGATCATTTGCAATTGAATGGAATAGATCCCTTTTGGACAAAGTAGATTCACCTGCTGCTGCAGTGACCACAGGTGTGATAAGATCTAGAATTGGCATCTGGTGCGATCTCTCCGCTTCCACTCCAAAGAAAGTTACCTGTTTATTCCTATCATGCATTGGTTTTTGGGGTTTTCTTTGAGCAATGATGATGTCTTTAGTGGGCTGTTGGCTCCCTCTCCTGGAGGAAGAGTTTGCTTGCTCTTGGACAGTCTAAAAGAGAGGTCATGATAGACATTTAGCTTCTGAGCACAATTGGGGACAGTCATGGGTGATGAATGATTTGCAACCTGCTGCGAAGCCTGATACCGCAATATAAGGAACGTCAAATACTAAGAAAGGGCGGCCTATGAAAGAATTACTACTTTCAATAAGTACACTTAAACGGCTAATTGGGAATAGAAAAACTGTAAAAAGCCCTCTGAGAAAGCCCCCCTCTAACCTTTGTTAGTAAGCTTTTCTGTAGTCGCCTGTTGATGTATTTTCCGTTTGAACTGTGCACAACATGAAGAGACGGAACACTGGAGGCTTGTCACAATGCCCCCGCTGACATCACAATAGCGCTGCTGCCTAGAAAACAAGCTGCGCAGCAGAAGTTGTTCTTTGGGTGGGAGGGTGGGCTAGTGGAAGGAGGGGGCAAGTTCTTTTTTTCCCGGGTGGTAGGGGGATGACAGGAGAAGGGATGCGGGTGGTGAGAAGGGTACAGAGGGCAGGGTTTGGGGGCTGGGAAGGAAAGGGAAAAGATTAGGGTTTGGGGATGATGAAAGGGCTTTCTACGGGTAAGGATGGCAAAGGGTGGCAGTGACGGAAAGTCAGGCAACCTGTCCTGTCCGTCTTTTTGTATCGTGAATTGGAAAGACTGCAAGGGGGAGGGGAGTTGCTTGCGCCCTAAAGGAGGAGTTATTCAGATTCATTGCAGTGGGCGGCGGCTGCAAAACGCACCATTCTTCTTGTTTTTGCTCTGCAAAACAGCCTTTTCAAGGGTTGGCTTGGGTGACAAAATGTCTTCTGTAGGCGTGGGTTTGTCTCCCTCTCGCTCTCTCTCCCTAAGATGTGTCCGGCATAGGCCAGGGTGCCACTCGAGGCCCAAACCAATTCTGGTTATCGCTTCTCGGCCTTTTGGCTAAGATCAAGTGTAGTATCTGTTCTTATCAGTTTAATATCTGATACGTCCCCTATCTGGGGACCATATATTAAATGGATTTTTAGAACAGGGAGATGGAAAAAGAGCTTGCTCTGTCCACTCCACGCATTGACCTGGTATTGCAGTACCTCCAGGACCGGTGCACCCCTTCTTAACCCAGTTTCCAAAAGCAGAACTCAATTCACCTGATTCATATTAGCCCGATTTAATGAATTGGAAGAAAGCATACGTCTTCATATGCACCTCAATTTGGCCCATTCACTTTTCACACTTCCTCCTTTTGTTTTTTATCGTTCACACTTTTTACTTTCTTTATTCATCCAAATAGCAAACTCATCACCACTCAACCTGACCAACTCGACTATGTCCCGTGCTGCAGTATCTTGTTCTCCGTCTTATCTAGATCATTTGCAATTGAATGGAATAGATCCCTTTTGGACAAAGTGGATTCACCTGCTGCTGCAGTGACCACAGGTGTGATAAGATCTAGAATTGGCATCTGGTGCGATCTCTCCGCTTCCACTCCAAAGAAAGTTACCTGTTTATTCCTATCATGCATTGGTTTTTGGGGTTTTCTTTGAGCAATGATGATGTCTTTAGTGGGCTGTTGGCTCCCTCTCCTGGAGGAAGAGTTTGCTTGCTCTTGGACAGTCTAAAAGAGAGGTCATGATAGACATTTAGCTTCTGAGCACAATTGGGGACAGTCATGGGTGATGAATGATTTGCAACCTGCTGCGAAGCCTGATACCGCAATATAAGGAACGTCAAATACTAAGAAAGGGCGGCCTATGAAAGAATTACTACTTTCAATAAGTACACTTAAACGGCTAATTGGGAATAGAAAAACTGTAAAAAGCCCTCTGAGAAAGCCCCCCTCTAACCTTTGTTAGTAAGCTTTTCTGTAGTCGCCTGTTGATGTATTTTCCGTTTGAACTGTGCACAACATGAAGAGACGGAACACTGGCGGCTTGTCACAATGCCCCCGCTGACATCACAATAGCGCTGCTGCCTAGAAAACAAGCTGCGCAGCAGAAGTTGTTCTTTGGGTGGGAGGGTGGGCTAGTGGAAGGAGGGAGCAAGTTCTTTTTTTCCCGGGTGGTAGGGGGATGACAGGAGAAGGGATGCGGGTGGTGAGAAGGGTACAGAGGGCAGGGTTTGGGGGCTGGGAAGGAAAGGGAAAAGATTAGGGTTTGGGGATGATGAAAGGGCTTTCTACGGGTAAGGATTGCAAAGGGTGGCAGTGACGGAAAGTCAGGCAACCTGTCCTGTCCGTCTTTTTGTATCGTGAATTGGAAAGACTGCAAGGGGGAGGGGAGTTGCTTGCGCCCTAAAGGAGGAGTTATTCAGATTCATTGCAGTGGGCGGCGGCTGCAAAACGCACCATTCTTCTTGTTTTTGCTCTGCAAAGCAGCCTTTTCAAGGGTTGGCTTGGGTGACAAAATGTCTTCTGTAGGTGTGGGTTTGTCTCCCTCTCGCTCTCTCTCCCTAAGATGTGTCCGGCATAGGCCAGGGTGCCACTCGAGGCCCAAACCAATTCTGGTTATCGCTTCTCGGCCTTTTGGCTAGGATCAAGTGCTTTTCAGGCAGGAGATCCTAGTTGACGGGCACTCGGGTACCCCTCTCCTTGGCCTGGCAGGATCGTCCACTTCGGTGGGCTTCACCTGCCTGCTGCTTTTGGGGAGAGGGATTAGTCCCAGGGTAACGGGTTGCGATCCCCCCCAGCGCTCAGGTGTTCTCTGTAAAGAACTCTGGGTGCGCAGGTTGCAAGTGGCGGCAATTTGCATTTGTTGCGTTTTTCCATGGAGGTTGACCCCAACCTCGTGCCTCCCTTTGCGAGGCTGAAAAATACCGTCCGGGTCCACTTTACGGATGGTGGTTCCGATTCTAGGAATTTGGGGTATGTAGTCCAGGACGTGCTCGAGAATCTTCTCCATGTGAGGAAGGAAGAAATTTTGTCCATCCAGGACTACCCCAGACGTGGAGACTATGATGTTACGTTCACAGGAGAAGGGATTTTCAGAGATGTATTGAACAGGGTAAGACAGGTTGAAGATGATCCAGTGTTAAATGGGATCCAGGTTATCGAACACGTCCTGGATGAGGTAAAAATGGTTGTTGTAAAAATATTCTCACCTTTTGTTACTGCTCCTGAAATCATGTCCTTTTTAGCTATTTATTTCAAGAGTGTTAAGTGTATTGGTAAGATTTTAAATGAATTTAATATATGGACATCTAAATGGAAATTTTTAGTTAAATGTGTAAGGAATCCTTACGTACCGGGTGGGGTGCAGCTCCCACCCGCCCGGTTCAAGATAGGACAAACAAATGGGGATTTTTATTTTTCTGGTATGCCCGCTTATTGTAGGATCTGTGGAAAATATGGCCATGCTAAAGAGCATTGTAAGTCAACATGTAGGAATTGTGCTGCTCAGGATCATGAAACAAAAGATTGTAAAAAGGAAAAGAAATGCAGTTTTTGTCAGACCCCTGGTCATTTTTATTTTTCATGTCCTCACAGGTTCCGGGAGGAGGAGCAGAGGGGAAAGCCCAACACATCCGGACAGGAGCCATCAGATCGGACCACCCATCAGGAGGAGGAATGACAACCCGGAGCCTCAGGAGGTGGCGAGAGTGTGCCACCTGACGGTGGCTCCTCCGAGGCTGTGACGGGTAAAAAATCTGACCACAAGAGCTGGCTACATGACCACAGGGAAGGCAAAAGGAGGGCTGAGAAAGATCAAAAAGGTACCGTCGGTAAGACCAAGAGGGAGCGACAAAAGGTCGACACCGAGTCCCACACGCAGTCTGGGTCTCCTAATACCGAGGGTGGTGACTGGTCAGTGGTTTCCCGAAAAAAGAAGAAAGATAGTTCTGTGGGGGCAGTTTGTGGGGAACAGATGGACACGTCTCCGGAAGGGGTTGTGGACGCTGGGCCCCCTCCTGGGGTCCTGGACCCTGTCCCTTCGGGTGGGGTTCGGGACCTTGCTGCCTCCGGGGACTCAGAGGCTCTGCCATGTGCACAACCCCCCACTGTAAGACGACCTTCCTTAGGTCAGGGGGGTGTGGCGGAGCCTCAAGGGGACCCACCTGATACAGACCTAAACGATCGGCCAATGGAGACCCAGCGCGTGGTGCCTGTCAGCCCTCCGAGCTACTCCGATGTAGTGTCGGGTTCTTTTCCAAGTGGTAGTCTTTCCTCCTCCACGGAGTCGCTCATTACGGTCGGATCGATTGAGAGCGAGAGCGCAAATTCGGTGGTCTGATCGGGCTCCTCGGATAGGTAAACTTCTTGCTCTTACTAACCCACTAACCTTTTTTTATGATGGCAGAGCTGAAAGGTATTTCTCTTAATGTAAGAGGCATAAAAACTAAAATAAGAAGAACCGCCCTTTTAAATTTTTTAACATGCCTTACTGCATCAGTGTTCTTTTTACAGGAGTGTAACATCCCAAATAAGATGTCTTATCAAAAATATAAGGAAGAGTGGAAACATGGGCCATCCGTCTGGTCAGGGTCTAATGCCATAGGATCAGCAGGGGTCGCTATACTTTTTAAAGGGGATGTTTTAATTGATTTTATCCAGGAAATTTTACCAGGTCGCATTTTATTGGTTAAAGCTTTTATACATGGTAAAAGATGGCAGTTTTTAAATTTTTATGGGTCACCTGATAAAAATGAGAGAACTGAAATGTTAGAGCTTTTACCTTTATTTATTAATAATTCTGAACCTTTTATTTTGGCAGGCGATTTTAATTGTGTTTTAAAAGGTGAAAACCGGCGTTCCAGTTCTGTAAGTAGAAATTATGACAAAACCTCGGGAATACTAAGTAACATCATAAAAGACGCCAGATTAATGGATGTATATAAAGAGTGTAATAGAGGTAGCCCGGAGGACGCCGGTTTCACCTGGAGCAATGCTATTTGTAGCTCCAGGATAGATTTTATCTTTGGTTCAGACAAAATAATACCTACGAAATGTGAAGTTTTAACCAATATTTTTTCAGATCACAAACTTTTATCTTTTAGTGTCAAAACAAATGAAAACAAGAAGTGTGGTAAGAAAACTTGGAAAATGAATGTGTCCCTTTTAAATGACCCACAGATTTTATCAGATTTTATTACATTTTATCAAAAATGTAGGAGGGATAAAAGCCCTAATCTTTCTATAAGTGCATGGTGGGAGAGCATGAAGGTAAAAATAAGAGATTTTTTTATTAAAAAAAAGTATACATAAAGCCAAAGAAAGATATGAGGTGTATAAAGCCCTAAATATCCGGTTACAGACATTGATTAAATTTAAAGATAATGGTTTGGAGGTGGATAATGATATTTTAAAATTAAAAGAGGAAATAGCAAAATGGATAGAGCAAAAAGGTAAAGAAATTATTTTCCGCTCCAGAGTCAAAAATATAGAAAAAGATGAAAAATGCTCCCGTTATTTCTTCATGAAAAATAAAAAGGAAAAGGTAATATTTGATAATATTGATGGGGAAAAGAATATAACAACTATGTTGGGAAAAGTGGAGGAATATTTTACTAATCTTTTTAATGAGAAAACAGTTGATCAAAATTTACTGAATGATTCATTAGAAGAACTAAACTGTGTTTTAGACCCGACCTCCCAAGAGTTTTTATCCCAAGTTTTAACCCATCAAGAAATTTTACCTTTTTCTGTGAGTTTTTATGACATTTTAAAAGATGATTTGTTTTCTCTTTTTACTGAGGTTTTTAACAATAAGATTTTACTTAATTCATGGAAGAAAGGAGAAGTCTCATTGTTATTCAAAAAAGGTGACAAATCAAAGCTGGAGAATTGGAGGCCCATTACCCTTCTAAACTGTGATTATAAAATAATGGCCAAAATCTGTGCAAATCGACTTAAAACGGTAATTAGCAAAATTGTGCATTCAAACCAAGTATGCGGAGTGCCAGGAAGGAGTATATGGGATAACCTGAATCTAGTAAAAGATTGTATGGAGGATGTCAAGAGCAGAAAAGGGAAAATGGCGATTTTATCAATTGATTTTGAAAAAGCATTTGATCGTGTTTCACATTTTTACCTTTTTAAAGTTTTAGAAAAGATGGGCATACCAGACGGGTTTTTATTATCTCTTAAGGCGTTTTATACTGATTGCACAAGTAAGATTTTAGTAAATGGTTTTAAGTCACAGGATGTGCTTTTAAAATCAGGGGTGAAGCAGGGGTGCCCCTTGTCCCCACTACTTTTTATCTGTGCACTTGAACCCTTACTGTGTGCTATACGGCGAGATGAGAGGATCCGTGGTGTACCTCTACCTGGGGGCAAAGGAGTGGAGGCCAAGGTAGTAGGTTACATGGATGACGTGGCATTCCTCTGTCGTGACGCCCCTTCGCTGACAAGAGCTATTGATCGTATTCAACCCTTTTGTTTGTCCTCAGGTTTTAAGATAAATTTTAATAAATGTAATATTTTAAATGTGGGGGGAATGCTTTTAACTGATGTTTCCATTGCTGTAACTGAGTCCCTTACTATTTTAGGTGTAACATTCAGTGAGCAAAATGATGGTGGTAGTAGTTGGGACTCAGTTGCTCAGAAAGTTAATATGAAAATATGCATGTGGAACATGAGAAAACTGACAATGGAGGGTAAAGTATTGATTTTAAAAATGGTGATTTTACCCCTTTTATTGTATCTCAGTCTTGTTTTCCCCCCACCTGTGAATGTTTTAAAGAAAATTACTAAAAATTGTTTTACCTTTTTCTGGGGCTCTAAAATGGAGAAGCTGAAAAGAGAGATTGTCATAAAACAAAAGACAAATGGTGGTAAAGATTTTCCTGATTTTAATAGGTTTCTTTTAATCCATTTTTTCTGTTACTGTTTTAATGCCATTTTTAAAGATCACTATTGGTCCTATTTTATGCGTTTTAACACAGGTTTTTTTATGAGAAAGTTTGGATGGTTTGAAATTGTTTTATCTCTCCCCCATGCTTTTAACCTGCCAGCGCATTATGAGATTTTAAGGAAAATAGTGTCTGATTTTAGCCTAAGTAAGAAAAAAGTAGAGGAATTAACTAATAGTAAGAAACTAATAAAGGAACTACGTAATGATGAGGCAATATGCAGTATTAACAGATTTGATGATGATAAAAGTAAATGTATTTGGAAATTAATTAGTGTCTTTTATCTTTTTAATGAACAGAGAGATCTGGCTTGGAGCTGTGCGCACCAGTGTCTTCCTTGCCGGGCATTCCAGTATAGAAGAGGATTTGTGAGGTCTGCCATCTGCCCAAGATCCGGATGCCAAGAACAAGAGACTGTAAAGCATATATTATGGACTTGTTGGTTTGCAAAACGGTTCTGGAGAAGACTTTGCCCCCTGTTGGAAAAGATGGCAGGCCTCAAGGACTTGGACTATCATGCCATATTGTACGGACTTGTGGAATGCCCAACACCGGACCAAAAAATAATGGCTTGGAAGACACTGAACTGTGCCAAGTCAGCTCTCTGGAAAGCACGGAACATTGCTATTTTTAAACAAGATATTTTATCAGTGAATGATGTTTTAAAATAATGTATTAGCGAAATGTATATTTATTTTTTAATTGACAAGAAAAAGGACGTAACTGTGTCCAAAAAATGGCTTGCCAGCCAATGGAATTCTTTCATTTAAATGTTTGTACATGTTTTATTGCTTTTACATATATGTTATTATAATTTCATTCGCTGTAAATCTTGTTAAATTTTAAAATAAACTGGTTTTACCCCTAAGAGGGGGTAGCCAAATTAAAAAAAATCTGTTCTTATCAGTTTAATATCTGATACGTCCCCTATCTGGGGACCATATATTAAATGGATTTTTAGAACAGGGAGATGGAAAAAGAGCTTGCTCTGTCCACTCCACGCATTGACCTGGTATTGCAGTACCTCCAGGACCGGTGCACCCCTTCTTAACCCAGTTTCCAAAAGCAGAACTCAATTCACCTGATTCATATTAGCCCGATTTAATGAATTGGAAGAAAGCATACGTCTTCATATGCACCTCAATTTGGCCCATTCACTTTTCACACTTCCTCCTTTTGTTTTTTATCGTTCACACTTTTTACTTTCTTTATTCATCCAAATAGCAAACTCATCACCACTCAACCTGACCAACTCGACTATGTCCCGTGCTGCAGTATCTTGTTCTCCGTCTTATCTAGATGAATTGCAATTGAATGGAATAGATCCCTTTTGGACAAAGTGGATTCACCTGCTGCTGCAGTGACCACAGGTGTGATAAGATCTAGAATTGGCATCTGGTGCGATCTCTCCGCTTCCACTCCAAAGAAAGTTACCTGTTTATTCCTATCATGCATTGGTTTTTGGGGTTTTCTTTGAGCAATGATGATGTCTTTAGTGGGCTGTTGGCTCCCTCTCCTGGAGGAAGAGTTTGCTTGCTCTTGGACAGTCTAAAAGAGAGGTCATGATAGACATTTAGCTTCTGAGCACAATTGGGGACAGTCATGGGTGATGAATGATTTGCAACCTGCTGCGAAGCCTGATACCGCAATATAAGGAACGTCAAATACTAAGAAAAGGCGGCCTATGAAAGAATTACTACTTTCAATAAGTACACTTAAACGGCTAATTGGGAATAGAAAAACTGTAAAAAGCCCTCTGAGAAAGCCCCCCTCTAACCTTTGTTAGTAAGCTTTTCTGTAGTCGCCTGTTGATGTATTTTCCGTTTGAACTGTGCACAACATGAAGAGACGGAACACTGGCGGCTTGTCACAATGCCCCCGCTGACATCACAATAGCGCTGCTGCCTAGAAAACAAGCTGCGCAGCAGAAGTTGTTCTTTGGGTGGGAGGGTGGGCTAGTGGAAGGAGGGGGCAAGTTCTTTTTTTCCTGGGTGGTAGGGGGATGACAGGAGAAGGGATGCGGGTGGTGAGAAGGGTACAGAGGGCAGGGTTTGGGGGCTGGGAAGGAAAGGGAAAAGATTAGGGTTTGGGGATGATGAAAGGGCTTTCTACGGGTAAGGATGGCAAAGGGTGGCAGTGACGGAAAGTCAGGCAACCTGTCCTGTCCGTCTTTTTGTATCGTGAATTGGAAAGACTGCAAGGGGGAGGGGAGTTGCTTGCGCCCTAAAGGAGGAGTTATTCAGATTCATTGCAGTGGGCGGCGGCTGCAAAACGCACCATTCTTCTTGTTTTTGCTCTGCAAAGCAGCCTTTTCAAGGGTTGGCTTGGGTGACAAAATGTCTTCTGTAGGCGTGGGTTTGTCTCCCTCTCGCTCTCTCTCCCTAAGATGTGTCCGGCATAGGCCAGGGTGCCACTCGAGGCCCAAACCAATTCTGGTTATCGCTTCTCGGCCTTTTGGCTAAGATCAAGTGTAGTCCCTTCATTGGGTTTGCCTTGGTCTTGGCTGGGAGGGGCCCGGGCTTGCACGACCGCCGGCCTCGGGGATTGTTGCGCCTTTTGGTGCTTACGTCCCCTTGTGGCTAGTGGTTCCTGGGCTCGGGAGGCGATCACCCAGGCACTGCGCTTTTGTGTGGTGGCCTGCTGGCCTTCGGGGCTACCTTGATTCTGAAAATTGTGGATGAAATCTCATCTGTTCTTATCAGTTTAATATCTAATACGTCCCCTATCTGGGGACCATATATTAAATGGATTTTTAGAACAGGGAGATGGAAAAAGAGCTTGCTCTGTCCACTCCACGCATTGACCTGGTATTGCAGTACCTCCAGGACCGGTGCACCCCTTCTTAACCCAGTTTCCAAAAGCAGAACTCAATTCACCTGATTCATAATAGCCCGATTTAATGAATTGGAAGAAAGCATACGTCTTCATATGCACCTCAATTTGGCCCATTCACTTTTCACACTTCCTCCTTTTGTTTTTTATCGTTCACACTTTTTACTTTCTTTATTCATCCAAATAGCAAACTCATCACCACTCAACCTGACCAACTCGACTATGTCCCGTGCTGCAGTATCTTGTTCTCCGTCTTATCTAGATCATTTGCAATTGAATGGAATAGATCCCTTTTGGACAAAGTGGATTCACCTGCTGCTGCAGTGACCACAGGTGTGATAAGATCTAGAATTGGCATCTGGTGCGATCTCTCCGCTTCCACTCCAAAGAAAGTTACCTGTTTATTCCTATCATGCATTGGTTTTTGGGGTTTTCTTTGAGCAATGATGATGTCTTTAGTGGGCTGTTGGCTCCCTCTCCTGGAGGAAGAGTTTGCTTGCTCTTGGACAGTCTAAAAGAGAGGTCATGATAGACATTTAGCTTCTGAGCACAATTGGGGACAGTCATGGGTGATGAATGATTTGCAACCTGCTGTGAAGCCTGATACCGCAATATAAGGAACGTCAAATACTAAGAAAGGGCGGCCTATGAAAGAATTACTACTTTCAATAAGTACACTTAAACGGCTAATTGGGAATAGAAAAACTGTAAAAAGCCCTCTGAGAAAGCCCCCCTCTAACCTTTGTTAGTAAGCTTTTCTGTAGTCGCCTGTTGATGTATTTTCCGTTTGAACTGTGCACAACATGAAGAGACGGAACACTGGCGGCTTGTCACAATGCCCCCGCTGACATCACAATAGCGCTGCTGCCTAGAAAACAAGCTGCGCAGCAGAAGTTGTTCTTTGGGTGGGAGGGTGGGCTAGTGGAAGGAGGGGGCAAGTTCTTTTTTTCCCGGGTGGTAGGGGGATGACAGGAGAAGGGATGCGGGTGGTGAGAAGGGTACAGAGGGCAGGGTTTGGAGGCTGGGAAGGAAAGGGAAAAGATTAGGGTTTGGGGATGATGAAAGGGCTTTCTACGGGTAAGGATGGCAAAGGGTGGCAGTGACGGAAAGTCAGGCAACCTGTCCTGTCCGTCTTTTTGTATCGTGAATTGGAAAGACTGCAAGGGGGAGGGGAGTTGCTTGCGCCCTAAAGGAGGAGTTATTCAGATTCATTGCAGTGGGCGGCGGCTGCAAAACGCACCATTCTTCTTGTTTTTGCTCTGCAAAGCAGCCTTTTCAAGGGTTGGCTTGGGTGACAAAATGTCTTCTGTAGGCGTGGGTTTGTCTCCCTCTCGCTCTCTCTCCCTAAGATGTGTCCGGCATAGGCCAGGGTGCCACTCGAGGCCCAAACCAATTCTGGTTATCGCTTCTCGGCCTTTTGGCTAAGATCAAGTGTAGTCCCTTCATTGGGTTTGCCTTGGTCTTGGCTGGGGGGGGCCCGGGCTTGCACAACCGCCGGTCTCGGGGATTGTTGCGCCTTTTGGTGCTTACGTCCCCTTATGGCTGGTGGTTCCTGGGCTCGGGAGGCGATCACCTGCGGCACTGCGCTTTTGTGTGGTGGCCGATGACCGTTTTCTGAAATTTGCGGATGAAATCTCAAAAAAAAAAAAAAATCTGTTCTTATCAGTTTAATATCTGATACGTCCCCTATCTGGGGACCATATATTAAATGGATTTTTAGAACAGGGAGATGGAAAAAGAGCTTGCTCTGTCCACTCCACGCATTGACCTGGTATTGCAGTACCTCCAGGACCGGTGCACCCCTTCTTAACCCAGTTTCCAAAAGCAGAACTCAATTCACCTGATTCATATTAGCCCGATTTAATGAATTGGAAGAAAGCATACGTCTTCATATGCACCTCAATTTGGCCCATTCACTTTTCACACTTCCTCCTTTTGTTTTTTATCGTTCACACTTTTTACTTTCTTTATTCATCCAAATAGCAAACTCATCACCACTCAACCTGACCAACTCGACTATGTCCCGTGCTGCAGTATCTTGTTCTCCGTCTTATCTAGATCATTTGCAATTGAATGGAATAGATCCCTTTTGGACAAAGTGGATTCACCTGCTGCTGCAGTGACCACAGGTGTGATAAGATCTAGAATTGGCATCTGGTGCGATCTCTCCGCTTCCACTCCAAAGAAAGTTACCTGTTTATTCCTATCATGCATTGGTTTTTGGGGTTTTCTTTGAGCAATGATGATGTCTTTAGTGGGCTGTTGGCTCCCTCTCCTGGAGGAAGAGTTTGCTTGCTCTTGGACAGTCTAAAAGAGAGGTCATGACAGACATTTAGCTTCTGAGCACAATTGGGGACAGTCATGGGTGATGAATGATTTGCAACCTGCTGCGAAGCCTGATACCGCAATATAAGGAACGTCAAATACTAAGAAAGGGCGGCCTATGAAAGAATTACTACTTTCAATAAGTACACTTAAACGGCTAATTGGGAATAGAAAAACTGTAAAAAGCCCTCTGAGAAAGCCCCCCTCTAACCTTTGTTAGTAAGCTTTTCTGTAGTCGCCTGTTGATGTATTTTCCGTTTGAACTGTGCACAACATGAAGAGACGGAACACTGGCGGCTTGTCACAATGCCCCCGCTGACATCACAATAGCGCTGCTGCCTAGAAAACAAGCTGCGCAGCAGAAGTTGTTCTTTGGGTGGGAGGGTGGGCTAGTGGAAGGAGGGGGCAAGTTCTTTTTTTCCCGGGTGGTAGGGGGATGACAGGAGAAGGGATGCGGGTGGTGAGAAGGGTACAGAGGGCAGGGTTTGGGGGCTGGGAAGGAAAGGGAAAAGATTAGGGTTTGGGGATGATGAAAGGGCTTTCTACGGGTAAGGATGGCAAAGGGTGGCAGTGACGGAAAGTCAGGCAACCTGTCCTGTCCGTCTTTTTGTATCGTGAATTGGAAAGACTGCAAGGGGGAGGGGAGTTGCTTGCGCCCTAAAGGAGGAGTTATTCAGATTCACTGCAGTGGGCGGCGGCTGCAAAACGCACCATTCTTCTTGTTTTTGCTCTGCAAAGCAGCCTTTCCAAGGGTTGGCTTGGGTGACAAAATGTCTTCTGTAGGCGTGGGTTTGTCTCCCTCTCGCTCTCTCTCCCTAAGATGTGTCCGGCATAGGCCAGGGTGCCACTCGAGGCCCAAACCAATTCTGGTTATCGCTTCTCGGCCTTTTGGCTAAGATCAAGTGTAGTCCCTTCATTGGGTTTGCCTTGGTCTTGGCTGGGAGGGGCCCGGGCTTGCACAACCGCCGGCCTCGGGGATTGTTGCGCCTTTTGGTGCTTACGTCCCCTTGTGGCTGGTGGTTCCTGGGCTCGGGAGGCGATCACCCAGGCACTGCGCTTTTGTGTGGTGGCCTGCTGGCCTTCGGGTCTACCTTGATTCTGAAAATTGCGGATGAAATCTCATCTGTTCTTATCAGTTTAATATCTGATACGTCCCCTATCTGGGGACAATATATTAAATGGATTTTTAGAACAGGGAGATGGAGAAAGAGCTTGCTCTGTCCACTCCACGCATTGACCTGGTTTTGCAGTACCTCCAGGACCGGTGCACCCCTTCTTAACCCAGTTTCCAAAAGCAGAACTCAATTCACCTGATTCATATTAGCCCGATTTAATGAATTGGAAGAAAGCATACGTCTTCATATGCACCTCAATTTGGCCCATTCACTTTTCACACTTCCTCCTTTTGTTTTTTATCGTTCACACTTTTTACTTTCTTTATTCATCCAAATAGCAAACTCATCACCACTCAACCTGACCAACTCGACTATGTCCCGTGCTGCAGTATCTTGTTCTCCGTCTTATCTAGATCATTTGCAATTGAATGGAATAGATCCCTTTTGGACAAAGTGGATTCACCTGCTGCTGCAGTGACCACAGGTGTGATAAGATCTAGAATTGGCATCTGGTGCGATCTCTCCGCTTCCACTCCAAAGAAAGTTACCTGTTTATTCCTATCATGCATTGGTTTTTGGGGTTTTCTTTGAGCAATGATGATGTCTTTAGTGGGCTGTTGGCTCCCTCTCCTGGAGGAAGAGTTTGCTTGCTCTTGGACAGTCTAAAAGAGAGGTCATGATAGACATTTAGCTTCTGAGCACAATTGGGGACAGTCATGGGTGATGAATGATTTGCAACCTGCTGCGAAGCCTGATACCGCAATATAAGGAACGTCAAATACTAAGAAAGGGCGGCCTATGAAAGAATTACTACTTTCAATAAGTACACTTAAACGGCTAATTGGGAATAGAAAAACTGTAAAAAGCCCTCTGAGAAAGCCCCCCTCTAACCTTTGTTAGTAAGCTTTTCTGTAGTCGCCTGTTGATGTATTTTCCGTTTGAACTGTGCACAACATGAAGAGACGGAACACTGGCGGCTTGTCACAATGCCCCCGCTGACATCACAATAGCGCTGCTGCCTAGAAAACAAGCTGCGCAGCAGAAGTTGTTCTTTGGGTGGGAGGGTGGGCTAGTGGAAGGAGGGGGCAAGTTCTTTTTTTCCCGGGTGGTAGGGGGATGACAGGAGAAGGGATGCGGGTGGTGAGAAGGGTACAGAGGGCAGGGTTTGGGGGCTGGGAAGGAAAGGGAAAAGATTAGGGTTTGGGGATGATGAAAGGGCTTTCTACGGGTAAGGATGGCAAAGGGTGGCAGTGACGGAAAGTCAGGCAACCTGTCCTGTCCGTCTTTTTGTATCGTGAATTGGAAAGACTGCAAGGGGGAGGGGAGTTGCTTGCGCCCTAAAGGAGGAGTTATTCAGATTCATTGCAGTGGGCGGCGGCTGCAAAACGCACCATTCTTCTTGTTTTTGCTCTGCAAAGCAGCCTTTTCAAGGGTTGGCTTGGGTGACAAAATGTCTTCTGTAGGCGTGGGTTTGTCTCCCTCTCGCTCTCTCTCCCTAAGATGTGTCCGGCATAGGCCAGGGTGCCACTCGAGGCCCAAACCAATTCTGGTTATCGCTTCTCGGCCTTTTGGCTAAGATCAAGTGTAGTCCCTTCATTGGGTTTGCCTTGGTCTTGGCTGGGAGGGGCCCGGGCTTGCACAACCGCCGGCCTCGGGGATTGTTGCGCCTTTTGGTGCTTACGTCCCCTTATGGCTGGTGGTTCCTGGGCTCGGGAGGCGATCACCTGCGGCACTGCGCTTTTGTGTGGTGGCCGATGACCGTTTTCTGAAATTTGCGGATGAAATCTCATCTGTTCTTATCAGTTTAATATCTGATACGTCCCCTATCTGGGGACCATATATTAAATGGATTTTTAGAACAGGGAGATGGAAAAAGAGCTTGCTCTGTCCACTCCACGCATTGACCTGGTATTGCAGTACCTCCAGGACCGGTGCACCCCTTCCTAACCCAGTTTCCAAAAGCAGAACTCAATTCACCTGATTCATATTAGCCCGATTTAATGAATCGGAAGAAAGCATACGTCTTCATATGCACCTCAATTTGGCCCATTCACTTTTCACACTTCCTCCTTTTGTTTTTTATCGTTCACACTTTTTACTTTCTTTATTCATCCAAATAGCAAACTCATCACCACTCAACCTGACCAACTCGACTATGTCCCGTGCTGCAGTATCTTGTTCTCCGTCTTATCTAGATCATTTGCAATTGAATGGAATAGATCCCTTTTGGACAAAGTGGATTCACCTGCTGCTGCAGTGACCACAGGTGTGATAAGATCTAGAATTGGCATCTGGTGCGATCTCTCCGCTTCCACTCCAAAGAAAGTTACCTGTTTATTCCTATCATGCATTGGTTTTTGGGGTTTTCTTTGAGCAATGATGATGTCTTTAGTGGGCTGTTGGCTCCCTCTCCTGGAGGAAGAGTTTGCTTGCTCTCGGACAGTCTAAAAGAGAGGTCATGATAGACATTTAGCTTCTGAGCACAATTGGGGACAGTCATGGGTGATGAATGATTTGCAACCTGCTGCGAAGCCTGATACCGCAATATAAGGAACGTCAAATACTAAGAAAGGGCGGCCTATGAAAGAATTACTACTTTCAATAAGTACACTTAAACGGCTAATTGGGAATAGAAAAACTGTAAAAAGCCCTCTGAGAAAGCCCCCCTCTAACCTTTGTTAGTAAGCTTTTCTGTAGTCGCCTGTTGATGTATTTTCCGTTTGAACTGTGCACAACATGAAGAGACGGAACACTGGCGGCTTGTCACAATGCCCCCGCTGACATCACAATAGCGTTGCTGCCTAGAAAACAAGCTGCGCAGCAGAAGTTGTTCTTTGGGTGGGAGGGTGGGCTAGTGGAAGGAGGGGGCAAGTTCTTTTTTTCCCGGGTGGTAGGGGGATGACAGGAGAAGGGATGCGGGTGGTGAGAAGGGTACAGAGGGCAGGGTTTGGGGGCTGGGAAGGAACGGGAAAAGATTAGGGTTTGGGGATGATGAAAGGGCTTTCTACGGGTAAGGATGGCAAAGGGTGGCAGTGACGGAAAGTCAGGCAACCTGTCCTGTCCGTCTTTTTGTATCGTGAATTGGAAAGACTGCAAGGGGGAGGGGAGTTGCTTGCGCCCTAAAGGAGGAGTTATTCAGATTCATTGCAGTGGGCGGCGGCTGCAAAACGCACCATTCTTCTTGTTTTTGCTCTGCAAAGCAGCCTTTTCAAGGGTTGGCTTGGGTGACAAAATGTCTTCTGTAGGCGTGGGTTTGTCTCCCTCTCGCTCTCTCTCCCTAAGATGTGTCCGGCATAGGCCAGGGTGCCACTCGAGGCCCAAACCAATTCTGGTTATCGCTTCTCGGCCTTTTGGCTAAGATCAAGTGTAGT
Organism: Anomaloglossus baeobatrachus; assembly: GCF_048569485.1. NCBI lineage: Eukaryota > Metazoa > Chordata > Amphibia > Anura > Aromobatidae > Anomaloglossus > Anomaloglossus baeobatrachus. The sequence goes on along the minus strand of NC_134354.1, from coordinate 421,023,085 downwards.
TTGGGAGGGTACTACCTTGGTTGGTGCTGAAAGGTGCCAGGGTATTGCACAACTGCTGGCCTTGGGGGAGTGTGCATCGTAGGATGTCATAGCCCTCTTGTGACGGACAGTTACCTGGGCAACGAGAGGCGGTCACTTTATTATTTTCAAACTCATCCTTCAAAAAAAAAAATCTGTTCTTATCAGTTTAATATCTGATACGTCCCCTATCTGGGGACCATATATTAAATGGATTTTTAGAACAGGGAGATGGAAAAAGAGCTTGCTCTGTCCACTCCACGCATTGACCTGGTATTGCAGTACCTCCAGGACCGGTGCACCCCTTCTTAACCCAGTTTCCAAAAGCAGAACTCAATTCACCTGATTCATATTAGCCCGATTAGTGAATTGAAAGAAAGCATACAACTTCATATGCACCTCAATTTGGCCCATTCACTTTTCACACTTCCTCCTTTTGTTTTTTATCTTTCACACTTTTTACTTGCTTTATTCATCCAAATAGCAAACTCATCACCACTCAACCTGACCAACTCGGCTATGTCCCGTGCTGCAGTATCTTGTTCTCTGTCTTATCTAGATCATTTGCAATTGAATGGAATAGATCCCTTTTGGACAAAGTGGATTCACCTGCTGCTGCAGTGACCACAGGTGTGATAAGATCTAGAATTGGCATCTGGTGCGATCTCTCCGCTTCCACTCCAAATAAAGTTACCTGTTTATTCCTATCATGCATTGGTTTTTGGTGTTTTCTTTGAGCAATGATGATGGCTTCAGTGGTCTGTTGGCTCCCCCTCCTGGAGGAAGAGTTTGCTTGCTCTTGGACATTCTAAAAGAGAGGTCATGATAGACATTTAGCTTCTGAGCACAATTGGGGACAGTCATGGGTGATGAATGATTTGCAACCTGCTGCGAAGCCTGATACCGCAATATAAGGAACGTCAAATACTAAGAAAGGGCGGCCTATGAAAGAATTACTACTTTCAATAAGTACACTTAAACGGCTAATTGGGAATAGAAAAACTGTAAAAAGCCCTCTGAGAAAGCCCCCCTCTAACCTTTGATAGTAAGCTTTTCTGTAGTCTGCCTGTTGATGTATTTTCCGTTTGAACTGTGCACAACATGAAGAGACGGAACACTGGCGGCTTGTCACAATGCCCCCGCTGACATCACAATAGCGCTGCTGCCTAGAAAACAAGCTGCGCAGCAGAAGTTGTTCTTTGGGTGGGAGGGTGGGCTAGTGGAAGGAGGGGGCAAGCTCTTTTTTTCCCGGGTGGTAGGGGGATGACAGGAGAAGGGATGCGGGTGGTGAGAAGGGTACAGAGGGCAGGGTTTGGGGGCTGGGAAGGAAAGGGAAAAGATTAGGGTTTGGGGATGATGAAAGGGCTTTCTACGGGTAAGGATGGCAAAGGGTGGCAGTGACGGAAAGTCAGGCAACCTGTCCTGTCCGTCTTTTTGTATCGTGAATTGGAAAGACTGCAAGGGGGAGGGGAGTTGCTTGCGCCCTAAAGGAGGAGTTATTCAGATTCATTGCAGTGGGCGGCGGCTGCAAAACGCACCATTCTTCTTGTTTTTGCTCTGCAAAGCAGCCTTTTCAAGGGTTGGCTTGGGTGACAAAATGTCTTCTGTAGGCGTGGGTTTGTCTCCCTCTCGCTCTCTCTCCCTAAGATGTGTCCGGCATAGGCCAGGGTGCCACTCGAGGCCCAAACCAATTCTGGTTATCGCTTCTCGGCCTTTTGGCTAAGATCAAGTGTAGTCCCTTCATTGGGTTTGCCTTGGTCTTGGCTGGGAGGGGCCCGGGCTTGCACAACCGCCGGCCTCGGGGATTGTTGCGCCTTTTGGTGCTTACGTCCCCTTATGGCTGGTGGTTCCTGGGCTCGGGAGGCGATCACCTGCGGCACTGCGCTTTTGTGTGGTGGCCGATGACCGTTTTCTGAAATTTGCGGATGACATCTCATCTGTTCTTATCAGTTTAATATCTGATACTTCCCCTATCTGGGGACCATATATTAAATGGATTTTTAGAACAGGGAGATGGAAAAAGAGCTTGCTCTGTCCACTCCACGCATTGACCTGGTATTGCAGTACCTCCAGGACCGGTGTGTGGCGCCCCTGACCTGGTCAGGCACCACAGAGTATTGCACCCATGCGGGGACAATGCCTCCAGGTAATCTCCAAAGGCCAGGATGAGGTGCACACACAAACACATAGTGACCAGGTCTCCCACATCACTAGAGGGGACCCTTGGGTAGCCAGTAGGGGTTAACTTTCAATTCCCAGCAAGGGGTGTGCTCAGAGGCTGGTTGCTAGGAAGCAAGGCAGAGAGGAAGTGAGGGTGGTCTGGAGCTGGAGGTTGAGGTGTGTGGAAGGGAGCAGAGGGGCTCTCGTGTCAGACAGGTCCTGAGGAGTGCAGTAGCTGAAAGCGGGGGAGAAAGGGCACCGTGGGTCGGCCTGAAAGACATCCAGAGAGAGGGGTGGCTGAGTACGGAGACCCTGGTATCCGAGCACGCAAGGGGAAACAGATCCCCAGTACGGGCAGCAAATCATCCAGAGCTGCTTAACCTACAGGTGGGGGGGTACTTCATGCCCTCATCACGACTACACAGAGCTCGAGCCAAGCAGCAATCACCAGGCCCATAAGGGGACAGGGCCAGAAGCCATCCCACCAAGGCCACGCTGCCGGCAGACGGGCCAGAGAGAGGGGAGCAGGGTAGTAACAGCTTCCCTGGAGGAGTCCTACCACGCTTCAAGCAAGGGATCCTCCCAAACAGAAAGAGTGCAAGGAGGGCGAGTGGACAGCTACCCTCAGAACGGCCTCCTGGAATTCCTGGTTCCACCTGGTTATCACAGTGTCGCCCGGGCATCTCACCGTGACCTCTAAACAGTGAGTAAACACGTTAAAAGACTTCTTGGACTGTGTTTGAGTCATTCTGCGACCTGTGGTCCCACACACATACCTGGGGCCTGGGGCTTGCCTCACTCTCAGGAGGCTATTATACTGACTGCACCCACCATCAGCCCCAGGCATCCCTTAACCTGCAGTGGTGGTCCTCACTGACCGCAATTCTGAGAGTGGCGTCACGGCAAATCCCAAAACGAAGGTTCCCTACCTGTGACCAGACCGTCCCATCCCGTGGAGTCCCTAAGGGTAATACCCTGCTGCACCGCACCTGTAGGGCTCTACATTTCTGGCGTCACGAACAGGATAAGGACTAGACCTGTTCAGACAGGTGACCATGTGCCTGGGCGGTCCGCTTGGAAAATTGGAAGCGCCGCCATATTGCCATCTTCAAAAGCGCGCGCTGCAGCCCGCGCGAGGGAGAAGAGCACCGCCCACGAAGAGGTGTGGCCGCCCCAGAATCCCCACAATTCGGAGAGCGTACTGACCCAGGAAGTGGAAAGGGAGCGCGCAGATTTTTGAAGAAAAATGGACGCTGCAGGAGGTAATGCCCCTGGTCAGGGCGACGCAGCCCAAGCGATGCCAGCCCCCGTCGTGCTGGACGCAGCAGCGCCTGGTGCCGGTGCCGCGGTCGCAGCTGCGCCGGCCGAAATCTCCCCCATAATGCCAGTTTCCTTACTGTATGTCCCAGGAGCGCAATGGCTGCCCCAATACGCCGGTAAAATAGACACGCTGACCGGGTTTAAGAAGAAGATCAACACCCTGCTAGACATGCACGCGATGACTGGTAAGCAGAGGGCCGCTGTGGTGCTGGGACAATTGACTGAAGCAGCAGAATTGGAGGCTGAGTCCTGGACCAATGATGACCGGGGCTCTGTTGAGACCATCTTTGCCAAACTAGCAGCTGCTTTTGAACACCGCACAGAGGGAGAGCTGAGGACGGACTTCTATAACTGCCGTCAGAAGCCCCAAGATAGTATAAGAGACTATGCCCTCAGGCTGCAGGCTGCACTACGGGCTCTCAAGCTGGTGGACCCTGTCAGTGATCAGGAAGGAAACCGGATGATGAAGGAACAATTCTTGCGGGGCCTGCGCTCTCCTGAGGATGGGAAGCAGATGAAGCTGTGGTCCCTGGAACACCCTGACGTGGACTTTGCCATTCTGAAAGACAGGGCAGTGAAAGCACTCCAACCTCCTGTGGACACAGACCCCGTCGCCCCAGCAGGGCCTGCCAGTTCCACGGCTGCAGGAGCGGAATCCTCCTCGCAGGCCCTGATAACTGCAAAAGGACTCAACGCGCCAACAGAGACCATAAATACACTATCCTCCCAGGTGCAACAGCTCGCTAAGGACGTCGCACAAATCCTGAAAGCAATGCAGTTGCCCTCAGAAACCAAAGTCCCTCATCGGATCCTGCTAGCTGACAGCCCAGAGGACGTCCCGTGGATGCGGAGGAGAAGAGGTCCTACAACCCGAGGCAGGAGCAGTGATCGCTATGACTCATCTGGACAACCCATCTGTCGTCGTTGCCAGGAGGCAGGTCACTATGCAAGGGCTTGCCCTTTAAACGAGCCAAACCTGGGGCCGAGGGCCAGTCCTCAGGATTAAGAAGATCAGGCCCAGGTCGCTGCCGTGATCAGTACGTGGGTGGACGTCCTGTCCTGTCCATCGTCCTGGATGGGATCCCTACCCCGGCATTATTGGACACCGGCTCTCAGGTAACCACGATCCCGTATGTCCTTTATCGTAGGTTTTGGTCGGACGACGAACTCCGACCCCCGGACCCCTCCCTCACCATCTATGCTGCCAACGGACAACCTATAGGCCAGATTGGGGTCAAAGAGGTAACCATAAAGGTGGGAAGGCAGGAAATGAAGGGACAAGGACTGATTGTTGTGGACACTGATATTAGAGAAAGGAACCCGCAAATGATTTTAGGCACTAATGTCATAGAAAATTGCCTAGGGGAAGTGTTGTTGTTGCTTCACCAGATTGTTGAAGGTGCAGAGGGCGGGTCGCAAAGAGCCTTGCAAAAGGAGATCCGAATCATTCTGAGGAAGCAACAGGTAAAACAGACTGGCGGTGAGATTGGTAGTGTACGGGTGATGGATGCTAACCCCATTGTGATACCCCCACGGAGTGAAATGATGATGTGGTGTAGAGCAGCGGTAGGTCTCAGAGGACAGGATTACCAGGCTGTACTAGAGCCCACTCATTCAGACCACTGGCCCACGATTCTGACAGCCAGGGGGGTAGTTGATGTACACAAGGGACGAGTGCCTGTACGAGTGTTGAACTGTGGGGAGGAGGAAGCCAGACTACCAAGGTACGCTACCATAGCCAAACTGTTTACATGCTCAAATGACGCCATAACACCTGTAGGTCCCCTGACACAAGCTGACTCAAAAGAGGACGAGACCTCCCAAAAGCAGTTAGAGGACTGGTGCCAGAAACTCCACGTGGGGACTGACTCTACACCCGTCTACCAGAAACATGGGGTTTACAGGGTCGTGCAGGAATACGAGCAGGTCTTTAGTAAGAACCCACTAGACTTTGGTAGGATCAAAGGGGTGCAACATCACATACCCACAGGCAGTCGTCCTCCCATTAAGGAAAGACATAGGCCTATTCCACCAGCCCATTACCAGCGCACAAAGGACATGCTGAAGGACATGAAGGAGGCAGGAGTCATAAGGGACAGTTGCAGCCCCTGGGCGGCTCCCCTGGTCCTGGTGAGAAAGAAGGATGGCACGATGAGGATGTGTGTGGATTACAGACGGATAAATCAGATAACACACAAGGATGCCTACCCTTTGCCAAGGATAGAGGAATCCCTCGCTGCCTTAAAAACCTCCAACTACTTTTCTACCCTAGATCTTACTAGTGGCTACTGGCAAGTATCTGTAGCAGAGGAAGATCGGGAGAAGACGGCCTTCACCACCCCAATGGGCCTCTGTGAGTTCAACAGCATGCCATTTGGACTCTGCAATGCCCCCGGGACCTTCCAGAGGCTTATGGAATGCTGCCTAGGGCACCTCAACTTTGAAACCGTCCTGCTCTACCTGGATGATGTCATCGTGTACTCCAAGACCTACGAGGACCACCTGAAACACCTGGCTGAAGTCTTTGAAGCGCTATCCCGATATGGAATGAAGCTGAAACCATCCAAGTGCCATTTACTGAAGCCAAATGTCCAGTACCTAGGTCACGTGGTCAGTGCAGAAGGAGTAGCACCGGACCCAGAGAAGGTCACAGTCATCCAGGAATGGCCCACACCTACTACCGTCCGGGAAGTACGTCAGTTCCTTGGCTTGGTAGGCTACTACAGAAGGTTCATCAAGGGCTACACGAAAATGGCAGCGCCTTTGCAAGAGCTCCTGGTAGGCCACCCAAAGAAGAAAGGAAAGATCTCCGGCCCGCCATTTCACTGGGGAGAAGCAGAAGAACACTCCTTCAGACAAATGAAAGGGGCCTTGACGGGTGAAGAGATCCTAGCCTACCCTGACTACAGTCTGCCATTCGTACTGTATACAGATGCCAGTAATGTGGGACTGGGAGCAGTGCTTTCACAGGTGCAGGGAGGCAAAGAGCGTGTGATTGCTTACGCCAGCAGGAAGCTCAGGCCTACTGAAAGAAACCCAGAGAATTATAGCTCATTTAAGCTAGAGTTCCTGGCCATGGTATGGGCTATCACAGAGCGGTTCAAGCACTACCTGGCAGCCACCAAATTCACTGTCTTCACGGACAACAACCCCCTGACCCACTTGGATACTGCTAAATTGGGTGCCATGGAGCAGCGTTGGGTAGCCCGACTGGCGAATTATGACTTTACTGTCAAGTATCGAGCTGGCCGCAAGAACGGCAACGCAGATGCTCTTTCCAGGATGCCTCACCTAGCAGACGAGGGTGAAGATGTAGATGATCTTGAAGAGATTGAGCTGCCAGCGTTCCATCGCCATGGAGCAAAACAGTGTCGGCAGTTGCGTGCCAACCGCCAAGAGGTGACCCTGAACCCACTACCTCACTACAACTGGAAGGAGACCCAGGAAAATGATCCAGCGGTAGGCTTGGTGAAGAAACTGATCAACCAGCCTGGCGCCAGCCTTGACAAAGGAGCCCCACCTGAGGCACAGTACCTATGGAAGGAGAGGGGTCGATTATTCATCTATCAAGACAAACTTTACAGGAGCATCATTGACCCGAGGACGCATGAGAAGGTGTGGCAAGTGATTGTACCACAGAAGGATACGAGGATGGTGCTAGAAGCCTATCACAATGGTGCAGGCCACTTTGGTTGGAAGAAACTGGAGGCCCTACTTAAAGTAAGATTCTACTGGGTGGGCATGAGATCTGCCCTAGAGAAGTGGTGTCGAAACTGCGGGCCCTGCAATCTTAGAAGAAAAGACCAGCACAGCCAGAGAGCACCACTCCAGCCAATCCAAACTAAACGGCCCCTGGAGATCGTGGCCCTGGACCATGTAAAGTTGGCACCCAGCAGACAAGGCTACAACTACGCTCTCACTATGGTTGACCACTACTCCAGATTCCTGGTGGTAGTACCAGTCAAGGACTTGACCGGTCAGACTGCCGCCAAAGCTTTCCAGACACATTTCTGTCGACCACATGGCTATCCAGACCAAGTGCTCACTGACCAAGGACCAGCCTTTGAAGCTGAAGTGTTTAAGGAGTTTTGTAACCTTTACGGCTGCAAGAAGATCCGTACCACGCCTTACCATCCTCAGACCAATGGCATGTGTGAGAAGATGAACCACATCATTCTCGACCTTCTGAAGACTCTCCCACTAGAAGAACGAAGTCGGTGGCCGGAAAAACTGCCCGATCTAGTGGACATGTATAACAACATCCCTGTGAGTTCCACGAACTGCACACCGGCATACCTGATGAGGGCCAGACCAGGGAGATTGCCAGTAGATCTGGAAATGGGAGTTGAGACCCCTGAAGACCATCTACAAGGTGCTGATTGGGATTCCAACCGCCAAGCCCAATACAAGAAAGTACAAGAGTGTGTGGAGCGAAGCCTGACTCAGCAGCGTGAGAAACAAGAAAAGGCCTACAATCGAAAAGCACCTGCTGTTCCTTTGATGCCAGGAGATATAGTTCTCAAGAGAAAGAGAAGACATCATAAACTTGACAATCACTGGGAAGAAGAACCCTATACTGTGTTACCATCGACGCTTAGCAATGAAAAGACATGCCGTATCAGCAAGGATGGAGGAAAAACAACAGCTGTCGTTTCTAGAGATCGCCTAAAGAAATGTCCTGAACAACTAAGAACCCCTGAAGAAATTCCCAACCCTTTGCCAGTTCAAGAACCAAAAGAAAAGATGATCCATACTGTACTTGGAGATTTTCCAGCAAGTTGGCCTCAATACAATGGAGCAGTAGTTATTCCGGTTATTACATTCCCTCAATCTGGAGAAGTAAGAGACCCAGAAGAACCTGTTCAGAACCTGGAAGAGCCAAATGTAGCTGAAGCAGAAGACCATGCACTGGTATCAATACCTAGTACACCTATTATTCACATTGAGACACATACATCGGGTGGGAGGATACAACCTCAGACAGATGACAGTATAGTATTGCGTAGGTCAACCCGCAGCAACTTTGGTCAGCTCCCATTACGCTATAGAGAAAGTACAGTTTAGTTCAAAGTGACGGTATGAAATGTAATGTTTAACCTGTTTACAGTTAAGTAACGTTTAAGTGAAATGTGCCCACAAGGACTATTGTGAGACCTCTTTAAAATGTTTTCTTTGCACTAGTTCACGTGCACTTTAAAAAAAAAAAAAAAAATGGACCACCGGTTATGAACTGGCTTTAACCACAAACTTTTGCATTGTAAAAAAAAAGTTACCTCCTTGGTATCAACCACAGAGTCTGCCTGTTGAGGGGCATGGCTCTGCACCAACAAGGGGGCAAGCCTGTTTATGGGGCCTGCCCTCCAACACTCGGAAGCGGGTACGCCTGTTTATGGGGCCTACCTTACACCACTCTCCTCAGGAGAGGAAGATTGGAGGAAAGGTCTGGGGAATGTGATGGCCCAGCCCTGGTCACCAAAAGGACCGGCGACCTACCTCCTGGAGGTTTTTGGGTGGGGTTCGGACATGTGGGTGGTTGGTGGTGGAATGGTACCTGGTATGTTTAAATGTAAATAATTGCCCCTGTGTGGGAAAAGTTTGTATTTACCTTTTTCTTTTCTTTTGTCTTTGCAGCCCGAGGACGTGCTGATGATAACTAAGGGGGAATGTGGCGCCCCTGACCTGGTCAGGCACCACAGAGTATTGCACCCATGCGGGGACAATGCCTCCAGGTAATCTCCAAAGGCCAGGATGAGGTGCACACACAAACACATAGTGACCAGGTCTCCCACATCACTAGAGGGGACCCTTGGGTAGCCAGTAGGGGTTAACTTTCAATTCCCAGCAAGGGGTGTGCTCAGAGGCTGGTTGCTAGGAAGCAGGGCAGAGAGGAAGTGAGGGTGGTCTGGAGCTGGAGGTTGAGGTGTGTGGAAGGGAGCAGAGGGGCTCTCGTGTCAGACAGGTCCTGAGGAGTGCAGTAGCTGAAAGCGGGGGAGAAAGGGCACCGTGGGTCGGCCTGAAAGACATCCAGAGAGAGGGGTGGCTGAGTACGGAGACCCTGGTATCCGAGCACGCAAGGGGAAACAGATCCCCAGTACGGGCAGCAAATCATCCAGAGCTGCTTAACCTACAGGTGGGGGGGTACTTCATGCCCTCATCACTACTACACAGAGCTCGAGCCAAGCAGCAATCACCAGGCCCATAAGGGGACAGGGCCAGAAGCCATCCCACCAAGGCCACGCTGCCGGCAGACGGGCCAGAGAGAGGGGAGCAGGGTAGTAACAGCTTCCCTGGAGGAGTCCTACCACGCTTCAAGCAAGGGATCCTCCCAAACAGAAAGAGTGCAAGGAGGGCGAGTGGACAGCTACCCTCAGAACGGCCTCCTGGAATTCCTGGTTCCACCTGGTTATCACAGTGTCGCCCGGGCATCTCACCGTGACCTCTAAACAGTGAGTAAACACGTTAAAAGACTTCTTGGACTGTGTTTGAGTCATTCTGCAACCTGTGGTCCAACACACATACCTGGGGCCTGGGGCTTGCCTCACTCTCAGGAGGCTATTATACTGACTGCACCCACCATCAGCCCCAGGCATCCCTTAACCTGCAGTGGTGGTCCTCACTGACCGCAATTCTGAGAGTGGCGTCACGGCAAATCCCAAAACGAAGGTTCCCTACCTGTGACCAGACCGTCCCATCCCGTGGAGTCCCTAAGGGTAATACCCTGCTGCACCGCACCTGTAGGGCTCTACAGGTGCACCCCTTCTTAACCCAGTTTCCAAAAGCAGAACTCAATTCACCTGATTCATATTAGCCCGATTAGTGAATTGAAAGAAAGCATACAACTTCATATGCACCTCAATTTGGCCCATTCACTTTTCACACTTCCTCCTTTTGTTTTTTATCTTTCACAATTTTTACTTGCTTTATTCATCCAAATAGCAAACTCATCACCACTCAACCTGACCAACTCGGCTATGTCCCGTGCTGCAGTATCTTGTTCTCTGTCTTATCTAGATCATTTGCAATTGAATGGAATAGATCCCTTTTGGACAAAGTGGATTCACCTGCTGCTGCAGTGACCACAGGTGTGATAAGATCTAGACTTGGCATCTGGTGCGATCTCTCCGCTTCCACTCCAAATAAAGTTACCTGTTTATTCCTATCATGCATTGGTTTTTGGTGTTTTCTTTGAGCAATGATGATGGCTTCAGTGGTCTGTTGGCTCCCCCTCCTGGAGGAAGAGTTTGCTTGCTCTTGGACATTCTAAAAGAGAGGTCATGATAGACATTTAGCTTCTGAGCACAATTGGGGACAGTCATGGGTGATGAATGATTTGCAACCTGCTGCGAAGCCTGATACCGCAATATAAGGAACGTCAAATACTAAGAAAGGGCGGCCTATGAAAGAATTACTACTTTCAATAAGTACACTTAAACGGCTAATTGGGAATAGAAAAACTGTAAAATGCCCTCTGAGGAAGCCCCCCTCTAACCTTTGATAGTAAGCTTTTCTGTAGTCTGCCTGTTGATGTATTTTCCGTTTGAACTGTGCACAACATGAAGAGACGGAACACTGGCGGCTTGTCACAATGCCCCCGCTGACATCACAATAGCGCTGCTGCCTAGAAAACAAGCTGCGCAGCAGAAGTTGTTCTTTGGGTGGGAGGGTGGGCTAGTGGAAGGAGGGGGCAAGCTCTTTTTTTCCCGGGTGGTAGGGGGATGACAGGAGAAGGGATGCGGGTGGTGAGAAGGGTACAGAGGGCAGGGTTTGGGGGCTGGGAAGGAAAGGGAAAAGATTAGGGTTTGGGGATGATGAAAGGGCTTTCTACGGGTAAGGATGGCAAAGGGTGGCAGTGACGGAAAGTCAGGCAACCTGTCCTGTCCGTCTTTTTGTATCGTGAATTGGAAAGACTGCAAGGGGGAGGGGAGTTGCTTGCGCCCTAAAGGAGGAGTTATTCAGATTCATTGCAGTGGGCGGCGGCTGCAAAACGCACCATTCTTCTTGTTTTTGCTCTGCAAAGCAGCCTTTTCAAGGGTTGGCTTGGGTGACAAAATGTCTTCTGTAGGCGTGGGTTTGTCTCCCTCTCGCTCTCTCTCCCTAAGATGTGTCCGGCATAGGCCAGGGTGCCACTCGAGGCCCAAACCAATTCTGGTTATCGCTTCTCGGCCTTTTGGCTGAGATCAGGTGCAGAGCTTCACTGTTTTGTGCTTGGTTTTGGCTGGAAGGTGCTCGAGGTACCCGGCTCCTTGGCCTGGGGGGATCGTCTCACCTCACGGTGGGACTTCACCCCCCTGCTGCTATTAGGGAGCCGGATTAGTCCTCGGGCAACGAGCGGTGATCCCCCGGCGAAAGGCCGAGCCCGTGAGAAACGGTAGGCTTTTTGTCAAGTTATTGCTGGTACAATGCCGTGCATTCAGCAATTTACTTCTGGCTCCGGCCAGCTTCAAAACTCGGTGAAAATCGAGGTTCCGAAAGACCACTTTGGTTGTGGAAATGGAGAGGCGTTCTACAACCGTTTGTTGCGAGACCTCTTGGGCGTAAGGAAAGAGGATGTGTACTGTCTGCAGGAGAGGGGGCAGTGCACGTACATCCTGACGTTGAGGACCAAGACTGCCTGTAGCACTTTCCAAGGGCGAGTGAAGGGTGCGATCCATAACCAGCTATTGGAGGGGGTGGTTTTCACTTACCTGTATAGTGAAGGCGAGACCCCTGTGGTGGTGTACATGTACAACCCGTATGTCAGTGAACACGACATTGAGTTGTACCTTAGGCGTTTCTGCACCTCTGTTCGCTTTGTGGGGAATGTGCACACCATTAACGAGATTTGGAATGGCAAACGCCGGTTTTTGGTGCGATTTAACCCAGACCCAGAGAGTTCAGAGGGCCATGTACACCCCCCCTCCACGGTAGTGCTGGGAAAAAACATTGGATACCTATTCTACAATGGGCAACCTCGCAGATGTCGGAAGTGTGGCGGTCTTGGTCACTTGCAGCATGAGTGCAAGAACGAAAAAGTCAGTGAGTGCCATAACTGTGGTCAATGGGGTCATACCTCTAAAGATTGCACAAGTGATAAGATCTGCAGCGGATGCGGTTTGTGTACCCATCTATTTAACAGCTGTCCGTTACGGCCTAGGCGGTCCGGGGGTCCCCAGACACCTGCGGCAAGTTCCGCAGGAGTGCCTTCCCATGCGGGTATGGCCAAGACGGGGTCCCTAGTCGCCAGCTTTGCAGATGTGCTTATTGGACGAAGGAGACCCGACCCGGTTGTGGTAAGCGCTACTGACTCAGCTCCCCCCTGTAATGCTGAGTCATCACCCACTCCTGCAGGTTGCCAGGTTACACCTGGCGGGGAGTTGGGATCCCCCCGGAGCGGTTCTGGGGGAAGGCCGAGTCAGCCAGGCTGCTCGGTAGTTCCTGAATCCACGATGGAGGCCCAGTCCGGGACCGTGTCGGAGAGGGATGACAGCGTTATTGCAGACCAACCAGGTGCCCAGACGGATGTCCCCCCTGATGACCACTCTGTTGACCACCATGAGGACAAGCCAGATGCTCCCTGTGATGTTATCCAAGATGTCCAGCCAGATGTCCACCCTGATGTGCAGGGACCACCTCCGGATGACCAGGACACTTTGGACATAGTACCCCTTGGGCAGGGGGACCAGATGGACCTGAGCACCTGCGCAAAAAGAGGCCGAAATGAGAGGGACCAGGAAATGAAAAAGAGGCGGATGGGTCCTCATGTGTCCATTCCAGACAACAGCCCAATAGGGTCAAATGTGGACCCAGAATGTGTGGACTCTGACTCCGATGATACCGGTAGTATGAACACTGTTCCATCTATATTTGATTGTTCCCATCTCTCGGACTCTGAAAGTTCTGGTCTTAACATAAACATTTAATGGCGGACATCAAAATAGCCTCACTGAATGTGAGGAGCTTAAAAAGCCCGATCAGAAGAGTGGCCCTGTTTGCATGGCTAATGACCTTGAACTTTGACATTTTTTTCTTACAGGAATGCGCCATTGGCCATGACCTTACATACTCTGACATTAAAAAAGACTGGACCTTAGGGCCCTCTGTCTGGTCGGGGTCTAACATGAATAAGGCTGCTGGAGTGGGGATTTTATTTAAAAACAAAGATGTTAAGATTTTATCTGTCACAGAAATTTCTCCAGGCCGTGCTTTGTTAACACATGCAGTTTTTAATGGTTTTACTTGTCGTTTTATTAATATTTATGCTTCACCTGAAAAAAATGAACGCTCCTCCCTTTTTAATGACATGCAGTTGTTTTTAACAGGTCCATCCCCTGTGGTGGTGGGAGGGGATTTTAACTGTGTGATGTTGGGAGAGGGGAGAGGAGGTGGTGACAATACCAGAAAACCAGACAAAACCTCATGTCAAGTCAAGCATATTTTATCTGATTTTAAATTGCAGGATGCCTGGAAAAAAATTCACCCGTCTGACCCAGGGTACACATGGAGTAATGGTACTGTCTCTTCCCGTATTGATTTTATTCTTCCCTCCTCAGATTCTTTTACCCCTAAATCAGCCGGACTCATGACAAATATTTTTTCAGACCACGCCCTCATATATGCAGATTTAGAATATGCAGATGAGGAGAAAGTGGGCAAACGCTCCTGGAAACTAAATACATTGTTATTACAGGATGAGGAAACCCGGGCTGCATTTATTGCTAAATATAAAATATGGAGGAGTAAGAAATGTCCAGAGCAATCCATGTCTAATTGGTGGGATGGAGTTAAGTGTCGCATACGGAATTTCTTTGTCACTGTGGGTAGGAGGCGGGCCCGGGAAAAGAGAAGGTGTTTCAGGGATCTCAATGTTAGATTAGAGACTCTCCATAAGTTAAAAGGGTGGGGAGTCCCTGGGGCGGAGGAGGACATTACCGAGTTAAAAATTGAGATCCAGAACTTTCTTGACCAAAAAGGAAAAGAGATAATATTTAATTCTCGGGTAAAACATTTGGAAGAAGATGAGACATGCTCTAGATATTTTTTTAAAAAAGTGGGGGAGAGGAAGAATTTTATACGGGAGTTGGGAGGTCAGACATCATCAAAGGGAATGCTAGAGGAGGCTTTTAACTTTTTTAGCAACCTTTTTAACCTCAAACACATTGATCAGTCTTGTTTTGTATATATTCTTTATTTAGGAAATTTCTTAATGATACAGAAATAAGATAACATGAAGTTAACAATCATAAACATGTGTTTTGTAAACATAAACTTTATTTCAGTTTTCATTATCATAACATTAAACCCAATACATTACAAATAATAATATAGCTTTCCAATATACATACACGTAAATGATTTTTGTCTTAAGTCTACCCTGTTCTCCTTAGTTCTCAGGACTTCCCCCTTGGCAACTTAATACATCTAACTTCGCACCCATACACACTCTTTGAATCACGAGAGATTTACTTGACTTCTCCACATTCTTTCCCTAGGTGATTAGCATATACTTCTAAGACAATTGTCCTGTCCCGCCACCGCACCTCAATCTCAACTTCCCCAATGTCCCTTGTATATCCTCCAGTAGATACCATTCCGTGTATTTAAAGGGGTTTACTATGTTTTGTATTTCTATCTCCCCACATTGTTTTACTATAAACTTGCTCCACTTTTTAAAAAATTTGCCTGCCCGTTCATCTTTGTTCCTTTCTGCTTCCAGCTGCTCTATTCTGAGCAATGATTTGATCCGGTTTATCACCTCATCTTCCGACGGGGCGTTCCCCTCCAACCATTTACCCAGTATAGCCTTCTTGACCACCATTGCCATACTGTGAAACAGTTTTGGTACTATGGCCCCCTGCTCCCTCCCCTCTTTCCCACTCCCCTCTCCCACATAATGAAAAATCCATAACATTGGGTCCATTTCCAACTCCACTCCCCAGATGTCGTTTATGAGTTTCTGTATCCTTTTCCAAAGTTTCTGGCTCTCTGGGCACTGCCAGATCCCATGAAACAGGTCTGTTTTTGGCAATTTACATTTGGGGCAATGGTCTAATTTATTTATCCCTTGCTTGCTTGGGATGTTAAAGCCATATATCGATCTATGCATCAGCCTAAATTGTGTATCCCTCCAGCCTTCATTGATCACCTCCCTCCTCATTTTCACCCATCCCTGCAGTATCTTTTCTCCTGCCCCTGTGTCCTTCAGTTGCCTTGCCCATGTTCCCAAGACTTGGTCAGAACTTAGTGGAACCAATGTTTCCCTCAAATCCTTGTATAATGAGGATATATTAATTTCATGACTATCTTTCATGATCAGTCGGTCCATGTCATTCATCATCTGTTCCTTTCTAACATCTCTCAGCAGTCCCATTATTCCCCTTTCTATCTGTTTATATTGTATGATCTGAAATGGGGATAGCCCATATTTTACTACCATTTCCTGGTATGTCATCCATCTATGTTCTGATTCGTGCAGCAGATCTTTCACCCCCCTTATCCCTTTATTCCTCCATTCTGAAAATAGTTTGTTATCCCTGCCCATAGGGAACTCCGGGGAGTTCCAGATATCTAAATATTTGGAAATTCGCCAGGACAGATTAAATTTTTTTCTCACTGCTTTCCATGCCATCACCGTTAGTGATGAGCGAGTACTAAAAAGCTCGGGTGCTCGAAGCTCGGGCCGAGCCTCCCAAGATACTCGTGTACTCGGCCCGAGCAACGAGCCCAATGTTATCCTATGGGAGACCCGAGTATTTTTGTGAAATGACCCCCGGCAGCATGTAGAAACCCTAAAAATGTCACAAAAGTCTCAGAAGAGTGCTCAAATGACATGGCAACAGCATGGGGAAGACCCCTTGAAGCATTTATCACTCAAAAGTCACAGCTCTGAACAATTTTGTCCGAGTTTTACGCCATTTTTACGGACTCACCTGAAAACCTTCCAAAATGACACCAAAATGAATTTTCATGGCGGAAATGTTAAGGGCACATACCCAAGACACGCCCCCCACACTGAGTGACAGGTGTCACACTGCACCCAATCACAGCAGCCGGTGGGCGTGTCTATACTGTGCAGTGAAATAAATAATTAAATAATTTAAAAAAACGGCGTGCGGTCCCCCCAATTTTAATACCAGCCAGATAAAGCCATACGGCTGAAGGCTGGTATTCTCAGGATGGGGAGCTCCACGTTATGGGGAGCCCCCCACCCTAACAATATCAGTCAGCAGCCGCCCAGAATTGCCGCATACATTATATGCGACAGTTCTGGGGCTGTACCCGGCTCTTCCCGATTTACCCTAGTGCGTTGGCAAATCGGGGTAATAAGGAGTTAATGGCAGCCCATAGCTGCCAATAAGTCCTAGATTAATCATGTCAGGCGTCTCCCCGAGATTCCTTCCATGATTAATCTGTAAATTACAGTTAAAAAACACACACACCCGAAAAATCCTTTATTAGAAATAAAAAACACTAACAAAGTCCCTCATTACCAATTTATTAACCCCGACAAACCCTCCATGTCCGGCGTACTCCACAGTCCTCCAGCGTCGCGTCCAGCTGTGCTGCATGGAAGTGACAGGAGCTGCAGAATACACCGCCGCTCCGGTCACCTCCACGCAGCTAATGAGATGAGTATAGCGATCAGCTGCTGTCAGTCAGGTAACTCCCGGCCACCGCTGGATCCAGCGGTGGCCGCGATTAACCTCAGTGACAGCTCAGCTGATCGCGCTACTCACCGCCGCTCCGGTCAGCTCCATGCACCAACTGAGGTGAGTATAGCGATCAGCTGCTGTCACTGAGGTTAATCGCGGCCACCGCTGGTGCGAACCTGTGAATTAGTGATAATATGCAAGGGGAATCAATCACACCTGCCATTATTCTAAGTGCATCTTATTGAATTTAATAAAGGCCAGAATACACCATATACACATATATATAAACATATGTATATATATATATATATAAATTATGTATGCGAAATATCGGTATAATCAGTATTAATATTAATATTAAATATATATCAATATTCTAGAGAGTATAATATGATATGGGATATAGTGATATGAAATAAATTAAAAAATTATTAAAAATTATTAAAAAAAAAAAATCTTTATGCTGTTTGTTCTTATTTTTATTATTATTCTTATCATTATTATTTTAATTTCTATTTTTGTCTTTATCTAATTTAAAATTATAAGCTGGGAGCATAATTTTGATAAAAAATCTAAAGAGGATTGGAGGGTTACGAACCTGTGGATTGATGCCAATATACAAGGGGATTGATCATGACACTATTACTCTATATTCATATTTTCAGAATTAGTAAGAAACAGAAGTGAATGGTTGTTCAGTAACCTGAAACCATTTAGTTAGGGACTAAACACTATAGAAACCAGGGTCCAATAAATGTACCATATGTATACATAAAAATAAATATACATATGTAAAAAATTGTGTAAACATATGGACATGATTAATATTGTTGCGGTAACATTGTGATACATTTGAGGGATGACATCTTGATTAAAAACGAAAGGAATACAAGTATGAGGAATATCAGGGTCAAGAAGTTTAAACCGTGAAAACTCAAAAGGCTGCTCAAAGCGCACAGAGCAAATATAAGCCTCCTAAGATGAAAAGAGGACAGAACGTGGAAAACGATGCTAAGCACACAAGTCAATTACCACCCAGCTGAGGTGACAGGAGGTTAGATCGTGAACAAAGGTATTCTAATAGACAGAGTGATGAGTGTATATATAAAACAAAGTCAGACAGAGCGATGGGTGTATATATAAAGTGATTGGTGAATATATAGAACAAAGACGCTCTATAAACGGAGTGATAAGTGTATATACATATAATATAAGTACACTTGTACCCATGTACAAGGCAGTTTTTTGTGCTAAGGAAAATCTGTGTCTATATGTTTTTTAAAAATATTAAAAATGGAAAAAATCAGCACACAATTTATAAAAACCGCTACACAAAGGAGGCATTAAATAAAAAATGTATACTACATAAGGACTTGAAGAATTATGAAAACTAATTGCCTAGTATAATGTGATGGAATAGACCGACAATTATTACTTATTTAATATCACTGTTTATCATTCCTTTAACGTTCTTATAAAGGAAAAGGGGAAAAGGGGGTTTTATTTTTATTTATCAACCATTTAGTACTAATAATTTAATTAATTGTTATTATTGACATTTATTTATTTATTATTTATCAAAATCTTTAGGGTACTGATGAATTTGATGAAAAAGGAAAGAGATAAAGCTGACATTATCGTTCAAAAAAAACGTACCAGTGACATATGGGTGGTTAAAAACTATTTTTCATAGGACTAATTATTATTCTCTTAGCTTATTGGACCAATAAGATCAATGAAATTTTGACGATAAAGGTTCGGGGGTAAAAACTTACATGATGAGGAGTATAATAACAATAAACCACTGTAATAAATAGATAAAATGGCAATAAAATTTACAAAAGAAAACCAAGATATAACAATAAAAATCGGACATTCAAGCATCATAGAACGATAATTTAGACACAACACAGGTTAATAAAATAAATCAGAGACTTCATTTAGACCAAAGGGTTTGAGGGTATTTAGTTTATATATCCAAAAAGTCTCTTTCCTGCTGAGGGTTTCAGCCCTATTGTGCACAATAGGGTCAACCTGTTCTATTGGTGTGATCTTGAAGTTTAGATTTTTATTGTGCTGCAGTACACAGTGTTTCGAAAGACCATGCAAGAGGAAGCCTGTTTTTATATTATGGCGATGAGAATTTAGTCTATTATGTAATGCTTGACTCGTTCTGCCTATATACTGCTTACCACATGCACAATCAACCAAATAAATAACATAGTTCGATTGGCATGTCAAGCGTTTATTTATCTTAAACAATTCATTCCCATTTGGTGAACAAAATGATGTCCTGCCATGATAAATAGTCTTGCAGCACAGACAATTCCTAGAGCCGCATTTAAAGGTACCTACTGCAGTAGGACAAGTGATGATTGAGGTTGGCTTGGTTCTCAATTTACTAGGCGCTAAAATATTTTTAATGGTTGGTGCCCGCCTGAATGTTACACCTGGGGTGGGGGGAAGAATAGGGCTGAGAATAGGGTCATTTTGTAGGATCCCCCAATGTTTGACCAGAATATTTTTGATCGACCCGCTATCACTGCTATAAGTTGTTATGAGATTTAAATTAAAATCTTGCTTTGCCTTTCCCATAAACTGCTTACTGGGGTTAGCATTAATATGATGACCTCCAATCTTTTCCTGTTCAGTGCTCATACAGGTTTTAATAAGATCTTTTTGCTTCAGATTAGAGGATTTTTGATAGGCCTTCTGTATTAGAGATTTGGGATACCCTTTATCTTCAAAACGTTGTTTTAAGATTAAAACCTGTTCATTAAAATCAATGTCTTGGGTGCAATTTCTCCTGATTCTCTTGTACTGATTTAAAGGGATGTTTTGCAGCCATTTGGTGTAATGCTCACTATTGAAGTCAATATAGCTATTTGCATCCACTTTTTTGAAATGGGTTTTTGTCAGAATTCTATGATCCTGATGAAAGATAACCAAATCCAAGAAATTTATGCTATCAACACTTACTGATGCAGTAAAATTTAAGCCCCAATCATTGCCATCGAGGTCATCTAGAAGAATTTTGATATCAGAAGAATTGCTGTCCCAAATGATGAACAGGTCATCTATGAATCTTTTATATAGAACAAGACTCCCTTTATGACGGCCATTCAGAATGTAAACCATTTCAAAAATCCCCATAAAAAGGTTTGCGTAGGCACATGCAGCTTTCGACCCCATTGCAGTTCCGAGTCGCTGATGGTATAATGTATTATTAAATGTGAAATAATTGTTATGAAGAATAAAACTCATAGCATCCAGAATGAAGTCCCTCTGAGTTGGTGGAATTTTTGTGTCATTTTGTAGAAATAAAGAAATACAAAACAGGCCCAGGTGATGCTGTATATTAGAGTATAGGGCAGCGACATCAATAGTCACAAAAATGTAAGAGTCCTTCCAAACAATATCCCTAATGTTCTCTATAAGATGAGCCGAATCCCTGATATGACTATTTAATTTTAATAAAAACTGCAGAGAGACAGGCATGAAAGATTTCAGGTCTACTCTACCACTCCTGAAGGTACTGAAGGTATTGTACCTCTCCCTTCAAGAAATAACAGTTTCAGGAGACATAGTTCCACCAATTACAATAAATCTAATAATAACTACAGTAAAAAGAGCTATGTTAATAGCAAATTCCATAAAATCGATAAAACAGTTTCTAATGCTCATACTCACTGTGAAAAAAATGAAAAAAATCCAACACCAGAGCAGGATAATACCAATGAAGCTGTTGCAATCTCATGCTCATCCAGAAAATTCCCAGACCATATTGACAAGTTAGTAAATGAGGTATTTTCACAAACAGATATGGACAAATGTGATAAAAATCAAGACATCTCTCTCCCCTCCACCTCCAGTAGCACTGTGATAATTCCGAGGGTACCGCCAATCCCAACCATCCCTGAGGAAACCAGAGCCCATTTAGCCAGGATTAGATCGCAGATCGATAAAATCAGGAAGGAAAGAGCATTATTGGAATCAGAAATCCCTCCATCGCCTGTTGATATAAACCAGGAGGCAGACTTCATTGACCTTTTGAATTTTTCCATTCATGAGGAATCAATTCCTCTGTCACAAGATTCTACTATTGTACCAGTGACCTCTATGGGCGCTGAGAAAATTATCATTGATAATACTAAAATAACTGCTCCATTGGTCCCTTTCCTCCCATCGGCTAAAATCCCAAAAACTAATCTTATAACGGATTTTTTAACCCCAAAACCATCCACCACCAAAAAGAGAAAAAACACCGTAGAGGAACAAGGGCAGGACTCAAGTGTAAGCAAAAAAGAGAAAAAAAAAATTATGTAAATGCCAGAACCATAGGCGAATGTAATACTATCAATGGACCACTCACTCATTCTAACAATAATATCACTAAAAATAAAAGTATCAATAATAATATTTTTAATTTATCTAACCATGTTTTAAGTGAGGCAGAAACAAGAGTACTAAATAAGGGTCTATCCTTTTGCCCCTCTTTCAGATCAAGAGATTTTGACACCTTTTTAGATGTACAAAGCTTTATTAGAAAATTAACACTAAAAAGACATTTTCTACTTAAAGGTGAAAATTCACCCAGCACTACTATTGAAGATAACGGTTTTCTTCATGTTGCGGTCAAACCAAAAACCAGATTCTATCCGGTACAAAGCAAGGGACATTTTCTAAAGACGTTTTGTGATCTGGTTTTATCAGATCTAAAGAAAGCCATTAATCAAAAGAAAAAATCTAAACACAATTTATCTTACCGTGAAAGGGAAGCCCTGATAGCCTTGAAAAATAATGGCAATATAGTTGTTAGAGCAGCCGACAAGGGAGGTGGAATTGTTATTCAAAATCGTATTGATTATATGAAAGAGGCACACCGAATCCTTTCAGACCCGATTTACTATAGAACTGCGAGAAAAGCTGAATATGATCAAACCATCCTTGCTTATGATATGCTTATTCAGAAAGCAATTGAGAAAAATATTTTTAACCCAACAGAAAAGAGGTTCCTGCAAATTAAGAACCCAACAATGGCATTCTTTTACCACCTACCTAAGCTCCATAAAAACGTTCTAAATCCCCCTGGTAGACCGATCATTGCGGGTATTAATTCTTTAACATCTAACCTTGCCAACTACATTGATTTAATCTTGCAGCCATATGTATTAAAATTAAATAGTCATATCAGGGATTCGGCTCATCTTATAGAGAACATTAGGGATATTGTTTGGAAGGACTCTTACATTTTTGTGACTATTGATGTCGCTGCCCTATACTCTAATATACAGCATCACCTGGGCCTGTTTTGTATTTCTTTATTTCTACAAAATGACACAAAAATTCCACCAACTCAGAGGGACTTCATTCTGGATGCTATGAGTTTTATTCTTCATAACAATTATTTCACATTTAATAATACATTATACCATCAGCGACTCGGAACTGCAATGGGGTCGAAAGCTGCATGTGCCTACGCAAACCTTTTTATGGGGATTTTTGAAATGGTTTACATTCTGAATGGCCGTCATAAAGGGAGTCTTGTTCTATATAAAAGATTCATAGATGACCTGTTCATCATTTGGGACAGCAATTCTTCTGATATCAAAATTCTTCTAGATGACCTCGATGGCAATGATTGGGGCTTAAATTTTACTGCATCAGTAAGTGTTGATAGCATAAATTTCTTGGATTTGGTTATCTTTCATCAGGATCATAGAATTCTGACAAAAACCCATTTCAAAAAAGTGGATGCAAATAGCTATATTGACTTCAATAGTGAGCATTACACCAAATGGCTGCAAAACATCCCTTTAAATCAGTACAAGAGAATCAGGAGAAATTGCACCCAAGACATTGATTTTAATGAACAGGTTTTAATCTTAAAACAACGTTTTGAAGATAAAGGGTATCCCAAATCTCTAATACAGAAGGCCTATCAAAAATCCTCTAATCTGAAGCAAAAAGATCTTATTAAAACCTGTATGAGCACTGAACAGGAAAAGATTGGAGGTCATCATATTAATGCTAACCCCAGTAAGCAGTTTATGGGAAAGGCAAAGCAAGATTTTAATTTAAATCTCATAACAACTTATAGCAGTGATAGCGGGTCGATCAAAAATATTCTGGTCAAACATTGGGGGATCCTACAAAATGACCCTATTCTCAGCCCTATTCTTCCCCCCACCCCAGGTGTAACATTCAGGCGGGCACCAACCATTAAAAATATTTTAGCGCCTAGTAAATTGAGAACCAAGCCAACCTCAATCATCACTTGTCCTACTGCAGTAGGTGCCTTTAAATGCGGCTCTAGGAATTGTCTGTGCTGCAAGACTATTTATCATGGCAGGACATCATTTTGTTCACCAAATGGGAATGAATTGTTTAAGATAAATAAACGCTTGACATGCCAATCGAACTATGTTATTTATTTGGTTGATTGTGCATGTGGTAAGCAGTATATAGGCAGAACGAGTCAAGCATTACATAATAGACTAAATTCTCATCGCCATAATATAAAAACAGGCTTCCTCTTGCATGGTCTTTCGAAACACTGTGTACTGCAGCACAATAAAAATCTAAACTTCAAGATCACACCAATAGAACAGGTTGACCCTATTGTGCACAATAGGGCTGAAACCCTCAGCAGGAAAGAGACTTTTTGGATATATAAACTAAATACCCTCAAACCCTTTGGTCTAAATGAAGTCTCTGATTTATTTTATTAACCTGTGTTGTGTCTAAATTATCGTTCTATGATGCTTGAATGTCCGATTTTTATTGTTATATCTTGGTTTTCTTTTGTAAATTTTATTGCCATTTTATCTATTTATTACAGTGGTTTATTGTTATTATACTCCTCATCATGTAAGTTTTTACCCCCGAACCTTTATCGTCAAAATTTCATTGATCTTATTGGTCCAATAAGCTAAGAGAATAATAATTAGTCCTATGAAAAATAGTTTTTAACCACCCATATGTCACTGGTACGTTTTTTTTGAACGATAATGTCAGCTTTATCTCTTTCCTTTTTCATCAAATTCATCAGTACCCTAAAGATTTTGATAAATAATAAATAAATAAATGTCAATAATAACAATTAATTAAATTATTAGTACTAAATGGTTGATAAATAAAAATAAAACCCCCTTTTCCCCTTTTCCTTTATAAGAACGTTAAAGGAATGATAAACAGTGATATTAAATAAGTAATAATTGTCGGTCTATTCCATCACATTATACTAGGCAATTAGTTTTCATAATTCTTCAAGTCCTTATGTAGTATACATTTTTTATTTAATGCCTCCTTTGTGTAGCGGTTTTTATAAATTGTGTGCTGATTTTTTCCATTTTTAATATTTTTAAAAAACATATAGACACAGATTTTCCTTAGCACAAAAAACTGCCTTGTACATGGGTACAAGTGTACTTATATTATATGTATATACACTTATCACTCCGTTTATAGAGCGTCTTTGTTCTATTTATTCACCAATCACTTTATATATACACCCATCGCTCTGTCTGACTTTGTTTTATATATACACTCATCACTCTGTCTATTAGAATACCTTTGTTCACGATCTAACCTCCTGTCACCTCAGCTGGGTGGTAATTGACTTGTGTGCTTAGCATCGTTTTCCACGTTCTGTCCTCTTTTCATCTTAGGAGGCTTATATTTGCTCTGTGCGCTTTGAGCAGCCTTTTGAGTTTTCACGGTTTAAACTTCTTGACCCTGATATTCCTCATACTTGTATTCCTTTCGTTTTTAATCAAGATGTCATCCCTCAAATGTATCACAATGTTACCGCAACAATATTAATCATGTCCATATGTTTACACAATTTTTTACATATGTATATTTATTTTTATGTATACATATGGTACATTTATTGGACCCTGGTTTCTATAGTGTTTAGTCCCTAACTAAATGGTTTCAGGTTACTGAACAACCATTCACTTCTGTTTCTTACTAATTCTGAAAATATGAATATAGAGTAATAGTGTCATGATCAATCCCCTTGTATATTGGCATCAATCCACAGGTTCGTAACCCTCCAATCCTCTTTAGATTTTTTATCAAAATTATGCTCCCAGCTTATAATTTTAAATTAGATAAAGACAAAAATAGAAATTAAAATAATAATGATAAGAATAATAATAAAAATAAGAACAAACAGCATAAAGATTTTTTTTTTTTTAATAATTTTTAATAATTTTTTAATTTATTTCATATCACTATATCCCATATCATATTATACTCTCTAGAATATTGATATATATTTAATATTAATATTAATACTGATTATACCGATATTTCGCATACATAATTTATATATATATATATATACATATGTTTATATATATGTGTATATGGTGTATTCTGGCCTTTATTAAATTCAATAAGATGCACTTAGAATAATGGCAGGTGTGATTGATTCCCCTTGCATATTATCACTAATTCACAGGTTCGCACCCTTCTAATTTCTTTTAAACCATTCATTCAAATTATGTTTCCAAGCCCATAATTTTAAACTAATTTTAAACTAGTTAAAAATAAAACCACATATAGATCATTTTAATTATTTTAATTATTTTTCTTTTATTCAACTGGTATTTCACAATGTTATATGTGCTTTTTATAATGTCCGACAGATCAAAATGTGTTTTTTCATTGTGTGTTCTCCACGTGTCTATGAGTCATGAGCTCAGTGGGTGATTGACGTCATAGCTGTCAACGTGGCAGTTTGTATCCTCTTTTAAAGCATTGGACTGCAGACAGCTGCTTGATTTCTTTTTTCCCTGAGGAAGGAGACGGACTTTGTCTCGGAAACGCGTTGGAAATGCTGAAATAAAAAGAAATTTTAATCAACTCAACATCAGTGGTTTTTTAGCGCGGCTAAAACCCGTTTTTTCCTTTTTCTGTACCATTACATTGCTGTGTACGGGGCCGCTGCTCAATACCACGCTGACACTCTAATGCGATTCAAGGGGTTGTGACTGGCACAACCGAAATAGGTGAGTGTTTCCCTACTTTACATTTAATCAGAGTTATATCGGGTAAGACCCTATCTGCGCCTTCTCTCTCCCCCCACCTCTAGTACCCAACTGCACAGTATAGACACGCCCACCGGCTGCTGTGATTGGGTGCAGTGTGACACCTGTCACTCAGAGTGGGGGCGTGTCTCACTGCAACCAATCATAGGCGCCTGTGGGCGTGGAAAGCAGGGAATATGAGATGGCTGTGTGCAGAGCACAGCGCGCCGGCCGGTATAAAGGCTCGGTCACGCTGTGCAGGCCGGCCAATCACTGCAATTCCACAACTAACAGGGCTGTGGCATTGCAGTGGTCTGCCAGCCAATCCCTGCATGAGGGCTGGCTCTCAAAAGAGCGCCAACATGCAGAAATGAAGACCACGAGTAAAGCACGAGTATTGCAAAATTACTCGGTACCCGCCGAGTAGCCCGAGTACAGTGATACTCGTGCGAGTACCGAGTAGTAACAAGCATACTCGCTCATCACTAATCACCGTATCTCTGCACACTAGGGAGTGTTTAATTTTCCGTGGAATGTTGACTAGTGACGTATGTAGCAATGCTCCTAGATCCCAGGGCTTGCAGAACTCACTCTCCAACTTTATGTCAGAATATCTATTAGTCTTCCTCAGCCAGTCTATTATATGTCTCATCAGGCATGCAAGATTGTACCCTCTAATGTTTGGCAATTTGATTCCTCCCTTCTCCAGTGGAAGCATTAGTTTCTCTGCCTTGATTCTTGGTCTTTTTCCTCTCCACAAAAAGGCCGAGAAAGCTTTATTCAGTCTATTGATGTCAGTGTGCTTTAATAGCAGAGGGATGGTCTGCATCGGATATAATAACTTTGGGAAACTCATCATTTTCAGAAGATGAATTCTGCCTAGTAGGGACAGAGGCAGCCCCTCCCACATCTTTAGTTCCCGTTCTATTTTCCTTATCAAAGGTTTATAGTTTAACTCATAAATCGATGTAGTCTGGCGTCCCATCTGAATTCCCAAATATTTGATATGGGTTCTTGCCACCGGTATACCACATACATTGTCCCCTATCCCATAAACCTTCAACATCGGCATACACTGTTTGTTTAGAAACAATAGTTCACATTTTGTCTTATTTAGCTTAAATCCCGCCATACTCCCGAACTCTTCTATCTGGTGTAGTGTTTTTGTGAGTTCATTCTGAGGGTTATTCATAAATAATATGATATCATCTGCAAATAAGGCCGAATGTAATTTTTCCTTTCCAATATTAATGCCCTCAAAACATTCTCCTCCGTTAAGTAGTCTCGATAAAGGCTCGATAGCTAAATTAAACAGGAGTGGTGACAATGGGCATCCCTGCCGAGTCCCCTTTTTCAGTGGGAAAGAACGTGACAAAAACCCGGGTGTCGCCACCCTAGCCTGAGGGTTCGCATATAATACCCCTATAAATGTTTTAAATGCTCCTTCGAAGCCTATGTTGTCCATCACTGCTTCCAACCATGACCACCGGACATTATCAAACGCCTTTTCCGCGTCTAATGTAATCATGGCCGGAAGCTCTCCTTTTTGTATATTCCCATGTCCAGTGGCATCCATCACTAACATGGCCTTTCTTACATTTGTTACCGCTGCCCTCCCCTTTACAAACCCCGCCTGGGCTGGAGAGATTAGTTTTGGTAGTATCTCTGCCAATCTATTGGCCATCAGCTTGGCCATAAGTTTAAGATCTTGGTTAATTAATGAGATTGGTCTATAATTTACTGGGCTGTCCAAATTTTTATCTCCTTTGGGTAAAAGTTTTATATAAGCGGTGTTAAGATGATTGGAGATGCCGGTACCTCCCAGAGTTTTATTATATATTTGTGTCAGGATCGGCGCTACTTCTTCTTTCAACGCCTTATAAAACTCCCCATTAAACCCGTCCGGTCCCGGTGCCTTATGTATATTTAGTTCTCCTATTGCCCTCTTTACTTCCTCCACTGTAATATCCGCATTCAGTCTATTTAAGTCCTCTGTAGTTATTCGTGGAAGTTTTACTTTTTTCAGCCAGTCCTTCTCTCCTCCTTCCGTCCCCTCTCCTGTGTCGTATAGTTTAGCATAATATTCCCCCAGGATCTGGTTGATCTCCTGTGGGTCTGTAGATTTGCTCCCATCCTGCCTAGTCATATTAGCTATCAATGTCATTGGTCGTCTTCCCTTTGCTAGGTTGGCTAGAAGCTTCCCCGCCTTATTACCAAATCTGTGTAATTCTACTTCCTGTTGTGACCGAACTAACTCTTCTCTCTTCCCCACCCAGCTTTCAAATTCTTGTTTTGCTTTTTTCCATTCTTCTTTTGCTTTTTGTGATTTGTTTTCTAGATAGCTTGTATACTTCTCTCTGAGGGCATTGCTCGTTTCTTGGTATTGTTTATGTGTGTGTTTCCTGAGCTTGGCTACATGTCCCATCAATCTCCCCCTTAATACTGCTTTTGCCGTCTCCCAAAATAACATTACTTCTTCCTTGTGCTCGCTATTAGTTCCATTGTACTCCTCCCACCATTCCCTTAGTGTTTTGATAAAAGCCTTGTCTCTGAGTAGAAATGACGGGAATCTCCACAGATACTCTGTCCCCCTCTGAATTGTGTCGTTTATGTCTATTGCCACTGGGCTATGGTCTGATATTACCATATTCTCAATATCCACTCCTTTTACCCTATGCCAAATATTTTGGTCTACCAGTAAATAATCGATTCTTGACCACGCTTCATGTGGATGCGAGTAGTGTGTAAATTCACGGTCGTGTGGATGTTGTATTCTCCAGCTATCTTGTAAGTTTGTGTCTTCCAGTAGTTTAGCCATCAAGCCCTTAACCTTTCCCTTTTTCCTATCTGAAACTGTGCTATACTTCCTATCCTCTTCCTGTGAGACTACTGCATTAAAGTCCCCTCCTACTATCTTATTTAATTCTGCATCTCTTCCTAATTTGCTCGTGATCAAGTCGAAAAATGAATTCTGCTCATTATTAGGGGCATATATGTTATGTATACTAAACTCTCCCTGTGGACTAGTTATTCTGATGTGTACATATCTTCCGTCCTCATCTCTATCCTGGGACATTATTGTATGATTAAACTGTTTGTTTAATAAGATCATCACCCCTGCTTTCCTTCCCTGGGATCCCGATCCAACCACCGCACCCACCCATAGTTTCTGCATACGAAAGAAGTCTTCATGCTGTAGGTGTGTCTCCTGCAGTAGTGCGATGTCTACCTTCAGTCTCTTTAGGTGTCTTAGTATCATCATGCGTTTATGTGGTGATTTCAGACCTTTTACGTTCCAAGTGACAATTTTAACCATGGTCCCATGCTCTCATGTATTTTACGTCGTCATGTGATCTCTCGTGTGTGTATCTTTGTGCCTTGTCCATGTCCTTTGTACGTTTGTAACGATGTCTTGTCTGGGCCCTCCCTTTTTCCCTAAACCAATTAACAACTATAAACCCTTTAACATTCCCCCCAACTTCATTCAGTTTCCATATCACTTCCATTTTTTCTGTAATGCTCCCGTCTCCGCAGATCTTTCCCAACCAACTGCATGTTCGTATCATGTTCCCCGTTCAACTTTTAACAAGTATTTCAATATAATACCTTCTTACTTATCACTCTAATCTACATTTAGTACCTCCTCCTTCGATATCTGTACATATATCAATTATGACGATCCATCTACATTAGAGGTGTAGAGGTCAGCCACAAGGATGAGAAAATAGCAGGCGAAAAGGTAAAGAAGGATCAAGATCAGATTGCCCCGGATCATAGATGCCTCCCCTCATCCGTGTGAATTGAGAGAGTTAGGAGTAAGATAAGAGAATGTAAAGGCGAGAAGAAGAAGAGAGCCAGAGAGGAGAGAGCGCAAAAGAGTGAGAGAATAGGAAAGAGGAAGAGAAAGGAGGGAAAGAGGAAAAAGAGAAGAAACAAAAAAAAAAAAAAAAAAATCAACAACATGCGAAAGGGGGTCCACAGTGGGAGGGAGTTAGCAAGACTTCCCAGTAGATACAAGTACTCCGCCATCTCCCCCCCCCCCCCCACGTCCTTCAAGGTGGTGATTGAACCAATCTTCTCATCTTCTTATTCATGAATCCCCCTTCCTCTGATGTCCAGACTTGTATGCCGAAAGTCTTTGAGCCTTGGGGCTCTCCATATGTCCCTCTCTCCGTTCCTCCCCTCCCTCCATCCGGTCGGTCTGCCTCCTTGCCCGGTTCTCCTCCTCCCTCCCTCCGTGATTCCCATTCTGTCGTTCAGGTGTTCTCCTTGCGCACACTCCATCCATCAAGCCCTCCATCCATCTCTCCGCCTCCCTCACATCTTTTGTCACAAAAAGGGATCCATCTTGTTTTGTTATTCTCAGCATAGCTGGGTATGATAATTGAAATTTTATATGTTTGCGGTATAATTCGGTGCAGATTTTGCTGAAAGCTTTCCTTTTGCGGGTGACTTCTGCTGAATAATCCCCGAAAATTAGCACTTTATGTCCTTGTATAAATAATGGGGCTCTCCTTCCTCTGAATACTCGTAATAACTCCTCTTTATCTTTATATTCCAGGTACTTTATTATGACCTGGCGTGGTCTGACTAGTCCAGGTGCCCCTGCACCATCTTCCTTTCTTGTTTTTTGTTGTGGGTCCTGTTGGTCTCTTGCAGGGCCCACCCTATGTGCTCTCTCTACCCTGCATTTATGTGTTAGGCCCAGTGCTTTAGGCAGCTCTATTTCACATATGCTGTCCAGCTGCCTCATGTTTATTGCTTCTGGCAAACCTACTAATCTTAGATTACTTCTTCTTGAGCGATTTTCCAGATCCTCCAATTTATCTTTCATGATCTGGGACTCTGCCATCGCCTCCTTAAGTTGCCCTTTTAACACTGCCACTTCATCCTCAGCGTCTGAAATTCTCTGCTCATATCCTGTCATTCTGGCTGCCTGTTGTGTGATTTGTTCCTGCATGGGGGACAGCGCTGCCCGCACCATGGCCTCCAGGGATGGTTTTAGCTCGTCTGTCAGGTGAGCTGCGACTTCACCAGCAAGGCGTGCATAATCTATTTGCAGGCTTGCTGTCTGTCCTGGCTTCTGGGCTGCCGGCTTCTCGCTCTGCACCACCCCCACCTCCTCCATCAGATCCCGCTCTCCACGCTGCAAACCACCCTGGCCTGCAGCCGTCGCCATTTTATGATTACTCTCTGCACCTTCTCCCTCTGCTGCTCCGTGTCCTGTCTGTCTGCCGCCGCTCCTGAGAAGGTACCGCTCCATAAACCTGCGCCCCCCGCTCACCGGCACTCTTTCACCGCTGATTCTCGTCTCTTCGGGGGCTTTTTGAGTCGTTCTGTGCCTGGGAAAGTTGCGGAGCTCTTTCCCCTGCGTCTTCACATTACAGCGCCGGATCCGGAAGTCGATCAGTCTTGTTTTAATGATAATTTGAATTTTTTATCCCTCTTTTTATCCACGGAGGACCAGGACCTCCTGTCTGAGGAAATAAACATGGCGGAGGTGGAGGGAGCCCTAAAAGATTTTCAAAAAGGTAAAGCTCCAGGGTCAGACGGTCTCCCCATAGAGTTTTATCATGTTTTCTGGGATGTTATTAAAGATGATCTTATGGGAGTTTTTAATGAGGTTTTTAAAGACAATTTTATACCCTATTCTTGGAAGAAATGTGTGATTACCCTGATCTTTAAAAAAAGGTGATAAGGCAAACTTAGAAAACTGGAGGCCTATCTCTCTTTTAAATACTGATTATAAGATATTGGCTAAAATTTTAACCAGCCGTATTAAAAGTGTTATTAAAAGTGTGATTCATCCAGATCAGGTCTGCGGTATCCCCGGACGGTCCATCTGGGAGCATCTTAATCTTATACGGGACCTGATCTGGTACCAGAAGGATCGTAAGCAGCCTATAGCCATTTTATCCCTTGATTTTAAAAAAGCTTTTGACAGGGTATCACACTTTTATCTTTTTAGTGTTTTAAAAAAGATGGGGTTTCCTGTTGGTTTTATTGATAAAATTAAGCTTTTATACAATGACACGTATGCGCAGATTTTAATAAATGGTTTTTTAACAAAAGAGGTCGCCCTCCGATCCGGGGTAAAACAGGGTTGCCCCATGTCCCCCTTACTGTTTGTTTGTGCTATAGAACCACTCTTGTGCCGTTTACGTGAGGACAAGGTGGTTAGGGGGATCCCTGTTCCTGGAGGTGGGGGAGCCCAGGTAAAAGCGTTAGCATACATGGATGATGTGTCTGTATATTGTACCAGCTCCGCTGCCATAAACAGAGCAGTGCTGGATACGGAGATTTTTAGTGCTGGATCCGGTTTTAAATTAAATAAAGAAAAATGTGATTGTTTTATTGTAGGTCAATGGGAGCCCGAGCCACCAAAGATACCGGTCCAAAATGATGGGATAAAAATTTTGGGGATCCACTTTGATGAGCAAAATGATGGGTGTAAGAACTGGGACCTGGTTCTCACAAGATTGAGTCAAAAAATATCATTATGGCAGCTAAGAAAACTTACTATGGAGGGGCAGATTCTAATCATAAAAATGATCCTGCTCCCAATCATTTTGTACGCAGCGATGGTGTTTCCTCCAAATTCCCTATACTTTAAAAGACTAATGAAACCCATCTTTTATTTTCTGTGGAACTCCAAAATGGAAAAATTAAAGAGAATAACTGTATGTAAGAGTAAAAGGAATGGTGGCAAGGGACTCCCTGACCTAAAGTTGTTTTTATTAATAAAGTTTTTTGTGTTTTGTTACAAAAGTTTGAATAATGCTGGGGCTTTTACTTGTTTTTTAAGGTACAGCACGGGGTATGTTTTTAAAAAACTGCATATTGATATTTTACCTAATCGTCCTGTCCTTTTATCCCCTCCGAAACAATATAAGATTTTAGAGACTATTATATCTGAATATGATTTGATAAATGTGGACAAGGGAGTCTTGTCAAATCAGCGAAAGTTGACAGCCGCCTGTAAGGGTCATGAGATTATGGAGGATGTGGCTAATTTTTCCCCGTCTAGGTGCCGATTAATTTGGAACAACGTCTCATGCCCTGCTCTTAGTAATACGCAAAAGGATCTGGCCTGGCAAATAGTCCACCAATGTCTCCCCACCAGGGCCTTCCAACATCGTAGGGGACTTGTGGCCAGTGCCAGATGCCCAAGAGACAGGTGTGCCCAGGAGGAGACGGTGTTCTACCTGTTCTGGTATTGTACTTACGCACAAGAGGTATGGCAGGCAGTGGGCACGCTCCTGAAATGGGTGTGTGGGTTACGCACCCTAAATTGTGATGTGGTGTTATACGGTATAATTGATTGTCCTACCATGTACCAGGCAAAAATCGCATGGCTCATAATTAACAGTTTTAAAGAGGCCCTATGGAAAACCAGAAATATTTTACTGTTCAAGCATGATTGCATCCCTGTGAAAGACTGTATAGGTCTTGCATTATGTACCATGTACACGTACTATTTGAGAGACTGCAAAAAACAGGGAACATTGGAAGCAAAAAAAGGCATGGTGTCTCCAGATATGGAACACTTTTATGTATTTATAATCATATTTTATTTGTGATTCTATGTCTTTTACTGTATTGCTTTTAATGTATTTTATCTCATGTTTTAAGTAAAATGCTGGTTTTATGTATGTTTATGTGATTTTATGTGATATTTTACTGTACCTGTAAATACCTGATTTGGGTTTTATGATGCGTTTCATGTGCACAAGTAACTGTGTTTTGTATCTAAAGTGTGACTTTTTGTTTGTAATGCGTGAGTTTAATAAAGCTTGTTTGAAACGTGATCTGTTCTTACCAGTTTAATATCTGATACGTCCCCTATCTGGGGACCATATATTAAATGGATTTTTAGAACAGGGAGATGTAAAAAGAGCTTGCTCTGTCCACTCCACGCATTGACCTGGTATTGCAGTACCTCCAGGACCGGTGCACCCCTTCTTAACCCAGTTTCCAAAAGCAGAACTCAATTCACCTGATTCATATTAGCCCGATTAGTGAATTGAAAGAAAGCATACAACTTCATATGCACCTCAATTTGGCCCATTCACTTTTCACACTTCCTCCTTTTGTTTTTTATCTTTCACACTTTTTACTTGCTTTATTCATCCAAATAGCAAACTCATCACCACTCAACCTGACCAACTCGACTATGTCCCGTGCTGCAGTATCTTCTTCTCTGTCTTATCTAGATCATTTGCAATTGAATGGAATAGATCCCTTTTGGACAAAGTGGATTCACCTGCTGCTGCAGTGACCACAGGTGTGATAAGATCTAGAATTGGCATCTGGTGCGATCTCTCCGCTTCCACTCCAAATAAAGTTACCTGTTTATTCCTATCATGCATTGGTTTTTGGTGTTTTCTTTGAGCAATGATGATGGCTTCAGTGGTCTGTTGGCTCCCCCTCCTGGAGGAAGAGTTTGCTTGCTCTTGGACATTCTAAAAGAGAGGTCATGATAGACATTTAGCTTCTGAGCACAATTGGGGACAGTCATGGGTGATGAATGATTTGCAACCTGCTGCGAAGCCTGATACCGCAATATAAGGAACGTCAAATACTAAGAAAGGGCGGCCTATGAAAGAATTACTACTTTCAATAAGTACACTTAAACGGCTAATTGGGAATAGAAAAAACTGTAAAAAGCCCTCTGAGAAAGCCCCCCTCTAACCTTTGATAGTAAGCTTTTCTGTAGTCTGCCTGTTGATGTATTTTCCGTTTGAACTGTGCACAACATGAAGAGACGGAACACTGGCGGCTTGTCACAATGCCCCCGCTGACATCACAATAGCGCTGCTGCCTAGAAAACAAGCTGCGCAGCAGAAGTTGTTCTTTGGGTGGGAGGGTGGGCTAGTGGAAGGAGGGGGCAAGCTCTTTTTTTCCCGGGTGGTAGGGGGATGACAGGAGAAGGGATGCGGGTGGTGAGAAGGGTACAGAGGGCAGGGTTTGGGGGCTGGGAAGGAAAGGGAAAAGATTAGGGTTTGGGGATGATGAAAGGGCTTTCTACGGGTAAGGATGGCAAAGGGTGGCAGTGACGGAAAGTCAGGCAACCTGTCCTGTCCGTCTTTTTGTATCGTGAATTGGAAAGACTGCAAGGGGGAGGGGAGTTGCTTGCGCCCTAAAGGAGGAGTTATTCAGATTCATTGCAGTGGGCGGCGGCTGCAAAACGCACCATTCTTCTTGTTTTTGCTCTGCAAAGCAGCCTTTTCAAGGGTTGGCTTGGGTGACAAAATGTCTTCTGTAGGCGTGGGTTTGTCTCCCTCTCGCTCTCTCTCCCTAAGATGTGTCCGGCATAGGCCAGGGTGCCACTCGAGGCCCAAACCAATTCTGGTTATCGCTTCTCGGCCTTTTGGCTAAGATCAAGTGTAGTATCTGTTCTTATCAGTTTAATATCTGATACGTCCCCTATCTGGGGACCATATATTAAATGGATTTTTAGAACAGGGAGATGGAAAAAGAGCTTACTCTGTCCACTCCACGCATTGACCTGGTATTGCAGTACCTCCAGGACCGGTGCACCCTTTCTTAACCCAGTTTCCAAGAGCAGAACTCAATTCACCTTATTCATATTAGCCCGATTTAATGAATTGGAAGAAAGCATACGTCTTCATATGCACCTCAATTTGGCCCATTCACTTTTCACACTTCCTCCTTTTGTTTTTTATCTTTCACACTTTTTACTTTCTTTATTCATCCAAATAGCAAACTCATCACCACTCAACCTG
Organism: Anomaloglossus baeobatrachus; assembly: GCF_048569485.1. NCBI lineage: Eukaryota > Metazoa > Chordata > Amphibia > Anura > Aromobatidae > Anomaloglossus > Anomaloglossus baeobatrachus. Next base: position 420,987,175 of record NC_134354.1, on the reverse strand, counting down.
ACCAACTCGGCTATGTCCCGTGCTGCAGTATCTTCTTCTCTGTCTTATCTAGATCATTTGCAATTGAATGGAATAGATCCCTTTTGGACAAAGTGGATTCACCTGCTGCTGCAGTGACCACAGGTGTGATAAGATCTAGAATTGGCATCTGGTGCGATCTCTCCGCTTCCACTCCAAATAAAGTTACCTGTTTATTCCTATCATGCATTGGTTTTTGGGGTTTTCTTTGAGTAATGATGATCTCTTTCGTTGTCTGTTGGCTCCCCCTCCTGGAGGAATAGTTTGCTTGCTCTTGGACATTCTAAAAGAGAGGTGATGATAGACATTGAGCTTCTGAGCCCAATTGGGGACAGTCATGGGTGATGAATGTTTGCAACCTGCTGCGAAGCCTCATACCGCAATATAAGGAACGTCAAATACTAAGAAAGGGCGGCCTATAAAAGAATTACTACTTTCAATAAGTACACTTAAACGGCTAATTGGGAATAGAAAAACTGTAAAAAGCCCTCTGAGAAAGCCCCCCTCTAACCTTTGTTAGTAAGCTTTTCTGTAGTCTGCCTGTTGATGTATTTTCCGTTTGAACTGTGCACAACATGAAGAGACGGAACACTGGCGGCTTGTCACAATGCCCCCGCTGACATCACAATAGCGCTGCTGCCTAGAAAACAAGCTGCGCAGCAGAAGTTGTTCTTTGGGTGGGAGGGTGGGCTAGTGTAAGGAGGGGGCAAGCTCTTTTTTTCCCGGGTGGTAGGGGGATGACAGGAGAAGGGATGCGGGTGGTGAGAAGGGTACAGACGGCAGGGTTTGGGGGCTGGGAAGGAAAGGGAAAAGATTAGGGTTTGGGGATGATGAAAGGGCTTTCTACGGGTAAGGATGGCAAAGGGTGGCAGTGACGGAAAGTCAGGCAACCTGTCCTGTCCGTCTTTTTGTATCGTGAATTGGAAAGACTGCAAGGGGGAGGGGAGTTGCTTGCGCCCTAAAGGAGGAGTTATTCAGATTCATTGCAGTGGGGGGCGGCGGCTGCAAAACGCACCATTCTTCTTGTTTTTGCTCTGCAAAGCAGCCTTTTCAAGGGTTGGCTTGGGTGACAAAATGTCTTCTGTAGGCGTGGGTTTGTCTCCCTCTCGCTCTCTCTCCCTAAGATGTGTCCGGCATAGGCCAGGGTGCCACTCGAGGCCCAAACCAATTCTGGTTATCGCTTCTCGGCCTTTTGGCTAAGATCAAGTGTAGTGTTGTTCGAAGAGATGGTTTAAGCTCCAGGCCACCTTATACAATGATACAATGCACACTGGAAGGTTGCGCTTGCTAGTACTCTGGGTGGATAGTATATTCATCTAGAGGAAAACATGGCCCTACCAGGATCGAGGCTATTAGACTGAGTAAGTGTGGGGGCTATGGTACAACGTGCCCCAGGACTGACGACCCTGGAGTGAGTCTGAGCTTGCTGGCTTGGGACCCCGGCAAGCCTTGGGCTCTGTAGCACACCGTACCTTGCCTTTTCATACTTTTTGAGCATATTACCCTATCCCGGCCTTCTGGCTAGGAAGGGAAATTTTTATAATCCCGGTCGGAGGTCTGGTCAGCTTTGGGCTGAGAAACTAACACCTGGTTGGAGGTCTGGGTCAGCTTCGGCTGAGAAACCAACACCCGGTTGGAGGTCTGGGTCAGCTTCGGCTGAGAAACCAACACCCGGTTGGAGGTCCGGTTAGCCTTGGGCTGAGAAACCAACACCGGTTGACGGTCCGGGCAGTTTCGGCTGCCAAACCAACAACTAGTAGCTCTCTACTCCACTTGGGTAAGATGCCTGGGTGGACGCTGGGAGCAACGACAAGGCTCAACCAGGCTTCGGCTTGGGGGAGCACCGAAGATCCCTGACCCTTGCTGTGGCCTTCTGGCTCGGAGGGACGGGGTTGATTTTTGGGGACCCTCTCCTCACGGTGGGGTCCACACGAATCCTAGCCTTTGCACTGTTTTTGGTGTGACTTCGGTCATGCATTTTTTGTGGTGCTTTGGAAAGCTTCATTAAATCAAAAAATCTGTTCTTATCAGTTTAATATCTGATACGTCCCCTATCTGGGGACCATATATTAAATGGATTTTTAGAACAGGGAGATGGAAAAAGAGCTTACTCTGTCCACTCCACGCATTGACCTGGTATTGCAGTACCTCCAGGACCGGTGCACCCTTTCTTAACCCAGTTTCCAAGAGCAGAACTCAATTCACCTGATTCATATTAGCCCGATTTAATGAATTGGAAGAAAGCATACGTCTTCATATGCACCTCAATTTGGCCCATTCACTTTTCACACTTCCTCCTTTTGTTTTTTATCTTTCACACTTTTTACTTTCTTTATTCATCCAAATAGCAAACTCATCACCACTCAACCTGACCAACTCGGCTATGTCCCGTGCTGCAGTATCTTCTTCTCTGTCTTATCTAGATCATTTGCAATTGAATGGAATAGATCCCTTTTGGACAAAGTGGATTCACCTGCTGCTGCAGTGACCACAGGTGTGATAAGATCTAGAATTGGCATCTGGTGCGATCTCTCCGCTTCCACTCCAAATAAAGTTACCTGTTTATTCCTATCATGCATTGGTTTTTGGGGTTTTCTTTGAGTAATGATGATCTCTTTCGTTGTCTGTTGGCTCCCCCTCCTGGAGGAATAGTTTGCTTGCTCTTGGACATTCTAAAAGAGAGGTGATGATAGACATTGAGCTTCTGAGCCCAATTGGGGACAGTCATGGGTGATGAATGTTTGCAACCTGCTGCGAAGCCTCATACCGCAATATAAGGAACGTCAAATACTAAGAAAGGGCGGCCTATAAAAGAATTACTACTTTCAATAAGTACACTTAAACGGCTAATTGGGAATAGAAAAACTGTAAAAAGCCCTCTGAGAAAGCCCCCCTCTAACCTTTGTTAGTAAGCTTTTCTGTAGTCTGCCTGTTGATGTATTTTCCGTTTGAACTGTGCACAACATGAAGAGACGGAACACTGGCGGCTTGTCACAATGCCCCCGCTGACATCACAATAGCGCTGCTGCCTAGAAAACAAGCTGCGCAGCAGAAGTTGTTCTTTGGGTGGGAGGGTGGGCTAGTGTAAGGAGGGGGCAAGCTCTTTTTTTCCCGGGTGGTAGGGGGATGACAGGAGAAGGGATGCGGGTGGTGAGAAGGGTACAGACGGCAGGGTTTGGGGGCTGGGAAGGAAAGGGAAAAGATTAGGGTTTGGGGATGATGAAAGGGCTTTCTACGGGTAAGGATGGCAAAGGGTGGCAGTGACGGAAAGTCAGGCAACCTGTCCTGTCCGTCTTTTTGTATCGTGAATTGGAAAGACTGCAAGGGGGAGGGGAGTTGCTTGCGCCCTAAAGGAGGAGTTATTCAGATTCATTGCAGTGGGGGGCGGCGGCTGCAAAACGCACCATTCTTCTTGTTTTTGCTCTGCAAAGCAGCCTTTTCAAGGGTTGGCTTGGGTGACAAAATGTCTTCTGTAGGCGTGGGTTTGTCTCCCTCTCGCTCTCTCTCCCTAAGATGTGTCCGGCATAGGCCAGGGTGCCACTCGAGGCCCAAACCAATTCTGGTTATCGCTTCTCGGCCTTTTGGCTAAGATCATGTGTAGTGTTGTTCGAAGAGGTGGTTTAAGCTCCAGGCCACCTTAGTACAATGATACAATGCACACTGGAAGGTTGCGCTTGCTAGTACTCTGGGTGGATAGTATATTCATCTAGAGGAAAACATGGCCCTACCAGGATCGAGGCTATTAGACTGAGTAAGGGTGGGGGGCTATGGTACAACGTGCCCCAGGACTGACGACCCTGGAGTGAGTCTGAGCTTGCTGGCTTGGGACCCCGGCAAGCCTTGGGCTCTGTAGCACACCGTACCTTTCCTTTTCATACTTTTTGAGCATATTACCCTATCCCGGCCTTCTGGCTAGGAAGGGAAATTTTTATAATCCCGGTCGGAGGTCTGGTCAGCTTTGGGCTGAGAAACTAACACCCGGTTGGAGGTCCGGGTCAGCTTCGGCTGAGAAACCAACACCCGGTTGGAGGTCTGGGTCAGCTTCGGCTGAGAAACCAACACCCGGTTGGAGGTCCGGTTAGCCTTGGGCTGAGAAACCAACACCGGTTGACGGTCCGGGCAGTTTCGGCTGCGAAACCAACAACTAGTAGCTCTCTACTCCACTTGGGTAAGATGCCTGGGTGGACGCTGGGAGCAACGACAAGGCTCAACCAGGCTTCGGCTTGAGGGAGCACCGAAGATCCCTGACCCTTGCTGTGGCCTTCTGGCTCGGAGGGACGGGGTTGATTTTTGGGGACCCTCTCCTCACGGTGGGGTCCACACGAATCCTAGCCTTTGCACTGTTTTTGGTGTGACTTCGGTCATGCATTTTTTGTGGTGCTTTGGAAAGCTTCATTAAATCAAAAATCTGTTCTTATCAGTTTAATATCTGATACGTCCCCTATCTGGGGACCATATATTAAATGGATTTTTAGAACAGGGAGATGGAAAAAGAGCTTGCTCTGTCCACTCCACGCATTGACCTGGTATTGCAGTACCTCCAGGACCGGTGCACCCCTTCTTAACCCAGTTTCCAAAAGCAGAACTCAATTCACCTGATTCATATTAGCCCGATTTAATGAATTGGAAGAAAGCATACGTCTTCATATGCACCTCAATTTGGCCCATTCACTTTTCACACTTCCTCCTTTTGTTTTTTATCTTTCACACTTTTTACTTTCTTTATTCATCCAAATAGCAAACTCATCACCACTCAACCTGACCAACTCGGCTATGTCCCGTGCTGCAGTATCTTCTTCTCTGTCTTATCTAGATCATTTGCAATTGAATGGAATAGATCCCTTTTGGACAAAGTGGATTCACCTGCTGCTGCAGTGACCACAGGTGTGATAAGATCTAGAATTGGCATCTGGTGCGATCTCTCCGCTTCCACTCCAAATAAAGTTACCTGTTTATTCCTATCATGCATTGGTTTTTGGGGTTTTCTTTGAGTAATGATGATCTCTTTCGTTGTCTGTTGGCTCCCCCTCCTGGAGGAATAGTTTGCTTGCTCTTGGACATTCTAAAAGAGAGGTCATGATAGACATTGAGCTTCTGAGCCCAATTGGGGACAGTCATGGGTGATGAATGTTTGCAACCTGCTGCGAAGCCTCATACCGCAATATAAGGAACGTCAAATACTAAGAAAGGGCGGCCTATAAAAGAATTACTACTTTCAATAAGTACACTTAAACGGCTAATTGGGAATAGAAAAACTGTAAAAAGCCCTCTGAGAAAGCCCCCCTCTAACCTTTGTTAGTAAGCTTTTCTGTAGTCTGCCTGTTGATGTATTTTCCGTTTGAACTGTGCACAACATGAAGAGACGGAACACTGGCGGCTTGTCACAATGCCCCCGCTGACATCACAATAGCGCTGCTGCCTAGAAAACAAGCTGCGCAGCAGAAGTTGTTCTTTGGGTGGGAGGGTGGGCTAGTGTAAGGAGGGGGCAAGCTCTTTTTTTCCCGGGTGGTAGGGGGGATGACAGGAGAAGGGATGCGGGTGGTGAGAAGGGTACAGACGGCAGGGTTTGGGGGCTGGGAAGGAAAGGGAAAAGATTAGGGTTTGGGGATGATGAAAGAGCTTTCTACGGGTAAGGATGGCAAAGGGTGGCAGTGACGGAAAGTCAGGCAACCTGTCCTGTCCGTCTTTTTGTATCGTGAATTGGAAAGACTGCAAGGGGGAGGGGAGTTGCTTGCGCCCTAAAGGAGGAGTTATTCAGATTCATTGCAGTGGGGGGCGGCGGCTGCAAAACGCACCATTCTTCTTGTTTTTGCTCTGCAAAGCAGCCTTTTCAAGGGTTGGCTTGGGTGACAAAATGTCTTCTGTAGGCGTGGGTTTGTCTCCCTCTCGCTCTCTCTCCCTAAGATGTGTCCGGCATAGGCCAGGGTGCCACTCGAGGCCCAAACCAATTCTGGTTATCGCTTCTCGGCCTTTTGGCTAAGATCAAGTGTAGTATCTGTTCTTATCAGTTTAATATCTGATACGTCCCCTATCTGGGGACCATATATTAAATGGATTTTTAGAACAGGGAGATGGAAAAAGAGCTTGCTCTGTCCACTCCACGCATTGACCTGGTATTGCAGTACCTCCAGGACCGGTGCACCCCTTCTTAACCCAGTTTCCAAAAGCAGAACTCAATTCACCTGATTCATATTAGCCCGATTTAATGAATTGGAAGAAAGCATACGTCTTCATATGCACCTCAATTTGGCCCATTCACTTTTCACACTTCCTCCTTTTGTTTTTTATCTTTCACACTTTTTACTTTCTTTATTCATCCAAATAGCAAACTCATCACCACTCAACCTGACCAACTCGGCTATGTCCCGTGCTGCAGTATCTTCTTCTCTGTCTTATCTAGATCATTTGCAATTGAATGGAATAGATCCCTTTTGGACAAAGTGGATTCACCTGCTGCTGCAGTGACCACAGGTGTGATAAGATCTAGAATTGGCATCTGGTGCGATCTCTCCGCTTCCACTCCAAATAAAGTTACCTGTTTATTCCTATCATGCATTGGTTTTTGGGGTTTTCTTTGAGTAATGATGATCTCTTTCGTTGTCTGTTGGCTCCCCCTCCTGGAGGAATAGTTTGCTTGCTCTTGGACATTCTAAAAGAGAGGTCATGATAGACATTGAGCTTCTGAGCCCAATTGGGGACAGTCATGGGTGATGAATGTTTGCAACCTGCTGCGAAGCCTCATACCGCAATATAAGGAACGTCAAATACTAAGAAAGGGCGGCCTATAAAAGAATTACTACTTTCAATAAGTACACTTAAACGGCTAATTGGGAATAGAAAAACTGTAAAAAGCCCTCTGAGAAAGCCCCCCTCTAACCTTTGTTAGTAAGCTTTTCTGTAGTCTGCCTGTTGATGTATTTTCCGTTTGAACTGTGCACAACATGAAGAGACGGAACACTGGCGGCTTGTCACAATGCCCCCGCTGACATCACAATAGCGCTGCTGCCTAGAAAACAAGCTGCGCAGCAGAAGTTGTTCTTTGGGTGGGAGGGTGGGCTAGTGTAAGGAGGGGGCAAGCTCTTTTTTTCCCGGGTGGTAGGGGGATGACAGGAGTAGGGATGCGGGTGGTGAGAAGGGTACAGACGGCAGGGTTTGGGGGCTGGGAAGGAAAGGGAAAAGATTAGGGTTTGGGGATGATGAAAGGGCTTTCTACGGGTAAGGATGGCAAAGGGTGGCAGTGACGGAAAGTCAGGCAACCTGTCCTGTCCGTCTTTTTGTATCGTGAATTGGAAAGACTGCAAGGGGGAGGGGAGTTGCTTGCGCCCTAAAGGAGGAGTTATTCAGATTCATTGCAGTGGGGGGCGGCGGCTGCAAAACGCACCATTCTTCTTGTTTTTGCTCTGCAAAGCAGCCTTTTCAAGGGTTGGCTTGGGTGACAAAATGTCTTCTGTAGGCGTGGGTTTGTCTCCCTCTCGCTCTCTCTCCCTAAGATGTGTCCGGCATAGGCCAGGGTGCCACTCGAGGCCCAAACCAATTCTGGTTATCGCTTCTCGGCCTTTTGGCTAAGATCAAGTGTAGTATCTGTTCTTATCAGTTTAATATCTGATACGTCCCCTATCTGGGGACCATATATTAAATGGATTTTTAGAACAGGGAGATGGAAAAAGAGCTTGCTCTGTCCACTCCACGCATTGACCTGGTATTGCAGTACCTCCAGGACCGGTGCACCCCTTCTTAACCCAGTTTCCAAAAGCAGAACTCAATTCACCTGATTCATATTAGCCCGATTTAATGAATTGGAAGAAAGCATACGTCTTCATATGCACCTCAATTTGGCCCATTCACTTTTCACACTTCCTCCTTTTGTTTTTTATCTTTCACACTTTTTACTTTCTTTATTCATCCAAATAGCAAACTCATCACCACTCAACCTGACCAACTCGGCTATGTCCCGTGCTGCAGTATCTTCTTCTCTGTCTTATCTAGATCATTTGCAATTGAATGGAATAGATCCCTTTTGGACAAAGTGGATTCACCTGCTGCTGCAGTGACCACAGGTGTGATAAGATCTAGAATTGGCATCTGGTGCGATCTCTCCGCTTCCACTCCAAATAAAGTTACCTGTTTATTCCTATCATGCATTGGTTTTTGGGGTTTTCTTTGAGTAATGATGATCTCTTTCGTTGTCTGTTGGCTCCCCCTCCTGGAGGAATAGTTTGCTTGCTCTTGGACATTCTAAAAGAGAGGTCATGATAGACATTGAGCTTCTGAGCCCAATTGGGGACAGTCATGGGTGATGAATGTTTGCAACCTGCTGCGAAGCCTCATACCGCAATATAAGGAACGTCAAATACTAAGAAAGGGCGGCCTATAAAAGAATTACTACTTTCAATAAGTACACTTAAACGGCTAATTGGGAATAGAAAAACTGTAAAAAGCCCTCTGAGAAAGCCCCCCTCTAACCTTTGTTAGTAAGCTTTTCTGTAGTCTGCCTGTTGATGTATTTTCCGTTTGAACTGTGCACAACATGAAGAGACGGAACACTGGCGGCTTGTCACAATGCCCCCGCTGACATCACAATAGCGCTGCTGCCTAGAAAACAAGCTGCGCAGCAGAAGTTGTTCTTTGGGTGGGAGGGTGGGCTAGTGTAAGGAGGGGGCAAGCTCTTTTTTTCCCGGGTGGTAGGGGGATGACAGGAGAAGGGATGCGGGTGGTGAGAAAGGTACAGACGGCAGGGTTTGGGGGCTGGGAAGGAAAGGGAAAAGATTAGGGTTTGGGGATGATGAAAGGGCTTTCTACGGGTAAGGATGGCAAAGGGTGGCAGTGACGGAAAGTCAGGCAACCTGTCCTGTCCGTCTTTTTGTATCGTGAATTGGAAAGACTGCAAGGGGGAGGGGAGTTGCTTGCGCCCTAAAGGAGGAGTTATTCAGATTCATTGCAGTGGGGGGCGGCGGCTGCAAAACGCACCATTCTTCTTGTTTTTGCTCTGCAAAGCAGCCTTTTCAAGGGTTGGCTTGGGTGACAAAATGTCTTCTGTAGGCGTGGGTTTGTCTCCCTCTCGCTCTCTCTCCCTAAGATGTGTCCGGCATAGGCCAGGGTGCCACTCGAGGCCCAAACCAATTCTGGTTATCGCTTCTCGGCCTTTTGGCTAAGATCAAGTGTAGTCCCTTCGTTGGGTTTGCCTTGGTCTTGGTTGGGAGGGGCCCGGGCTTGCACAACCGCCGGCCTCGGGGATTGTTGCGCCTTTTGGTGCTTACGTCCCCTTATGGCTGGTGGTTCCTGGGCTCGGGAGGCAATCACCTGCGGCACTGCGCTTTTGTGTGGTGGCCGATGACCGTTTTCTGAAAATTGCGGATGAAATCTCATCTGTTCTTATCAGTTTAATATCTGATACGTCCCCTATCTGGGGACCATATATTAAATGGATTTTTAGAACAGGGAGATGGAAAAAGAGCTTGCTCTGTCCACTCCACGCATTGACCTGGTATTGCAGTACCTCCAGGACCGGTGCACCCCTTCTTAACCCAGTTTCCAAAAGCAGAACTCAATTCACCTGATTCATATTAGCCCGATTTAATGAATTGGAAGAAAGCATACGTCTTCATATGCACCTCAATTTGGCCTATTCACTTTTCACACTTCCTCCTTTTGTTTTTTATCTTTCACACTTTTTACTTTCTTTATTCATCCAAATAGCAAACTCATCACCACTCAACCTGACCAACTCGGCTATGTCCCGTGCTGCAGTATCTTCTTCTCTGTCTTATCTAGATCATTTGCAATTGAATGGAATAGATCCCTTTTGGACAAAGTAGATTCACCTGCTGCTGCAGTGACCACAGGTGTGATAAGATCTAGAATTGGCATCTGGTGCGATCTCTCCGCTTCCACTCCAAATAAAGTTACCTGTTTATTCCTATCATGCATTGGTTTTTGGGGTTTTCTTTGAGTAATGATGATCTCTTTCGTTGTCTGTTGGCTCCCCCTCCTGGAGGAATAGTTTGCTTGCTCTTGGACATTCTAAAAGAGAGGTCATGATAGACATTGAGCTTCTGAGCCCAATTGGGGACAGTCATGGGTGATGAATGTTTGCAACCTGCTGCGAAGCCTCATACCGCAATATAAGGAACGTCAAATACTAAGAAAGGGCGGCCTATAAAAGAATTACTACTTTCAATAAGTACACTTAAACGGCTAATTGGGAATAGAAAAACTGTAAAAAGCCCTCTGAGAAAGTCCCCCTCTAACCTTTGTTAGTAAGCTTTTCTGTAGTCTGCCTGTTGATGTATTTTCCGTTTGAACTGTGCACAACATGAAGAGACGGAACACTGGCGGCTTGTCACAATGCCCCCGCTGACATCACAATAGCGCTGCTGCCTAGAAAACAAGCTGCGCAGCAGAAGTTGTTCTTTGGGTGGGAGGGTGGGCTAGTGTAAGGAGGGGGCAAGCTCTTTTTTTCCCGGGTGGTAGGGGGATGACAGGAGAAGGGATGCGGGTGGTGAGAAGGGTACAGACGGCAGGGTTTGGGGGCTGGGAAGGAAAGGGAAAAGATTAGGGTTTGGGGATGATGAAAGGGCTTTCTACGGGTAAGGATGGCAAAGGGTGGCAGTGACGGAAAGTCAGGCAACCTGTCCTGTCCGTCTTTTTGTATCGTGAATTGGAAAGACTGCAAGGGGGAGGGGAGTTGCTTGCGCCCTAAAGGAGGAGTTATTCAGATTCATTGCAGTGGGGGCGGCGGCTGCAAAACGCACCATTCTTCTTGTTTTTGCTCTGCAAAGCAGCCTTTTCAAGGGTTGGCTTGGGTGACAAAATGTCTTCTGTAGGCGTGGGTTTGTCTCCCTCTCGCTCTCTCTCCCTAAGATGTGTCCGGCATAGGCCAGGGTGCCACTCGAGGCCCAAACCAATTCTGGTTATCGCTTCTCGGCCTTTTGGCTAAGATCAAGTGTAGTATCTGTTCTTATCAGTTTACTATCTGATACGTTCCCTATCTGGGGACCATATATTAAATGGATTTTTAGAACAGGGAGATGGAAAAAGAGCTTGCTCTGTCCACTCCACGCATTGACCTGGTATTGCAGTACCTCCAGGACCGGTGCACCCCTTCTTAACCCAGTTTCCAAAAGCAGAACTCAATTCACCTGATTCATATTAGCCCGATTTAATGAATTGGAAGAAAGCATACGTCTTCATATGCACCTCAATTTGGCCCATTCACTTTTCACACTTCCTCCTTTTGTTTTTTATCTTTCACACTTTTTACTTTCTTTATTCATCCAAATAGCAAACTCATCACCACTCAACCTGACCAACTCGGCTATGTCCCGTGCTGCAGTATCTTCTTCTCTGTCTTATCTAGATCATTTGCAATTGAATGGAATAGATCCCTTTTGGACAAAGTGGATTCACCTGCTGCTGCAGTGACCACAGGTGTGATAAGATCTAGAATTGGCATCTGGTGCGATCTCTCCGCTTCCACTCCAAATAAAGTTACCTGTTTATTCCTATCATGCATTGGTTTTTGGGGTTTTCTTTGAGTAATGATGATCTCTTTCGTTGTCTGTTGGCTCCCCCTCCTGGAGGAATAGTTTGCTTGCTCTTGGACATTCTAAAAGAGAGGTCATGATAGACATTGAGCTTCTGAGCCCAATTGGGGACAGTCATGGGTGATGAATGTTTGCAACCTGCTGCGAAGCCTCATACCGCAATATAAGGAACGTCAAATACTAAGAAAGGGCGGCCTATAAAAGAATTACTACTTTCAATAAGTACACTTAAACGGCTAATTGGGAATAGAAAAACTGTAAAAAGCCCTCTGAGAAAGCCCCCCTCTAACCTTTGTTAGTAAGCTTTTCTGTAGTCTGCCTGTTGATGTATTTTCCGTTTGAACTGTGCACAACATGAAGAGACGGAACACTGGCGGCTTGTCACAATGCCCCCGCTGACATCACAATAGCGCTGCTGCCTAGAAAACAAGCTGCGCAGCAGAAGTTGTTCTTTGGGTGGGAGGGTGGGCTAGTGTAAGGAGGGGGCAAGCTCTTTTTTTCCCGGGTGGTAGGGGGATGACAGGAGAAGGGATGCGGGTGGTGAGAAGGGTACAGACGGCAGGGTTTGGGGGCTGGGAAGGAAAGGGAAAAGATTAGGGTTTGGGGATGATGAAAGGGCTTTCTACGGGTAAGGATGGCAAAGGGTGGCAGTGACGGAAAGTAAGGCAACCTGTCCTGTCCGTCTTTTTGTATCGTGAATTGGAAAGACTGCAAGGGGGAGGGGAGTTGCTTGCGCCCTAAAGGAGGAGTTATTCAGATTCATTGCAGTGGGGGGCGGCGGCTGCAAAACGCACCATTCTTCTTGTTTTTGCTCTGCAAAGCAGCCTTTTCAAGGGTTGGCTTGGGTGACAAAATGTCTTCTGTAGGCGTGGGTTTGTCTCCCTCTCGCTCTCTCTCCCTAAGATGTGTCCGGCATAGGCCAGGGTGCCACTCGAGGCCCAAACCAATTCTGGTTATCGCTTCTCGGCCTTTTGGCTAAGATCAAGTGTAGTATCTGTTCTTATCAGTTCAATATCTGATACGTCCCCTATCTGGGGACCATATATTAAATGGATTTTTAGAACAGGGAGATGGAAAAAGAGCTTGCTCTGTCCACTCCACGCATTGACCTGGTATTGCAGTACCTCCAGGACCGGTGCACCCCTTCTTAACCCAGTTTCCAAAAGCAGAACTCAATTCACCTGATTCATATTAGCCCGATTTAATGAATTGGAAGAAAGCATACGTCTTCATATGCACCTCAATTTGGCCCATTCACTTTTCACACTTCCTCCTTTTGTTTTTTATCTTTCACACTTTTTACTTTCTTTATTCATCCAAATAGCAAACTCATCACCACTCAACCTGACCAACTCGGCTATGTCCCGTGCTGCAGTATCTTCTTCTCTGTCTTATCTAGATCATTTGCAATTGAATGGAATAGATCCCTTTTGGACAAAGTGGATTCACCTGCTGCTGCAGTGACCACAGGTGTGATAAGATCTAGAATTGGCATCTGGTGCGATCTCTCCGCTTCCACTCCAAATAAAGTTACCTGTTTATTCCTATCATGCATTGGTTTTTGGGGTTTTCTTTGAGTAATGATGATCTCTTTCGTTGTCTGTTGGCTCCCCCTCCTGGAGGAATAGTTTGCTTGCTCTTGGACATTCTAAAAGAGAGGTCATGATAGACATTGAGCTTCTGAGCCCAATTGGGGACAGTCATGGGTGATGAATGTTTGCAACCTGCTGCGAAGCCTCATACCGCAATATAAGGAACGTCAAATACTAAGAAAGGGCGGCCTATAAAAGAATTACTACTTTCAATAAGTACACTTAAACGGCTAATTGGGAATAGAAAAACTGTAAAAAGCCCTCTGAGAAAGCCCCCCTCTAACCTTTGTTAGTAAGCTTTTCTGTAGTCTGCCTGTTGATGTATTTTCCGTTTGAACTGTGCACAACATGAAGAGACGGAACACTGGCGGCTTGTCACAATGCCCCCGCTGACATCACAATAGCGCTGCTGCCTAGAAAACAAGCTGCGCAGCAGAAGTTGTTCTTTGGGTGGGAGGGTGGGCTAGTGTAAGGAGGGGGCAAGCTCTTTTTTTCCCGGGTGGTAGGGGGATGACAGGAGAAGGGATGCGGGTGGTGAGAAGGGTACAGACGGCAGGGTTTGGGGGCTGGGAAGGAAAGGGAAAAGATTAGGGTTTGGGGATGATGAAAGGGCTTTCTACGGGTAAGGATGGCAAAGGGTGGCAGTGACGGAAAGTCAGGCAACCTGTCCTGTCCGTCTTTTTGTATCGTGAATTGGAAAGACTGCAAGGGGGAGGGGAGTTGCTTGCGCCCTAAAGGAGGAGTTATTCAGATTCATTGCAGTGGGGGGCGGCGGCTGCAAAACGCACCATTCTTCTTGTTTTTGCTCTGCAAAGCAGCCTTTTCAAGGGTTGGCTTGGGTGACAAAATGTCTTCTGTAGGCGTGGGTTTGTCTCCCTCTCGCTCTCTCTCCCTAAGATGTGTCCGGCATAGGCCAGGGTGCCACTCGAGGCCCAAACCAATTCTGGTTATCGCTTCTCGGCCTTTTGGCTAAGATCAAGTGTAGTTTGGGAGGGTACTACCTTGGTTGGTGCTGAAAGGTGCCAGGGTATTGCACAACTGCTTGCCTTTGGGGGAGTGTGCATCGTAGGATGTCATAGCCCTCTTGTGACGGACAGTTACCTGGGCAACGAGAGGCGGTCACTTTATTATTTTCAAACTCATCCTTCAAAAAAAAAAAATCTGTTCTTATCAGTTTAATATCTGATACGTCCCCTATCTGGGGACCATATATTAAATGGATTTTTAGAACAGGGAGATGGAAAAAGAGCTTGCTCTGTCCACTCCACGCATTGACCTGGTATTGCAGTACCTCCAGGACCGGTGCACCCCTTCTTAACCCAGTTTCCAAAAGCAGAACTCAATTCACCTGATTCATATTAGCCCGATTTAATGAATTGGAAGAAAGCATACGTCTTCATATGCACCTCAATTTGGCCCATTCACTTTTCACACTTCCTCCTTTTGTTTTTTATCTTTCACACTTTTTACTTTCTTTATTCATCCAAATAGCAAACTCATCACCACTCAACCTGACCAACTCGGCTATGTCCCGTGCTGCAGTATCTTCTTCTCTGTCTTATCTAGATCATTTGCAATTGAATGGAATAGATCCCTTTTGGACAAAGTGGATTCACCTGCTGCTGCAGTGACCACAGGTGTGATAAGATCTAGAATTGGCATCTGGTGCGATCTCTCCGCTTCCACTCCAAATAAAGTTACCTGTTTATTCCTATCATGCATTGGTTTTTGGGGTTTTCTTTGAGTAATGATGATCTCTTTCGTTGTCTGTTGGCTCCCCCTCCTGGAGGAATAGTTTGCTTGCTCTTGGACATTCTAAAAGAGAGGTCATGATAGACATTGAGCTTCTGAGCCCAATTGGGGACAGTCATGGGTGATGAATGTTTGCAACCTGCTGCGAAGCCTCATACCGCAATATAAGGAACGTCAAATACTAAGAAAGGGCGGCCTATAAAAGAATTACTACTTTCAATAAGTACACTTAAACGGCTAATTGGGAATAGAAAAACTGTAAAAATCCCTCTGAGAAAGCCCCCCTCTGACCTTTGTTAGTAAGCTTTTCTGTAGTCTGCCTGTTGATGTATTTTCCGTTTGAACTGTGCACAACATGAAGAGACGGAACACTGGCGGCTTGTCACAATGCCCCCGCTGACATCACAATAGCGCTGCTGCCTAGAAAACAAGCTGCGCAGCAGAAGTTGTTCTTTGGGTGGGAGGGTGGGCTAGTGTAAGGAGGGGGCAAGCTCTTTTTTTCCCGGGTGGTAGGGGGATGACAGGAGAAGGGATGCGGGTGGTGAGAAGGGTACAGACGGCAGGGTTTGGGGGCTGGGAAGGAAAGGGAAAAGATTAGGGTTTGGGGATGATGAAAGGGCTTTCTACGGGTAAGGATGGCAAAGGGTGGCAGTGACGGAAAGTCAGGCAACCTGTCCTGTCCGTCTTTTTGTATCGTGAATTGGAAAGACTGCAAGGGGGAGGGGAGTTGCTTGCGCCCTAAAGGAGGAGTTATTCAGATTCATTGCAGTGGGGGGCGGCGGCTGCAAAACGCACCATTCTTCTTGTTTTTGCTCTGCAAAGCAGCCTTTTCAAGGGTTGGCTTGGGTGACAAAATGTCTTCTGTAGGCGTGGGTTTGTCTCCCTCTCGCTCTCTCTCCCTAAGATGTGTCCGGCATAGGCCAGGGTGCCACTCGAGGCCCAAACCAATTCTGGTTATCGCTTCTCGGCCTTTTGGCTAAGATCAAGTGTAGTCCCTTCATTGGGTTTTCCTTGGTCTTGGCTGGGAGGGGCCCAGGCTTGCGCAACCGCCGGCCTCGGGGATTGTTGCGCCTTCTGGTGCTTACGTCCCCTTGTGCTGGTTGGTTCCCGGGCTCGGGAGGCGATCACTCGCGGCACTGTCGCTTTTGTGCGGTGACCGGCGTGCCTTCGGGCAATTATGTAAATATTGGGTGACTTGTCATCCAAACTCGATGGACCGATTTTGGTATGATCGGATTGTCCCTGTCGGGATAGCCAACTTAAAAAAAAAAATCTGTTCTTATCAGTTTAATATCTGATACGTCCCCTATCTGGGGACCATATATTAAATGGATTTTTAGAACAGGGAGATGGAAAAAGAGCTTGCTCTGTCCACTCCACGCATTGACCTGGTATTGCAGTACCTCCAGGACCGGTGCACCCCTTCTTAACCCAGTTTCCAAAAGCAGAACTCAATTCACCTGATTCATATTAGCCCGATTTAATGAATTGGAAGAAAGCATACGTCTTCATATGCACCTCAATTTGGCCCATTCACTTTTCACACTTCCTCCTTTTGTTTTTTATCTTTCACACTTTTTACTTTCTTTATTCATCCAAATAGCAAACTCATCACCACTCAACCTGACCAACTCGGCTATGTCCCGTGCTGCAGTATCTTCTTCTCTGTCTTATCTAGATCATTTGCAATTGAATGGAATAGATCCCTTTTGGACAAAGTGGATTCACCTGCTGCTGCAGTGACCACAGGTGTGATAAGATCTAGAATTGGCATCTGGTGCGATCTCTCCGCTTCCACTCCAAATAAAGTTACCTGTTTATTCCTATCATGCATTGGTTTTTGGGGTTTTCTTTGAGTAATGATGATCTCTTTCGTTGTCTGTTGGCTCCCCCTCCTGGAGGAATAGTTTGCTTGCTCTTGGACATTCTAAAAGAGAGGTCATGATAGACATTGAGCTTCTGAGCCCAATTGGGGACAGTCATGGGTGATGAATGTTTGCAACCTGCTGCGAAGCCTCATACCGCAATATAAGGAACGTCAAATACTAAGAAAGGGCGGCCTATAAAAGAATTACTACTTTCAATAAGTACACTTAAACGGCTAATTGGGAATAGAAAAACTGTAAAAAGCCCTCTGAGAAAGCCCCCCTCTAACCTTTGTTAGTAAGCTTTTCTGTAGTCTGCCTGTTGATGTATTTTCCGTTTGAACTGTGCACAACATGAAGAGACGGAACACTGGCGGCTTGTCACAATGCCCCCGCTGACATCACAATAGCGCTGCTGCCTAGAAAACAAGCTGCGCAGCAGAAGTTGTTCTTTGGGTGGGAGGGTGGGCTAGTGTAAGGAGGGGGCAAGCTCTTTTTTTCCCGGGTGGTAGGGGGATGACAGGAGAAGGGATGCGGGTGGTGAGAAGGGTACAGACGGCAGGGTTTGGGGGCTGGGAAGGAAAGGGAAAAGATTAGGGTTTGGGGATGATGAAAGGGCTTTCTACGGGTAAGGATGGCAAAGGGTGGCAGTGACGGAAAGTCAGGCAACCTGTCCTGTCCGTCTTTTTGTATCGTGAATTGGAAAGACTGCAAGGGGGAGGGGAGTTGCTTGTGCCCTAAAGGAGGAGTTATTCAGATTCATTGCAGTGGGGGGCGGCGGCTGCAAAACGCACCATTCTTCTTGTTTTTGCTCTGCAAAGCAGCCTTTTCAAGGGTTGGCTTGGGTGACAAAATGTCTTCTGTAGGCGTGGGTTTGTCTCCCTCTCGCTCTCTCTCCCTAAGATGTGTCCGGCATAGGCCAGGGTGCCACTCGAGGCCCAAACCAATTCTGGTTATCGCTTCTCGGCCTTTTGGCTAAGATCAAGTGTAGTCCCTTCATTGGGTTTGCCTTGGTCTTGGCTGGGAGGGGCCCGGGCTTGCACAACCGCCGGCCTTGGGGATTGTTGCGCCTTTTGGTGCTTACGTCCCCTTTTGGCTGGTGGTTCCTGGGCTCGGGAGGCGATCACCTGCGGCACTGCGCTTTTGTGTGGTGGCCGATGACCGTTTTCTGAAATTTGCGGATGGAATCTCATCTGTTCTTATCAGTTTAATATCTGATACGTCCCCTATCTGGGGACCATATATTAAATGGATTTTTAGAACAGGGAGATGGAAAAAGAGCTTGCTCTGTCCACTCCACGCATTGACCTGGTATTGCAGTACCTCCAGGACCGGTGCACCCCTTCTTAACCCAGTTTCCAAAAGCAGAACTCAATTCACCTGATTCATATTAGCCCGATTTAATGAATTGGAAGAAAGCATACGTCTTCATATGCACCTCAATTTGGCCCATTCACTTTTCACACTTCCTCCTTTTGTTTTTTATCTTTCACACTTTTTACTTTCTTTATTCATCCAAATAGCAAACTCATCACCACTCAACCTGACCAACTCGGCTATGTCCCGTGCTGCAGTATCTTCTTCTCTGTCTTATCTAGATCATTTGCAATTGAATGGAATAGATCCCTTTTGGACAAAGTGGATTCACCTGCTGCTGCAGTGACCACAGGTGTGATAAGATCTAGAATTGGCATCTGGTGCGATCTCTCCGCTTCCACTCCAAATAAAGTTACCTGTTTATTCCTATCATGCATTGGTTTTTGGGGTTTTCTTTGAGTAATGATGATCTCTTTCGTTGTCTGTTGGCTCCCCCTCCTGGAGGAATAGTTTGCTTGCTCTTGGACATTCTAAAAGAGAGGTCATGATAGACATTGAGCTTCTGAGCCCAATTGGGGACAGTCATGGGTGATGAATGTTTGCAACCTGCTGCGAAGCCTCATACCGCAATATAAGGAACGTCAAATACTAAGAAAGGGCGGCCTATAAAAGAATTACTACTTTCAATAAGTACACTTAAACGGCTAATTGGGAATAGAAAAACTGTAAAAAGCCCTCTGAGAAAGCCCCCCTCTAACCTTTGTTAGTAAGCTTTTCTGTAGTCTGCCTGTTGATGTATTTTCCGTTTGAACTGTGCACAACATGAAGAGACGGAACACTGGCGGCTTGTCACAATGCCCCCGCTGACATCACAATAGCGCTGCTGCCTAGAAAACAAGCTGCGCAGCAGAAGTTGTTCTTTGGGTGGGAGGGTGGGCTAGTGTAAGGAGGGGGCAAGCTCTTTTTTTCCCGGGTGGTAGGGGGATGACAGGAGAAGGGATGCGGGTGGTGAGAAGGGTACAGACGGCAGGGTTTGGGGGCTGGGAAGGAAAGGGAAAAGATTAGGGTTTGGGGATGATGAAAGGGCTTTCTACGGGTAAGGATGGCAAAGGGTGGCAGTGACGGAAAGTCAGGCAACCTGTCCTGTCCGTCTTTTTGTATCGTGAATTGGAAAGACTGCAAGGGGGAGGGGAGTTGCTTGCGCCCTAAAGGAGGAGTTATTCAGATTCATTGCAGTGGGGGGCGGCGGCTGCAAAACGCACCATTCTTCTTGTTTTTGCTCTGCAAAGCAGCCTTTTCAAGGGTTGGCTTGGGTGACAAAATGTCTTCTGTAGGCGTGGGTTTGTCTCCCTCTCGCTCTCTCTCCCTAAGATGTGTCCGGCATAGGCCAGGGTGCCACTCGAGGCCCAAACCAATTCTGGTTATCGCTTCTCGGCCTTTTGGCTAAGATCAAGTGTAGTCCCTTCATTGGGTTTGCCTTGGTCTTGGCTGGGAGGGGCCCGGGCTTGCACAACCGCCGGCCTCGGGGATTGTTGCGCCTTTTGGTGCTTACGTCCCCTTGTGGCTGGTGGTTCCTGGGCTCGGGAGGCGATCACCCAGGCACTGCGCTTTTGTGTGGTGGCCTGCTGGCCTTCGGGGCTACCTTGATTCTGACAATTGCGGATGAAATCTCATCTGTTCTTATCAGTTTAATATCTGATACGTCCCCTATCTGGGGACCATATATTAAATGGATTTTTAGAACAGGGAGATGGAAAAAGAGCTTGCTCTGTCCACTCCACGCATTGACCTGGTATTGCAGTACCTCCAGGACCGGTGCACCCCTTCTTAACCCAGTTTCCAAAAGCAGAACTCAATTCACCTGATTCATATTAGCCCGATTTAATGAATTGGAAGAAAGCATACGTCTTCATATGCACCTCAATTTGGCCCATTCACTTTTCACACTTCCTCCTTTTGTTTTTTATCTTTCACACTTTTTACTTTCTTTATTCATCCAAATAGCAAACTCATCACCACTCAACCTGACCAACTCGGCTATGTCCCGTGCTGCAGTATCTTCTTCTCTGTCTTATCTAGATCATTTGCAATTGAATGGAATAGATCCCTTTTGGACAAAGTGGATTCACCTGCTGCTGCAGTGACCACAGGTGTGATAAGATCTAGAATTGGCATCTGGTGCGATCTCTCCGCTTCCACTCCAAATAAAGTTACCTGTTTATTCCTATCATGCATTGGTTTTTGGGGTTTTCTTTGAGTAATGATGATCTCTTTCGTTGTCTGTTGGCTCCCCCTCCTGGAGGAATAGTTTGCTTGCTCTTGGACATTCTAAAAGAGAGGTCATGATAGACATTGAGCTTCTGAGCCCAATTGGGGACAGTCATGGGTGATGAATGTTTGCAACCTGCTGCGAAGCCTCATACCGCAATATAAGGAACGTCAAATACTAAGAAAGGGCGGCCTATAAAAGAATTACTACTTTCAATAAGTACACTTAAACGGCTAATTGGGAATAGAAAAACTGTAAAAAGCCCTCTGAGAAAGCCCCCCTCTAACCTTTGTTAGTAAGCTTTTCTGTAGTCTGCCTGTTGATGTATTTTCCGTTTGAACTGTGCACAACATGAAGAGACGGAACACTGGCGGCTTGTCACAATGCCCCCGCTGACATCACAATAGCGCTGCTGCCTAGAAAACAAGCTGCGCAGCAGAAGTTGTTCTTTGGGTGGGAGGGTGGGCTAGTGTAAGGAGGGGGCAAGCTCTTTTTTTCCCGGGTGGTAGGGGGATGACAGGAGAAGGGATGCGGGTGGTGAGAAGGGTACAGACGGCAGGGTTTGGGGGCTGGGAAGGAAAGGGAAAAGATTAGGGTTTGGGGATGATGAAAGGGCTTTCTACGGGTAAGGATGGCAAAGGGTGGCAGTGACGGAAAGTCAGGCAACCTGTCCTGTCCGTCTTTTTGTATCGTGAATTGGAAAGACTGCAAGGGGGAGGGGAGTTGCTTGCGCCCTAAAGGAGGAGTTATTCAGATTCATTGCAGTGGGGGGCGGCGGCTGCAAAACGCACCATTCTTCTTGTTTTTGCTCTGCAAAGCAGCCTTTTCAAGGGTTGGCTTGGGTGACAAAATGTCTTCTGTAGGCGTGGGTTTGTCTCCCTCTCGCTCTCTCTCCCTAAGATGTGTCCGGCATAGGCCAGGGTGCCACTCGAGGCCCAAACCAATTCTGGTTATCGCTTCTTGGCCTTTTGGCTAAGATCAAGTGTAGTCCCTTCATTGGGTTTGCCTTGGTCTTGGCTGGGAGGGGCCCGGGCTTGCACAACCGCCGGCCTTGGGGATTGTTGCGCCTTTTGGTGCTTACGTCCCCTTTTGGCTGGTGGTTCCTGGGCTCGGGAGGCGATCACCTGCGGCACTGCGCTTTTGTGTGGTGGCCGATGACCGTTTCTGAAATTTGCGGATGAAATCTCATCTGTTCTTATCAGAACAAACTGAGCTAGCTACACTTGACGAGATACGATCAGGGAGACAAGCTCCGAAGCCCAGCCGAGACCGAAAGAGGGAGATCGGACGGAAGAAGAGCTTGGCAGAAAGAAGCAAGAAGACGAAGGCTCGGAGAAGACTTGGGGAGACCAGAGGAACTTCGAGGAGGAACACAGCGGGAGAAGACACCCGGAGAAGAATCCAAGATCCAGCTCCGGGAACTCAAGCAGGAACCAGCCATGGCAAGCAAGCCAGAGAAGGCAGCCAAGAAGGCTCAGGACCCAGGGACCTCCAGGAAGGCTCATCCAGAGGCTTCTTCGGCCCAAGAGGCCCCTACCTCCGACGCCGGCCAGCCGGAGGGAGCCCGAACGCCGCCTGAAAAGGCTCCAACCCTGGAGCCTTGGATGCGGCAGACGGTCGCCCTGAAGCTAAAGGCGGTGGATGGTAGGTTGCCGGACATGTCCAGCGACGTGTTCTGCAAGAAGATGATTCTGGATCAGGGCTTCTCCAGGGCGGAAACCCTGAGTGTCCAGACCTTCATGACTGGCATCTTTCTGGTAACCTTTGCCACGGTGAATGCCTGCAGGAGATACTGGGAGGCGATGAACGCAGCGATGCCGGACTCCCCTTTTCATTTTTTTTTAGGATCCTGTCCTATACAGAGGGATGAGAAGAGGATCACGGTCTCCATGCGGAACCCGCACACCCCAGGAAGAGACATATCCACGTTCCTGGGACGCTTCTGCACAGTGGTGAGGGAACCATCCCACATCCTTAACGGCAGCGGATTCTGGACGGGTAAGTGGTCAGTAACCGTTCGACTCCACAGGGAACTAGCATCCGAGGACGGCCTTCAGCACCTGCCCCCGACATTCTCTCTGGGAAACTCCTTTGGTCTCATCTACTACCCGGACATGCCACACAACTGCAGGAAATGTGGTGGGAAAGGGCATTCGATGAAGACCTGCCAGGAGGACGCCTGCAGGGTTTGCCGGGTGACGGGACACAGCTCCAAGGATTGTCCGAAGAAGATGACCTGCAACTTATGTGGACTGGCGGCCCACCTTTACAAGGACTGCCCACAACGAGAGAAATCCTGGGCAAGGGTGGCTGCGGCGACCCAGGCTCGAGTAGTCGCAGCCTCGTCGACTAAGGCAGCTACGACCAAAGCCACAGAGGCCAAGGCGGCCAAGAACCCGGTGACCGCGGCTCCAGCCAAAGCCCCAGCGGCCACGGAGTCCAGGAAGAAGGGTAATAAAACTGCTGCCCCCTCCCTGGTCCCCCCCCCTGTCACCCCTGTCCAAACCCCTTTACCCCCGGCCAACCCCACTGAGGATTCCACCACCTCCACCTCTTTTCCCTACTCCTCAGTCGGTGCCCTTACCCCCCCTCCAAAGCCCACTCTCCCTCCCCAGACCATGAGAGCAGAGGGCCTCAGCACTCCTGCACCTTTCACCGAGAAGGATTTTCCAGCTCTTGTCTCCTCAGGTACAAGCCAAAGGAAGAGGCAGTTGGAAGATAGTCCTGTCGCAGAACATTCCAAGTTGTTCATTGTGGATCTCAATCCAACCCAGGAAGAGGAGGACGACCTCCTCCCGGAACCAGATGTGTTGGAGCAGATGGTGGAGTCCCTGGTGTCCGAAGAAGAAATGGAGGAGTCGGAAGCCACTGAGGCAACATCTCTACTCGACCGGCTAGAAGAAGAAGGTCTGCTGGTGATACCATCACCGACAGACACCAAAGAAGAAGAACCGCCCGACCGGAGTGGTAACTAAGGCACATCGCCTGCACTAACTCTCTCTTCCCTCCAATGACTGCTAACATTGACATCTTTTCCATTAATGTTAGGAGCATCAGAGACAAGTTCAGACGTCGGACGATTTTTGCTTTCCTTAACACTCAGTCTAGTAATGTATTTTTCCTGCAGGAATGCTCCCTTCCCTCCTCTAGGTCCTTCAACCATCTGGCCAGGGAATGGACCCATGGACCGTCCTACTGGTCCGGCGGGGGCGACTGTAGGTCCGCAGGGGTCGCCGTGCTAATCAGGGGAAGCGCCTTCACGTTGGACTCAGTTCAGGAACTCGTCTGCGGCAGGTTACTGCTCGTGGACGGTACCTGGGCTGGAGAACCTGTCAGGTTCATCAATGTGTACGCTTCTCCTGTGAAGAACGATCGACTGGAGCTCCTCCGAGCCCTGCGCCCTCAGCTCGCCACCACCAGGATGGTAGTGATGGCCGGGGACTTCAACTGCCCGATTGAGGCGGATGGACGCAGTTCTGGAACGGGTGCCAAGTTAGACGTCACATCCAAACTGCTCATTGAGATGGTGACCAAAGCCTCTCTCGTGGACGTTGTGGGCTCCATCGGACACGGATCTGTGAATTATTCATGGTGCCGACCTGATGGTTCGCTGCGTTCCAGGATTGACTTCGTGTTTACCTCTCGGACGGTTGGGCGGAGTGGGCACTCGATGGTCCCCTGCTTCTTCTCTGACCACAGAGCCATTCACTTTCAAGGTGCGCTGGGCCACGGCTTTCCTGTTGGCCCTGGCTCCTGGAAGCTGAACTGCTCTCTGCTGGAAAAGGGGGAAGTTCTGGAGGAGCTTAGAGCGGCCTACTCCACGTGGCGGGCCTACAAGGCAGGCTTCCAGTCTGTTTCTGACTGGTGGGAATACGTTAAACTCGAGTTCCGTTTCTTCTTTCAGGCAAAGAGTCAACAACAGGCGTGTGTGAAGAAGAGGGACTTCAGGAGACTCCAGCGTGAGCTGCGTTCCCTGCATGACCTTCTTCGATGTGGCTGGGACGTGAGAGAGGAGCTGGAGGAGACTAAGAAGAGCCTGAAAAGGCACTTTGAGGAGGAGTCCAAGCGAATTGTCTTCCGTTCCAAAGTGGAGAACCTGGAGAAGGGTGAGAAATGTAACTCGTTCTTTTTCAGGAAGCTCCACACCGGTCATACACCCCTGAATGAACTACGAGATGAGAGTGGAATCATGCGACGCGGGAAAGAGGACGTGATGAAAGTCGTCAGCGACTTCTACAGCGAACTCTACGCCCGCAAGACTAGCGACCCCGAGGCCGCCGATAAGTTCCTGTCAGGTATCACTAACCATCTTGACCCTGCAGATGCGGCGGCCATGGACGTCCCTCTGACGGTGGACGAGCTGCTCTCGGCCGCCAGATCCTTTAGGTCCGGCAGGACTCCGGGCAGTGATGGCCTCCCAGCAGAGCTCTATGTAGCACTGGGGGACCTCATCTGTCCGGACTTGTTAGATCTGTATGAGGAGATGGTGGTGGAGGGCAGAATGCCTCCGTCCCTGAGGGAAGGAATGGTCACGATCCTGTACAAGCGCAAAGGAGAGAGGTGCGACCTGAAGAATTGGCGTCCCATCACCCTTCTGAACGTCGACTACAAGATCCTGGCCAAGACGATGGCAACGAGACTGAAGACGGTTATTGGACGGATCATCCACCCGGATCAGACCTGCGGCATCCCCGGACGTCGCATCGCAGACAGCCTGGCTCTCATGCGGGACACGGTCGAGTACATCAAGGCCCGCCGGGTGCACGCTTCCCTGATCTCGTTGGATCAGGAAAAGGCCTTCGACCGTGTTTCCCATGAGTTCCTGGGCAAAGCTCTGCACAGGTTAGGTTTGGGTAACATGTTTTGTTTGTATGTCCAACTAATGTATTTTGATATTCACAGCTCGGTGTTGGTAAACGGCTGGAAGACTGACCCCTTCCCGGTCCTCTCAGGGGTCAGACAAGGCTGCCCTCTGTCACCTCTTCTTTTTGTTTGTGTTATAGAACTCTTTGCAGAGGCTATCCGGCGGAATGGAGAGATCAGAGGGATCACCGCACCAGGACCAGATCGCTTCGAGGTCAAGTGCTCGCTCTACATGGACGACGTGACCGTCTTCTGCGCGGACCGGCGCTCAGTTGACACCCTCGTCCAGACCTGTGAGACCTTCGGACGGGCTTCGGGAGCCAAAGTCAACTGCGGGAAGTCGGAAGCCATGCTCTTCGGGGACTGGCAGCCGGCCTCTTCCGCCCCCTTCCCTTTCAGCATCCAGCCGGATTTCATCAAGGTTCTTGGAGTCTGGTTCGGGAAGGAAGGAGCAGCCCTCAAGTCCTGGGAGGAACGCTTGATCAAGATCACCCAACGGATCGGTCTGTGGAGCCTCAGACGCCTCACCTGTGAGGGCAAAGCACTGGTCCTGCGTAACGAGGTACTGCCCGTGCTGCAGTACACGGCCCAGGCCTGGCCCCCCCTTGCCACCGTGTGCAGGGCCATTACCAGGACGGTGTTTCGTTTTGTCTGGGGATCCAAGATGGACAGAGTAAAGCGGACCATCATGTACAAGGATCCTCGCAAGGGTGGGAAGGGCGTACCCGATATCCCCACCCTCCTGCGATCCTCCTTCGTATGTGACTGCGTTCGCCGATCTCTGCGAGTCAAGAGAGGTTCTGCGGGTAGGTCCATGTCTCGCTTCTTCCTGCTCCCCCTTTGGAGAAGGTTCGGCTGGGACAAGTGGGACAGCTCCTTCCCCTACAACTGGACGACGCCATGGTTCTACGGAGACGTTGTCCGGTTTGTGAGGGAATACCAACTGGAGGGACTCAAGCCTGATTTGTGGAAGCCAAAGACTATCCACAAACTCATCAGAGCCAAGGACGAAATGGAGAACATTCCAGGACTTCACCACGACACACTGGAGACTGTTTGGACCAACGTGTCATCGGCTGGATTGACCAACGGGCACAAGGACTTGTCATGGATGGCGATACAGGGCGGACTGCCCGTCCGGTCATTCATGCACGCCCGGAACCTGTGCAAAACCCGGTACTGCCCAAGGTGCCCCTTCGTGGAGGAAACATCGCTGCACTCCTTTTGGGACTGCCGTTTTGCACAGCGCCTGTTGGTTGCCCTGGAGGATGACCTGAGGAACTCCATCCCTAGAGGGAGCCTATCGTACCATTCCGTACTTTATGGACTCTTCCCTGGGACTCACACCGTTGGAGCCATCCAGGAGGCTTGGCGCCTTATGAACTGCTTTAAGGACGCTATATGGGTCGCCAGGAACCGGCTCATCTTGAAGAGGGAGAGGATGTCTATCCAGGACTGCCGCAGGCTGATCCACAGCCTGCTCAGAGACTATTCCATCATGGACAGTCCGGACGACAGCGCCGAGGAGGAGGTCTAAACCTCTTCCACGCCCCCTCCCTCCTTTTCCCGTTTATGTGCGTCCTTCAATAAAGCTTCGGGCCTGTGATTTCCCCACCCTATCCCCTTTTCCCCTACCCCCATCCCCCAATCGCCGGTTCGTCGTTATTTATTGTCTAACTTTTTCTTTCAGCTTGAGTGCTACGGATAGCATAGGAGCGTGATGTATAGTTTAGTGCGTTGTACTCTATTGCTATGTAAGAATGATTGTATATTTCTGTGTGTACGGGGCTGCGGCACCGTACATGGTTTGTTACTTTTTTTTGAGAAGTGCATGATAATAAAGATGCTGTTAAATAAAAAAAAAAAATCTGTTCTTATCAGTTTAATATCTGATACGTCCCCTATCTGGGGACCATATATTAAATGGATTTTTAGAACAGGGAGATGGAAAAAGAGCTTGCTCTGTCCACTCCACGCATTGACCTGGTATTGCAGTACCTCCAGGACCGGTGCACCCCTTCTTAACCCAGTTTCCAAAAGCAGAACTCAATTCACCTGATTCATATTAGCCCGATTTAATGAATTGGAAGAAAGCATACGTCTTCATATGCACCTCAATTTGGCCCATTCACTTTTCACACTTCCTCCTTTTGTTTTTTATCTTTCACACTTTTTACTTTCTTTATTCATCCAAATAGCAAACTCATCACCACTCAACCTGACCAACTCGGCTATGTCCCGTGCTGCAGTATCTTCTTCTCTGTCTTATCTAGATCATTTGCAATTGAATGGAATAGATCCCTTTTGGACAAAGTGGATTCACCTGCTGCTGCAGTGACCACAGGTGTGATAAGATCTAGAATTGGCATCTGGTGCGATCTCTCCGCTTCCACTCCAAATAAAGTTACCTGTTTATTCCTATCATGCATTGGTTTTTGGGGTTTTCTTTGAGTAATGATGATCTCTTTCGTTGTCTGTTGGCTCCCCCTCCTGGAGGAATAGTTTGCTTGCTCTTGGACATTCTAAAAGAGAGGTCATGATAGACATTGAGCTTCTGAGCCCAATTGGGGACAGTCATGGGTGATGAATGTTTGCAACCTGCTGCGAAGCCTCATACCGCAATATAAGGAACGTCAAATACTAAGAAAGGGCGGCCTATAAAAGAATTACTACTTTCAATAAGTACACTTAAACGGCTAATTGGGAATAGAAAAACTGTAAAAAGCCCTCTGAGAAAGCCCCCCTCTAACCTTTGTTAGTAAGCTTTTCTGTAGTCTGCCTGTTGATGTATTTTCCGTTTGAACTGTGCACAACATGAAGAGACGGAACACTGGCGGCTTGTCACAATGCCCCCGCTGACATCACAATAGCGCTGCTGCCTAGAAAACAAGCTGCGCAGCAGAAGTTGTTCTTTGGGTGGGAGGGTGGGCTAGTGTAAGGAGGGGGCAAGCTCTTTTTTTCCCGGGTGGTGGGGGGATGACAGGAGAAGGGATGCGGGTGGTGAGAAGGGTACAGACGGCAGGGTTTGGGGGCTGGGAAGGAAAGGGAAAAGATTAGGGTTTGGGGATGATGAAAGGGCTTTCTACGGGTAAGGATGGCAAAGGGTGGCAGTGACGGAAAGTCAGGCAACCTGTCCTGTCCGTCTTTTTGTATCGTGAATTGGAAAGACTGCAAGGGGGAGGGGAGTTGCTTGCGCCCTAAAGGAGGAGTTATTCAGATTCATTGCAGTGGGGGGCGGCGGCTGCAAAACGCACCATTCTTCTTGTTTTTGCTCTGCAAAGCAGCCTTTTCAAGGGTTGGCTTGGGTGACAAAATGTCTTCTGTAGGCGTGGGTTTGTCTCCCTCTCGCTCTCTCTCCCTAAGATGTGTCCGGCATAGGCCAGGGTGCCACTCGAGGCCCAAACCAATTCTGGTTATCGCTTCTCGGCCTTTTGGCTAAGATCAAGTGTAGTCCCTTCATTGGGTTTGCCTTGGTCTTGGCTGGGAGGGGCCCGGGCTTGCACAATCGCCGGTCTCGGGGATTGTTGCGCCTTTTGGTGCTTACGTCCCCTTATGGCTGGTGGTTCCTGGGCTCGGGAGGCGATCACCTGCGGCACTGCGCTTTTGTGTGGTGGCCGATGACCGTTTTCTGAAATTTGCGGATGAAATCTCATCTGTTCTTATCAGTTTAATATCTGATACGTCCCCTATCTGGGGACCATATATTAAATGGATTTTTAGAACAGGGAGATGGAAAAAGAGCTTGCTCTGTCCACTCCACGCATTGACCTGGTATTGCAGTACCTCCAGGACCGGTGCACCCCTTCTTAACCCAGTTTCCAAAAGCAGAACTCAATTCACCTGATTCATATTAGCCCGATTTAATGAATTGGAAGAAAGCATACGTCTTCATATGCACCTCAATTTGGCCCATTCACTTTTCACACTTCCTCCTTTTGTTTTTTATCTTTCACACTTTTTACTTTCTTTATTCATCCAAATAGCAAACTCATCACCACTCAACCTGACCAACTCGGCTATGTCCCGTGCTGCAGTATCTTCTTCTCTGTCTTATCTAGATCATTTGCAATTGAATGGAATAGATCCCTTTTGGACAAAGTGGATTCACCTGCTGCTGCAGTGACCACAGGTGTGATAAGATCTAGAATTGGCATCTGGTGCGATCTCTCCGCTTCCACTCCAAATAAAGTTACCTGTTTATTCCTATCATGCATTGGTTTTTGGGGTTTTCTTTGAGTAATGATGATCTCTTTCGTTGTCTGTTGGCTCCCCCTCCTGGAGGAATAGTTTGCTTGCTCTTGGACATTCTAAAAGAGAGGTCATGATAGACATTGAGCTTCTGAGCCCAATTGGGGACAGTCATGGGTGATGAATGTTTGCAACCTGCTGCGAAGCCTCATACCGCAATATAAGGAACGTCAAATACTAAGAAAGGGCGGCCTATAAAAGAATTACTACTTTCAATAAGTACACTTAAACGGCTAATTGGGAATAGAAAAACTGTAAAAAGCCCTCTGAGAAAGCCCCCCTCTAACCTTTGTTAGTAAGCTTTTCTGTAGTCTGCCTGTTGATGTATTTTCCGTTTGAACTGTGCACAACATGAAGAGACGGAACACTGGCGGCTTGTCACAATGCCCCCGCTGACATCACAATAGCGCTGCTGCCTAGAAAACAAGCTGCGCAGCAGAAGTTGTTCTTTGGGTGGGAGGGTGGGCTAGTGTAAGGAGGGGGCA
Source organism: Anomaloglossus baeobatrachus (assembly GCF_048569485.1). Taxonomy (NCBI): domain Eukaryota; kingdom Metazoa; phylum Chordata; class Amphibia; order Anura; family Aromobatidae; genus Anomaloglossus; species Anomaloglossus baeobatrachus. Next base: position 420,957,223 of record NC_134354.1, on the reverse strand, counting down.
AGCTCTTTTTTTCCCGGGTGGTAGGGGGATGACAGGAGAAGGGATGCGGGTGGTGAGAAGGGTACAGACGGCAGGGTTTGGGGGCTGGGAAGGAAAGGGAAAAGATTAGGGTTTGGGGATGATGAAAGGGCTTTCTACGGGTAAGGATGGCAAAGGGTGGCAGTGACGGAAAGTCAGGCAACCTGTCCTGTCCGTCTTTTTGTATCGTGAATTGGAAAGACTGCAAGGGGGAGGGGAGTTGCTTGCGCCCTAAAGGAGGAGTTATTCAGATTCATTGCAGTGGGGGGCGGCGGCTGCAAAACGCACCATTCTTCTTGTTTTTGCTCTGCAAAGCAGCCTTTTCAAGGGTTGGCTTGGGTGACAAAATGTCTTCTGTAGGCGTGGGTTTGTCTCCCTCTCGCTATCTCTCCCTAAGATGTGTCTGGCATAGGCCAGGGTGCCACTCGAGGCCCAAACCAATTCTGGTTATCGCTTCTCGGCCTTTTGGCTAAGATCAAGTGTAGTATCTGTTCTTATCAGTTTAATATCTGATACGTCCCCTATCTGTGGACCATATATTAAATGGATTTTTAGAACAGGGAGATGGAAAAAGAGCTTGCTCTGTCCACTCCACGCATTGACCTGGTATTGCAGTACCTCCAGGACCGGTGCACCCCTTCTTAACCCAGTTTCCAAAAGCAGAACTCAATTCACCTGATTCATATTAGCCCGATTTAATGAATTGGAAGAAAGCATACGTCTTCATATGCACCTCAATTTGGCCCATTCACTTTTCACACTTCCTCCTTTTGTTTTTTATCTTTCACACTTTTTACTTTCTTTATTCATCCAAATAGCAAACTCATCACCACTCAACCTGACCAACTCGGCTATGTCCCGTGCTGCAGTATCTTCTTCTCTGTCTTATCTAGATCATTTGCAATTGAATGGAATAGATCCCTTTTGGACAAAGTGGATTCACCTGCTGCTGCAGTGACCACAGGTGTGATAAGATCTAGAATTGGCATCTGGTGCGATCTCTCCGCTTCCACTCCAAATAAAGTTACCTGTTTATTCCTATCATGCATTGGTTTTTGGGGTTTTCTTTGAGTAATGATGATCTCTTTCGTTGTCTGTTGGCTCCCCCTCCTGGAGGAATAGTTTGCTTGCTCTTGGACATTCTAAAAGAGAGGTCATGATAGACATTGAGCTTCTGAGCCCAATTGGGGACAGTCATGGGTGATGAATGTTTGCAACCTGCTGCGAAGCCTCATACCGCAATATAAGGAACGTCAAATACTAAGAAAGGGCGGCCTATAAAAGAATTACTACTTTCAATAAGTACACTTAAACGGCTAATTGGGAATAGAAAAACTGTAAAAAGCCCTCTGAGAAAGCCCCCCTCTAACCTTTGTTAGTAAGCTTTTCTGTAGTCTGCCTGTTGATGTATTTTCCGTTTGAACTGTGCACAACATGAAGAGACGGAACACTGGCGGCTTGTCACAATGCCCCCGCTGACATCACAATAGCGCTGCTGCCTAGAAAACAAGCTGCGCAGCAGAAGTTGTTCTTTGGGTGGGAGGGTGGGCTAGTGTAAGGAGGGGGCAAGCTCTTTTTTTCCCGGGTGGTAGGGGGATGACAGGAGAAGGGATGCGGGTGGTGAGAAGGGTACAGACGGCAGGGTTTGGGGGCTGGGAAGGAAAGGGAAAAGATTAGGGTTTGGGGATGATGAAAGGGCTTTCTACGGGTAAGGATGGCAAAGGGTGGCAGTGACGGAAAGTCAGGCAACCTGTCCTGTCCGTCTTTTTGTATCGTGAATTGGAAAGACTGCAAGGGGGAGGGGAGTTGCTTGCGCCCTAAAGGAGGAGTTATTCAGATTCATTGCAGTGGGGGGCGGCGGCTGCAAAACGCACCATTCTTCTTGTTTTTGCTCTGCAAAGCAGCCTTTTCAAGGGTTGGCTTGGGTGACAAAATGTCTTCTGTAGGCGTGGGTTTGTCTCCCTCTCGCTCTCTCTCCCTAAGATGTGTCCGGCATAGGCCAGGGTGCCACTCGAGGCCCAAACCAATTCTGGTTATCGCTTCTCGGCCTTTTGGCTAAGATCAAGTGTAGTATCTGTTCTTATCAGTTTAATATCTGATACGTCCCCTATCTGGGGACCATATATTAAATGGATTTTTAGAACAGGGAGATGGAAAAAGAGCTTGCTCTGTCCACTCCACGCATTGACCTGGTATTGCAGTATCTCCAGGACCGGTGCACCCCTTCTTAACCCAGTTTCCAAAAGCAGAACTCGATTCACCTGATTCATATTAGCCCGATTAGCGAATTGAAATGAATTTTTATCTTTCACACTTTTTACTTGCTTTATTCATCCAAATAGCAAACTCATCACCACTCAACTTCACCAACTCTGCTATGTCCCGTGCAGTATCTTGTTGTCAGTCTAATCTAGATCATGTGCAATTGAATGGAATAGATCCCTTTTGGACAAAGTCGAGTCAGCTGCTGCAGTGACCACAGGTGTGAGAGGATCTACAATTGGCATCTGGTGTTATCTCTCTGCTTCCACTCCAAATAAAGTTACCTGTTGTTACCTGAACGTCAAATACTAAGAATGGGCGGCCTATGAAAGAATTAGTACTTTCATTAAGTATACTAAAACGGCTAATTGGGAATAGACAAACGGTAAAAAGCCCTCTGAGAAAGCCCCCCTCTAACCTTTGTTAGTACGCTTTTCTGTAGTCTGCCTGTTGATGTATTTTCCGTTTGAACAGTGCACAGCATGAAGAGACGGAACACTGGCGGCTTGTCACAATGCCCCCTGCTGACATCACAATAGCGCTGCTGCCTACAAAGCCAGCTGCGCAGCAGAGGTTTCTCTTTGGGTGGGAGGTGGGCTAGTGGAAGGAGGGGTCAAGCCGTTTTTTTCCCTGGTGGTAGGGAGATGACAGGAGAAGGGATGCGGGTGGTGAGAAGGGTTCAGAGGGCAGGGTTTGGGGGCTGGGAAGGAAAGGGAAAAGATTAGGCTTTGGGGATGATGAAAGGGCTTTCTACGGGTAAGTATGGCAAAGGGTGGCATTGACGGAAAGTCAGGCGACCTGTCCTGTCCGTCTTTTTGTATCATGAATTGGAAAGACTGCAAGGGGCAGGGGAGGTGCTTGTGCCCAAAAGGAGGAGTTATTCAGATTCATTGCAGTGGGCGGCGGCTGCAAAACGCACCATTCTTCGTGTTTTTGCTTTGCAAAGCGGCCTTTTCAAGGGTTGGCTTGGGTGACAAAATGTCTTGTGTAGGCGTGGGTTTGTCTCCCTCTCGCTCTCTCTCCCTAAGATGTGTCCGGCATAGGCCAGGGTGCCACTCGAGGCCCAAACCAATTCTGGTTATCGCTTCTCGGCCTTTTGGCTAAGATCAAGTGTAGTATCTGTTCTTATCAGAACAAACTGAGCTAGCTACACTTGACGAGATACGATCAGGGAGACGAGCTCCGAAGCCCAGCCGAGACCGGAAGAGGGAGATCGGACGGAAGAAGAGCTTGGCAGAAAGAAGCAAGAAGACGAAGGCTCGGAGAAGACTTGGGGAGACCAGAGGAACTTCGAGGAGGAACACAGCGGGAGAAGACACCCGGAGAAGAATCCAAGATCCAGCTCCGGGAACTCAAGCAGGAACCAGCCATGGCAAGCAAGCCAGAGAAGGCAGCCAAGAAGGCTCAGGACCCAGGGACCTCCAGGAAGGCTCATCCAGAGGCTTCTTCGGCCCAAGAGGCCCCTACCTCCGACGCCAGCCAGCCGGAGGGAGCCCGGACGCCGCCTGAAAAGGCTCCAACCCTGGAGCCTTGGATGCGGCAGACGGTCGCCCTGAAGCTAAAGGCGGTGGATGGTAGGTTGCCGGACATGTCCAGCGACGTGTTCTGCAAGAAGATGATTCTGGATCAGGGCTTCTCCAGGGCGGAAACCCTGAGTGTCCAGACCTTCATGACTGGCATTTTTCTGGTAACCTTTGCCACGGTGAATGCCTGCAGGAGATACTGGGAGGCGATGAACGCAGCGATGCCGGACTCCCCTTTTCATTCTTTTTTAGGATCCTGTCCTATACAGAGGGATGAGAAGAGGATCACGGTCTCCATGCGGAACCCGCACACCCCAGGAAGAGACATCTCCACGTTCCTGGGACGTCTCTGCACAGTGGTGAGGGAGCCATCCCACATCCTTAACGGCAACGGATTCTGGACGGGTAAGTGGTCAGTAACCGTTCGACTCTACAGGGAACCAGCATCCGAGGATGGTCTCCAGCACCTGCCCCCGACATTCTCTCTGGGAAACTCCTTTGGTCTCATCTACTACCCAGACATGCCACACAACTGCAGGAAATGTGGCGGGAAAGGGCATTCGATGAAGACCTGCAAGGAGGACGCCTGCAGGGTTTGCCGGGTGACGGGACACAGCTCCAAGGACTGCCCAAAGAAGAAGACTTGCAACCTATGTGGACAGGCGGACCACCTTTACAAGGACTGCCCACAGCGGGAGAAATCCTGGGCAAGGGTTGCCGCGGTGACCCAGTATCGGGTAGTCACAGCTTCGTCGACCAAGGCAGCTACGACCAAGGCCACAGAGGCCAAGGACAAGGCGGCCAAGAACCCGGCGACCGTGGCTCCAGCCGATGCCCCAGCAGCCACGGAGTCCAGGAAAAAGGGTAAGAAAACTGTTGCCCCCTCCCTGGTCCCCCCCCCTGTCACCCCTGTCCAAACCCCTCCCCCCCCGGCCAACCCTACTGAGGATTCCACTACCTCCACCTCATTTCCCTACTCCTCAGTTGGTCTCCTCACCCCCCCCCCAAAGCCCACTCTCCCTCCCCAGACCATGAGAGCAGAGGACCTCAGCACTCTTGCACTTTTCACCGAGGAGGATTTTCCAGCTCTTGTCTCCTCAGGTACAGGCCAAAGGAAAAGGAAGGTGGAAGATAGTCCTGTCGCAGAACCTTCCAAGCTGTTCATTGTGGATCCCAATCCACCCCAGGAAGAGGAGGATGGCCTCCTCCCAGAACCGGACGTGTTGGAGCAGATGGTGGAGTCCCTTGTGGCCGAAGAAGAAATGGAGGAGTCGGAAGCCACTGAGGCACCATCCCTGCTCGATCAGCTAGAAGAAGAGGGTCTGCTGGAGATACCCTTACCAGCAGGTGCCAAAGAGGAAGAACCGCCCGACCGGAGTGGTAACTAAGGCACACCGCCTGCGCTAACTTTCTCTTTCCTCCAATGACTGCTAACATTAACATCTTTTCCATTAATGTTAGGAGCATCAGAGACAAGTTCCGACGTCAGACAATTTTTGCGTTCCTTAACACTCAGTCTAGTGATGTATTTTTCCTGCAGGAATGCTCCCTTCCCTCCTCTAGGTCCTTCAACCATCTGGCCAGGGAGTGGACCCATGGCCCATCCTACTGGTCCGGCGGAGGCGACTGTAGGTCCGCGGGGGTCGCCGTGCTGATCAGGGGAAGCGCCTTCACATTGGACTCTGTTCAGGAAATCGTCTGCGGCAGGTTACTGCTCGTGGATGGCACCTGGGCGGGAGAACCTGTCAGGTTCATCAATGTGTATGCTTCTCCTGTGAAGAGCGATCGACTGGAGCTCCTCCAAGCCCTGCGCCCTCAGCTCGCTACCGCCAGGACGGTAGTGATGGCCGGGGATTTCAACTGCCCGATTGAGGAGGATGGACGCAGTTCTGGAACGGCTGCCAAGTTGGACGTCACATCCAAACTGCTCATTGAGATGGTGACCGAAGCCTCTCTTGTGGACGTTGTTGGCTCCATCGGACACGGATCCGTGAACTATTCATGGTGCCGATCCGATGGCTCGCTGCGTTCCAGGATTGACTTTGTGTTTACCTCTCGGGCGGTTGGGCGGAGTGGGCACTCGATGGTCCCCTGCTTCTTCTCTGACCACAGAGCCATTCACTTTCAAGGTGTGCTGGGCCATGGCTTCCCCATTGGCCCGGGCTCCTGGAAGCTGAACTGCTCTCTGCTGGAAAAGGGTGAGATTCTGGAGGAGCTTAGAGCTGCCTACTCCACGTGGCGGGCCTACAAGGCGGGCTTCCGGTCTGTTTCTGACTGGTGGGAATACGTTAAACTCGAGTTCCGTTTCTTCTTTCAGGCAAAGAGTCAACAACAGGCGTGTCTGAAGAGGAGGGACTTCAGGAGACTCCAGCGTGAGCTGCGTTCCCTGCAGGACCTTCTTCGATGCGGCTGGGACGTGAGAGAGGAGCTGGAGGAGACTAAGAGGAGCCTGAAAAGGCACTTCGAGGAGGAGTCCAAGCGAATTGTCTTCCGTTCCAAAGTGGAGAACCTGGAGAAGGGTGAGAAATGTAACTCGTTCTTTTTCAGGAAACTCCACGCCGGTCACACGCCCATGAATGAACTACGAGACGAGAGTGGAAGCATGCGACGCGGGAAAGAGAACGTGATGAAGGTCGTCAGCGACTTCTACAGCGAACTCTACGCCCGCAAGACTACTGACCCCGAGGCCGCCGATAAGTTCCTGTCAGGTATCACTAACCATCTTGACCCTGCAGACGCGGCGGCCATGGATGTTCCTCTGACGGTGGACGAGCTGCTCTCGGCCGCCAAATCCTTTAGTTCTGGCAGGACACCGGGCAGTGACGGCCTCCCAGCAGAGCTCTATGTAGCGCTGGGAGACCTAATCTGTCCGGACCTGTTAGGGCTGTATGAGGAGATGGTGGTGGAGGGCAGAATGCCTCCATCTCTGAGGGAAGGAATGGTCACGATCCTGTACAAGCGTAAAGGAGAGAGGTGCGACCTGAAGAATTGGCGTCCCATCACCCTTCTGAACGTCGACTACAAGATCCTGGCCAAGACGATGGCAACGAGATTGAAGACTGTTATCGGACGGATCATCCACCCGGATCAGACCTGCGGCATCCCCGGACGTCGCATCGCAGACAGCCTGGCTCTCATGCGGGACACGGTCGAGTACATCAAAGCCCGCCGGGTGCACGCAGCCCTGATCTCGTTGGATCAGGAAAAGGCCTTCGACCGTGTTTCCCATGAGTTCCTGGGCAAAGCTCTGCATAGGTTAGGTTTGGGTAACATGTTTTGCTTGTATGTCCAACTAATGTATTTTGATATTCACAGCTCGGTGTTGGTAAACGGCTGGAAGACTGACCCCTTCCCGGTCCTCTCAGGGGTCAGACAAGGCTGTCCTCTGTCACCTCTTCTTTTTGTTTGTGTTATAGAACTCTTTGCAGAGGCTATCCGGCGGAATGGAGAGATCAGAGGGATCACCGCACCAGGACCAGAACGCTTCGAGGTCAAGTGCTCGCTCTACATGGACGACGTGACCGTCTTCTGCGCGGACCGGCGCTCAGTCGACACCCTCGTCCAGACCTGTGAGACCTTCGGACGGGCTTCGGGAGCCAAAGTCAACTGCGGGAAGTCGGAAGCCATGCTCTTCGGGGACTGGCAGCCGGCCTCTTCCGCCCCCTTCCCTTTCAGCATCCAGCCGGATTTCATCAAGGTTCTTGGAGTCTGGTTTGGGAAGGAAGGAGCAGCCCTCAAGTCCTGGGAGGAACGCATGACCAAGATCACCCAACGGATCGGTCTGTGGAGCCTCAGACGCCTCACCTGTGAGGGCAAAGCACTGGTCCTGCGTAACGAGGTACTGCCCGTGCTGCAGTACACGGCCCAGGCCTGGCCCCCCCTTGCCACCGTGTGCAGGGCCATTACCAGGACGGTGTTTCGTTTTGTCTGGGGATCCAAGATGGACAGAGTAAAGCGGAGCATCATGTACAAGGATCCTCGCAAGGGTGGGAAGGGCGTACCCGATATCCCCACCCTCCTGCGATCCTCCTTCGTATGTGACTGCGTTCGCCGAACTCTGCGAGTCAAGAGAGGTTCCGCGGGTGGGTCCATGTCTCGCTTCTTCCTGCTCCCCCTTTGGAGACGGTTAGGCTGGGACAAGTGGGACAGCTCCTTCCCCTACAACTGGACGACGCCATGGTTCTACGGAGACGTGGTTCGGTTTGTGAGGGAACACCAACTGGAGGGACTCAAGCCTGATTTGTGGAAGCCAAAGACTATCCACAAACTCATCAGAGCCAAGGACGAAATGGAGAACATTCCAGGACTTCATCACGACACACTGGAGACTGTTTGGACAAACGTGTCATCGGCTGGATTGACCAACGGGCACAAGGACTTGTCATGGATGGCGATACAGGGCGGACTGCCCGTCCGGTCATTCATGCACGCCCGGAACCTGTGCAAAACCCGGTACTGCCCAAGGTGCCCCTTCGTGGAGGAAACATCGCTGCACGCCTTTTGGGACTGCCGTTTTGCACAGCGCCTGTTGGTTGCCCTGGAGGATGACCTGAGGAACTCCGTCCCCAGAGGGAGCCTATCATACCATTCCGTACTTTATGGACTCTTCCCTGGGACTCACACCGTTGGAGCCATCCAGGAGGCTTGGCGCCTTATGAACTGCTTTAAGGACGCTATTTGGGTCGCCAGGAACCGGCTCATCTTGAAGAGGGAGAGGATGTCTATCCAGGATTGCCGCAGGCTGATCCACAGCCTGCTCAGAGACTATTCCATCATGGACAGTCCGGACGACAGCGCCGAGGAGGAGGTTTAAACCTCTTCAATGCCCCCTCCCTCCTTTTCCCGTTATGTGCGTCTTTCAATAAAGCTTCGGGCCTGTGATTTCCCCACCCTATCCCCCTTTTCCCCTACCCCCACCCCCCAATCGCCGGTTCGTCGTTATTTATTGTCTAACTTTTTCTTTCAGCTTGAGTGTTATGGATAGCATAGGAGCGTGATGTATAGTTTAGTGCGTCGTACTCTATGGCTATGTAAGAATGATTGTATATTTCTGTGTGTACGGGGCTGCGGCACTGTACACGGTTTGTTACCTTTTTGTGAGTAGTGCATGATAATAAAGATGCTGTTAAATCAAAAAAAAAAAAAAAATCTGTTCTTATCAGTTTAATATCTGATACGTCCCCTATCTGGGGACCATATATTAAATGGATTTTTAGAACAGGGAGATGGAAAAAGAGCTTGCTCTGTCCACTCCACGCATTGACCTGGTATTGCAGTACCTCCAGGACCGGTGCACCCCTTCTTAACCCAGTTTCCAAAAGCAGAACTCAATTCACCTGATTCATATTAGCCCGATTAGCGAATTGAAATGAATTTTTATCTTTCACACTTTTTACTTGCTTTATTCATCCAAATAGCAAACTCATCACCACTCAACTTCACCAACTCTGCTATGTCCCGTGCAGTATCTTGTTGTCAGTCTAATCTAGATCATGTGCAATTGAATGGAATAGATCCCTTTTGGACAAAGTCGAGTCAGCTGCTGCAGTGACCACAGGTGTGAGAGGATCTACAATTGGCATCTGGTGTTATCTCTCTGCTTCCACTCCAAATAAAGTTACCTGTTGTTACCTGAACGTCAAATACTAAGAATGGGCGGCCTATGAAAGAATTAGTACTTTCATTAAGTATACTAAAACGGCTAATTGGGAATAGACAAACGGTAAAAAGCCCTCTGAGAAAGCCCCCCTCTAACCTTTGTTAGTACGCTTTTCTGTAGTCTGCCTGTTGATGTATTTTCCGTTTGAACAGTGCACAGCATGAAGAGACGGAACACTGGCGGCTTGTCACAATGCCCCCTGCTGACATCACAATAGCGCTGCTGCCTACAAAGCCAGCTGCGCAGCAGAGGTTTCTCTTTGGGTGGGAGGTGGGCTAGTGGAAGGAGGGGTCAAGCCGTTTTTTTCCCTGGTGGTAGGGAGATGACAGGAGAAGGGATGCGGGTGGTGAGAAGGGTTCAGAGGGCAGGGTTTGGGGGCTGGGAAGGAAAGGGAAAAGATTAGGCTTTGGGGATGATGAAAGGGCTTTCTACGGGTAAGTATGGCAAAGGGTGGCATTGACGGAAAGTCAGGCGACCTGTCCTGTCCGTCTTTTTGTATCATGAATTGGAAAGACTGCAAGGGGCAGGGGAGGTGCTTGTGCCCAAAAGGAGGAGTTATTCAGATTCATTGCAGTGGGCGGCGGCTGCAAAACGCACCATTCTTCGTGTTTTTGCTTTGCAAAGCGGCCTTTTCAAGGGTTGGCTTGGGTGACAAAATGTCTTGTGTAGGCGTGGGTTTGTCTCCCTCTCGCTCTCTCTCCCTAAGATGTGTCCGGCATAGGCCAGGGTGCCACTCGAGGCCCAAACCAATTCTGGTTATCGCTTCTCGGCCTTTTGGCTAAGATCAAGTGTAGTCCCTTCATTGGGTTTGCCTTGATCTTGGCTGGGAGGGGCCCGGGCTTGCACAACCGCCGGCCTTGGGGATTGTTGCGCCTTTTGGTGCTTACGTCCCCTTTTGGCTGGTGGTTCCTGGGCTCGGGTGGCGATCACCTGCGGCACTGCGCTTTTGTGTGGTGGCCGATGACCGTTTTTGAAATTTGCGGATGAAATCTCATCTGTTCTTATCAGTTTAATATCTGATACGTCCCCTATCTGGGGACCATATATTAAATGGATTTTTAGAACAGGGAGATGGAAAAAGAGCTTGCTCTGTCCACTCCACGCATTGACCTGGTATTGCAGTACCTCCAGGACCGGTGCACCCCTTCTTAACCCAGTTTCCAAAAGCAGAACTCGATTCACCTGATTCATATTAGCCCGATTAGCGAATTGAAATGAATTTTTATCTTTCACACTTTTTACTTGCTTTATTCATCCAAATAGCAAACTCATCACCACTCAACTTCACCAACTCTGCTATGTCCCGTGCAGTATCTTGTTGTCAGTCTAATCTAGATCATGTGCAATTGAATGGAATAGATCCCTTTTGGACAAAGTCGAGTCAGCTGCTGCAGTGACCACAGGTGTGAGAGGATCTACAATTGGCATCTGGTGTTATCTCTCTGCTTCCACTCCAAATAAAGTTACCTGTTGTTACCTGAACGTCAAATACTAAGAATGGGCGGCCTATGAAAGAATTAGTACTTTCATTAAGTATACTAAAACGGCTAATTGGGAATAGACAAACGGTAAAAAGCCCTCTGAGAAAGCCCCCCTCTAACCTTTGTTAGTACGCTTTTCTGTAGTCTGCCTGTTGATGTATTTTCCGTTTGAACAGTGCACAGCATGAAGAGACGGAACACTGGCGGCTTGTCACAATGCCCCCTGCTGACATCACAATAGCGCTGCTGCCTACAAAGCCAGCTGCGCAGCAGAGGTTTCTCTTTGGGTGGGAGGTGGGCTAGTGGAAGGAGGGGTCAAGCCGTTTTTTTCCCTGGTGGTAGGGAGATGACAGGAGAAGGGATGCGGGTGGTGAGAAGGGTTCAGAGGGCAGGGTTTGGGGGCTGGGAAGGAAAGGGAAAAGATTAGGCTTTGGGGATGATGAAAGGGCTTTCTACGGGTAAGTATGGCAAAGGGTGGCATTGACGGAAAGTCAGGCGACCTGTCCTGTCCGTCTTTTTGTATCATGAATTGGAAAGACTGCAAGGGGCAGGGGAGGTGCTTGTGCCCAAAAGGAGGAGTTATTCAGATTCATTGCAGTGGGCGGCGGCTGCAAAACGCACCATTCTTCGTATTTTTGCTTTGCAAAGCGGCCTTTTCAAGGGTTGGCTTGGGTGACAAAATGTCTTGTGTAGGCGTGGGTTTGTCTCCCTCTCGCTCTCTCTCCCTAAGATGTGTCCGGCATAGGCCAGGGTGCCACTCGAGGCCCAAACCAATTCTGGTTATCGCTTCTCGGCCTTTTGGCTAAGATCAAGTGTCTTGCCAGAAGGTTCCCAATTGCTACCCTTGGCCTTGTAGCTTAAATGGCTACATGCTGCTATTGGGGGTAGTGAGCAGGAAACGAGAAGGCGACGCCTTTTGGCTAGGATCGTGTGTCTTAGCAGGAGGTCCTCAATTGCTACCCTTGGCCTTGTAGCTTAAATGGCTACATGCTGCTATTGGGGGTAGTGAGCGAGGCTGTTAACCCTTGGTGATCCAGGAGGTGTTTTGAAGATGGGCGCCACCGTCCGTTTTGCTGGGACCGGGGATACCCGGGTCCGTTTTGGTTTCCGTATTGATGTCGCAGAGGAAAAGTTGCAGCATTTCCATCTGGAATACTTGGTGAACAAAGTTCTATATGACATCCTGGATGTGAAGAAGAATGAGATCGTTTGTCTTCAGGAGTTCAGACGAAGTGGACGGTATGTGCTTGTCCTTTCCCATATTGGCGCTTGCCAGAATCTTTATCGGTCCTTGTTAATGAATACTACTAACTCTTTGCTGAGTGGACTTGACTTTACCCTGCTTTATTCTAAGGGCGATGTTCCTTTAGTGGTGTTTATGCACAACCCTTTTGTTAATGTGGCAGAAATCACAGACTTCCTGATGAAGCATTGCAGCTATGTTCAGTACTCACACAAAATTACCAACAAGGAGGGACTCTGGACAGGCAAGCATAAATATTTTGTGCGTTTTGGGGTGGACCCTCAGGGCCCTGGGGGTTTCCGCCACCCTCCCTCTACTTTTCATATTGGGAAAGACTCTGGTTACCTGTTCTATCCAGATGCCCCTTATTTTTGCCGGAAATGTAATGTTTTTGGTCACACTCAGGATAAGTGTCCTTATGAAGCAACCTGTAGGAAATGTAACCAGGTGGGGCACATGGCTAGGGATTGCAGCAACCCCATTGTTTGCAATGCTTGTGGAGAAGTCGGGCATGCCTATCGGGACTGCAGGAACCGCACTAAGACCAGGCTATACGCTCAGGTGGTCGCAGTGGCCCCTGTAGCTCCTGTTAAGGCTGCACCAGCTGCTAGTCACCCTGTTGCTGTTTCTGCTAATGACCCTGTTCTTCTCCCTGTTACTACTGCTCAGGATTTGGATAAAGCTCCTGCAGTCTCTCCATGTCCACCTGATCAAGGAATGGAGGTCTCCGAGCTGGAAGCTGATCTCCCTTGTCACTCTGCTGCCTGTGGCGAGGGGGAAATCGAGGAGGATTTGGGCAAGTCCCCTGCGCTGTCATGGGGTACAACAAAGTCTCTGGTGAGCAAAGATGGTAGTCCAGCTGGGCAGGGGGATTTTTCTGCTTCAGCTGCAGTCAGGTCATCGGAGGAGGGGGAGTTTATGGCTGCTAAGAAATTAAAGCTTGCAGACAAGGGGTGGAGCACTGTCAGTACTGCAAGTGCAAGCCCTTTGAGTGATCGGGTCTACCCTGACATTAGCTTTTCACCTGGAGTTGATGATTTTTTTGGGGAGGTTGCAGACACTCACTGCTTTGTGTCTCCCTGCCAGCCTCCAGAAGGAGAAGGTTGAGGCGAAGATGGCCAGCTTACGGTTACCTGGTTAAACTAGTAAGAACATGGCTCCCAAAACTACATGTAATGTCCTATCCTTGAATGTGAGACAAATTAAATCCAGAGGAAGAAGAGCTACTATCCTCAAATATGTTTCTAAAATAGGTGCAGATATCTTTTGTTTGCAGGAGTGCGGACTGTTTGATGCTCCTACGGATCAAGATTGGCCTCATGGACAACACATTTGGTCTGGTTCGTCTGTAAATAAAAATGATGGTGTGGGGATTCTGTTGGGTAACAAGGACTTTTCTTTTGATAGTTATACAGTAGTGGAGGTGGGGAGATGTATCATTGCAATTATTAACTATAGAGGGTGGCGGGTTAGGATTGTTAATGTATATTGTCCTACGAGAAAAGAAGATCGTTTAGCTCTGTTAGAGAAAGTTGGTTTATTTTTGCCAGGAAAAATGCCTACTATTTTTGTTGGGGATTTTAATTGTACGACGGAAGGTAATATGGATGTAACCGGGAAAAAGCTGTTACATATCATTTCTGATTTTTCTTTCTCAGATGCCGCTGTTGTAAAGCTGGGCAATCCACCACCACCTACGTACAAGGCGGACAGAGGAGGTATAGAATCACGGATTGACCGTATGTTTTTTTCTAAAAATATTGAGTGTGTAAGGTTTGAACAGTGTGCGGTTCCTTTTTCGGACCACGAATGTTTGAAGGGTGTGTTCAGAGGGGATGGTGGACCTGTAAAGAGGGGTGCTGTATGGAAGTTAAATGTGAGATTGCTAGAGGATGCAAAAGTGATGAAAGAGTTTAAAGAAGAGTACCGAAGATGGGGGTACTACAAAAACAGGTTTGCAAGTGTGTTAGAGTGGTGGGATTGGGTTAAAGGGGAGATTAAAACTTTTTTCAGGAAATGGGGCTACAAAAAAGCTACCATGTATCGTAATAAATTTAAAGATGTGAATACTCGGATTGATTGGTTACAAAAGTGTAGTAGGTCTGGGATTGATGTAAGTGATTCGTTGGTGGAGGCAAAAAATGAGTTGAAATGTCTGATTGAGAAAAAGGGTAAGGAAATTATCTATAGGACGAAAGTTGAACATTTGGATAAGAATGAGAAATGTACCAGATATTTCTTTAAAAAAATGAATGGGAAGAAAGTAGATATGGATGTGATTGTGGATGAGAATGATGTTCCTGTGACTGGTGAAAGTGTGATTGACGAGGTGAAAGCCTTTTACAGCAGACTGTATGGAGAGAAGTGGATTGATTCTGGTCTAATGACTGAAGTGTTGGCTAGCATGGAGTGTAGACTAGGCAAAGATGAGTGTGAGGATTTGTGTGATGAGGTGGTTCTGGATGAAGTGAGAAAGGTTGTGTTTAGTGCACAAAAGAATAAAACTCCTGGAAAGGATGGCTTGCCAATTGAACTATATGTGAAAGCATGGGAGTGTATGGGCACGGATCTGACGGAGATATGTAAGTATATGTGGGAAACTGGTATGCTGTGTGACTCTATGAAAGAAGGGGTAGTGGTACTTATCCATAAGAAGGGGGACAAGAGTAAATTGGGGAATTGGAGGCCTATTACGCTTCTGAATTCTGATTATAAGGTTTTCAGTAAACTATTAGCTAATCGTATGCGTGAAGTGCTTGGGAAGGTTGTAAAGGATGATCAAGTGTGTGCTGTGCCTGGAAGGAGCATCAGTGATAACTTGTTGTTGTTGAGGGATGTTATTGGTGACTGTAAGACTAGAAAGCAGAAGTGCATGTTGTTGGCTCTTGATTTTGAGAAAGCGTTTGATAGGGTGTCGCATGTTTTTATATTTGAGGTCTTGAATAGTATGGGTTTTCCTAAGAAGTTCTTGGATGGTGTGAGATGTCTGTATGGTGGTGTGACAAGTGAATTCTTAGTGAATGGATGTTTGAGTGGGAAAGTACAGATCAAGTCAGGTGTCCGTCAGGGGTGTCCAATGTCCCCTGTTTTATTTGTCAGTGTGATTGAGCCTTTGTTATGTATGATCAGGCGTGAGAAACTGATAAGAGGGATGTTAATACCTGGTAGTGGCGGTAAGAATGTGAAGGTGCTTGGCTATATGGATGATGTAGTGATAGTGAGTGAGAGTATTGCGTCTATGACTAGAGTAAAGCTGTTGTTGGATTTCTTCTGTGGCGCGTCTGCTTTTAAAGTCAACTGGAATAAATGTTGTTTTAAGTGTTTTGGTGATAGTAGTGTTAAGATGGACGGAGTGACAAGTGTGGATGGTCCAATCAAAGTGCTGGGTGTGTTGTTTAATGATGATCTGAGAGGTACGGAGAGTTGGGAAGAATGTGGATTGCGGATTGAGAGGAAACTGAATTTCTGGAGAATGCGGGATCTGACATTGAATGGTAAAGTTTTGATTATTAAGGCCGTGGTGCTGCCGATTCTCCTTTATATCTCTGGGGTCTTCCCATCCCCATATAAAAAGATAAAAAGAGTAGAGAAACTGATTTTTACCTTTTTTTGGGGGAGCAAAATGGAAAAATTAAAAAGAGAGCATTTATACAAGGCCTGTCATTATGGGGGTTTAAACTTTCCAAATATTGAAATCTTTCTTAGTCTTCATTATATTAAGATGGTAGTAATCCTAATGGGAAAGAACAATAAAGGGGCCTACATGGTGAGGTACATGGCGGGCTGGATGCTGTATGGCTTGTGTTGGGTAAAAAGGGATGCGCGTGTGCCTGTGTCGTTCAAGTGTCCAGTCTGGTACGACATAATTGAGAGGTTTATTAGAAAAAATGATTTGCTGGCTGTTCCTATGAGTGAGTTCAGAGCAGCGAAGAGAGTGATGAAAAGGATGAGAGCGAATGAGGTAGAATGTAATATTAATGATTTGAGAGGGAATGATGTGTCAGATGCATGGAAGAAACTGAGTACACCGGGTATGTCTAATAAGCAGAGGGATGTTGTGTGGTTGGCATTGCATGATATATTACCTGTGAGAGATGTGCAGAAGAGAAGGGACCTGATTAGAACGGATGTGTGTCCACGGGAGGGATGTGGTGCCCGTGAGACCGTGAGACATGTCATGTGGGACTGTGATTACGCCTATAGTGTGTGGAAATGTGTAGGAGGCCTGTGTAAGGGGCTGGCTGGTGTGAACCATATTAATTGGAGGGTGGCTATGTTTGGCATTGGTGCATGTGGGAGTGTTAAAGAGAGGATTTTGTGGCTTATCATGGCTTGTGTGATGGAAAGCTTATGGGTTGTCAGAAATTTGGGACTTTTTAAAAGGAAGGTTGTTCCTATTAACGACTGTGTAAGATTAATTCTTTCCAGACTTTATGTTATTTACCAATGGGATAAGAGTAGAGGTGGTGGTGGATTGGACGCTGAAGGCATATGGAAGGTTTTAAAGTGGCATTATTTGGTGCAGTATCAATAAGAGGTAAATTCTCTGTTTTTCAGTATTTTCTGTTTTTTTGTGATACTTTCTTTGGATATGTACTGCAATACTTTCTAGAAAATTAAAAAAAGAATAGAACCATTGTGATGAGTTTGGATAAACAGCAAAGTTGTAAACTTGATATTGTTGTTTTTAACTAACCTGAATGGTTTTAAAAAAAAAAAAAAAATCTGTTCTTATCAGTTTAATATCTGATACGTCCCCTATCTGGGGACCATATATTAAATGGATTTTTAGAACAGGGAGATGGAAAAAGAGCTTGCTCTGTCCACTCCACGCATTGACCTGGTATTGCAGTACCTCCAGGACCGGTGCACCCCTTCTTAACCCAGTTTCCAAAAGCAGAACTCGATTCACCTGATTCATATTAGCCCGATTAGCGAATTGAAATGAATTTTTATCTTTCACACTTTTTACTTGCTTTATTCATCCAAATAGCAAACTCATCACCACTCAACTTCACCAACTCTGCTATGTCCCGTGCAGTATCTTGTTGTCAGTCTAATCTAGATCATGTGCAATTGAATGGAATAGATCCCTTTTGGACAAAGTCGAGTCAGCTGCTGCAGTGACCACAGGTGTGAGAGGATCTACAATTGGCATCTGGTGTTATCTCTCTGCTTCCACTCCAAATAAAGTTACCTGTTGTTACCTGAACGTCAAATACTAAGAATGGGCGGCCTATGAAAGAATTAGTACTTTCATTAAGTATACTAAAACGGCTAATTGGGAATAGACAAACGGTAAAAAGCCCTCTGAGAAAGCCCCCCTCTAACCTTTGTTAGTACGCTTTTCTGTAGTCTGCCTGTTGATGTATTTTCCGTTTGAACAGTGCACAGCATGAAGAGACGGAACACTGGCGGCTTGTCACAATGCCCCCTGCTGACATCACAATAGCGCTGCTGCCTACAAAGCCAGCTGCGCAGCAGAGGTTTCTCTTTGGGTGGGAGGTGGGCTAGTGGAAGGAGGGGTCAAGCCGTTTTTTTCCCTGGTGGTAGGGAGATGACAGGAGAAGGGATGCGGGTGGTGAGAAGGGTTCAGAGGGCAGGGTTTGGGGGCTGGGAAGGAAAGGGAAAAGATTAGGCTTTGGGGATGATGAAAGGGCTTTCTACGGGTAAGTATGGCAAAGGGTGGCATTGACGGAAAGTCAGGCGACCTGTCCTGTCCGTCTTTTTGTATCATGAATTGGAAAGACTGCAAGGGGCAGGGGAGGTGCTTGTGCCCAAAAGGAGGAGTTATTCAGATTCATTGCAGTGGGCGGCGGCTGCAAAACGCACCATTCTTCGTGTTTTTGCTTTGCAAAGCGGCCTTTTCAAGGGTTGGCTTGGGTGACAAAATGTCTTGTGTAGGCGTGGGTTTGTCTCCCTCTCGCTCTCTCTCCCTAAGATGTGTCCGGCATAGGCCAGGGTGCCACTCGAGGCCCAAACCAATTCTGGTTATCGCTTCTCGGCCTTTTGGCTAAGATCAAGTGTAGTATCTGTTCTTATCAGTTTAATATCTGATACGTCCCCTATCTGGGGACCATATATTAAATGGATTTTTAGAACAGGGAGATGGAAAAAGAGCTTGCTCTGTCCACTCCACGCATTGACCTGGTATTGCAGTACCTCCAGGACCGGTGCACCCCTTCTTAACCCAGTTTCCAAAAGCAGAACTCGATTCACCTGATTCATATTAGCCCGATTAGCGAATTGAAATGAATTTTTATCTTTCACACTTTTTACTTGCTTTATTCATCCAAATAGCAAACTCATCACCACTCAACTTCACCAACTCTGCTATGTCCCGTGCAGTATCTTGTTGTCAGTCTAATCTAGATCATGTGCAATTGAATGGAATAGATCCCTTTTGGACAAAGTCGAGTCAGCTGCTGCAGTGACCACAGGTGTGAGAGGATCTACAATTGGCATCTGGTGTTATCTCTCTGCTTCCACTCCAAATAAAGTTACCTGTTGTTACCTGAACGTCAAATACTAAGAATGGGCGGCCTATGAAAGAATTAGTACTTTCATTAAGTATACTAAAACGGCTAATTGGGAATAGACAAACGGTAAAAAGCCCTCTGAGAAAGCCCCCCTCTAACCTTTGTTAGTACGCTTTTCTGTAGTCTGCCTGTTGATGTATTTTCCGTTTGAACAGTGCACAGCATGAAGAGACGGAACACTGGCGGCTTGTCACAATGCCCCCTGCTGACATCACAATAGCGCTGCTGCCTACAAAGCCAGCTGCGCAGCAGAGGTTTCTCTTTGGGTGGGAGGTGGGCTAGTGGAAGGAGGGGTCAAGCCGTTTTTTTCCCTGGTGGTAGGGAGATGACAGGAGAAGGGATGCGGGTGGTGAGAAGGGTTCAGAGGGCAGGGTTTGGGGGCTGGGAAGGAAAGGGAAAAGATTAGGCTTTGGGGATGATGAAAGGGCTTTCTACGGGTAAGTATGGCAAAGGGTGGCATTGACGGAAAGTCAGGCGACCTGTCCTGTCCGTCTTTTTGTATCATGAATTGGAAAGACTGCAAGGGGCAGGGGAGGTGCTTGTGCCCAAAAGGAGGAGTTATTCAGATTCATTGCAGTGGGCGGCGGCTGCAAAACGCACCATTCTTCGTGTTTTTGCTTTGCAAAGCGGCCTTTTCAAGGGTTGGCTTGGGTGACAAAATGTCTTGTGTAGGCGTGGGTTTGTCTCCCTCTCGCTCTCTCTCCCTAAGATGTGTCCGGCATAGGCCAGGGTGCCACTCGAGGCCCAAACCAATTCTGGTTATCGCTTCTCGGCCTTTTGGCT
Source organism: Anomaloglossus baeobatrachus (assembly GCF_048569485.1). Classification (NCBI taxonomy): domain Eukaryota; kingdom Metazoa; phylum Chordata; class Amphibia; order Anura; family Aromobatidae; genus Anomaloglossus; species Anomaloglossus baeobatrachus. The sequence continues at coordinate 420,937,715 of NC_134354.1, read as the reverse complement.
AAGATCAAGTGTAGTCCCTTCATTGGGTTTGCCTTGGTCTTGGCTGGGAGGGGCCCGGGCTTGCACAACCGCCGGCCTCGGGGATTGTTGCGCCTTTTGGTGCTTACGTCCCCTTATGGCTGGTGGTTCCTGGGCTCGGGAGGCGATCACTTGCGGCACTGCGCTTTTGTGTGGTGGCCGATGACCGTTTTCTGAAATTTGCGGATGAAATCTAAAAAAAAAAAAAAATCTGTTCTTATCAGTTTAATATCTGATACGTCCCCTATCTGGGGACCATATATTAAATGGATTTTTAGAACAGGGAGATGGAAAAAGAGCTTGCTCTGTCCACTCCACGCATTGACCTGGTATTGCAGTACCTCCAGGACCGGTGCACCCCTTCTTAACCCAGTTTCCAAAAGCAGAACTCAATTCACCTGATTCATATTAGCCCGATTTAATGAATTGGAAGAAAGCATACGTCTTCATATGCACCTCAATTTGGCCCATTCACTTTTCACACTTCCTCCTTTTGTTTTTTATCTTTCACACTTTTTACTTTCTTTATTCATCCAAATAGCAAACTCATCACCACTCAACCTGACCAACTCGGCTATGTCCCGTGCTGCAGTATCTTCTTCTCTGTCTTATCTAGATCATTTGCAATTGAATGGAATAGATCCCTTTTGGACAAAGTGGATTCACCTGCTGCTGCAGTGACCACAGGTGTGATAAGATCTAGAATTGGCATCTGGTGCGATCTCTCCCCTTCCACTCCAAATAAAGTTACCTGTTTATTCCTATCATGCATTGGTTTTTGGGGTTTTCTTTGAGTAATGATGATCTCTTTCGTTGTCTGTTGGCTCCCCCTCCTGGAGGAATAGTTTGCTTGCTCTTGGACATTCTAAAAGAGAGGTCATGATAGACATTGAGCTTCTGAGCCCAATTGGGGACAGTCATGGGTGATGAATGTTTGCAACCTGCTGCGAAGCCTCATACCGCAATATAAGGAACGTCAAATACTAAGAAAGGGCGGCCTATAAAAGAATTACTACTTTCAATAAGTACACTTAAACGGCTAATTGGGAATAGAAAAACTGTAAAAAGCCCTCTGAGAAAGCCCCCCTCTAACCTTTGTTAGTAAGCTTTTCTGTAGTCTGCCTGTTGATGTATTTTCCGTTTGAACTGTGCACAACATGAAGAGACGGAACACTGGCGGCTTGTCACAATGCCCCCGCTGACATCACAATAGCGCTGCTGCCTAGAAAACAAGCTGCGCAGCAGAAGTTGTTCTTTGGGTGGGAGGGTGGGCTAGTGTAAGGAGGGGGCAAGCTCTTTTTTTCCCGGGTGGTAGGGGGATGACAGGAGAAGGGATGCGGGTGGTGAGAAGGGTACAGACGGCAGGGTTTGGGGGCTGGGAAGGAAAGGGAAAAGATTAGGGTTTGGGGATGATGAAAGGGCTTTCTACGGGTAAGGATGGCAAAGGGTGGCAGTGACGGAAAGTCAGGCAACCTGTCCTGTCCGTCTTTTTGTATCGTGAATTGGAAAGACTGCAAGGGGGAGGGGAGTTGCTTGCGCCCTAAAGGAGGAGTTATTCAGATTCATTGCAGTGGGGGGCGGCGGCTGCAAAACGCACCATTCTTCTTGTTTTTGCTCTGCAAAGCAGCCTTTTCAAGGGTTGGCTTGGGTGACAAAATGTCTTCTGTAGGCGTGGGTTTGTCTCCCTCTCGCTCTCTCTCCCTAAGATGTGTCCGGCATAGGCCAGGGTGCCACTCGAGGCCCAAACCAATTCTGGTTATCGCTTCTCGGCCTTTTGGCTAAGATCAAGTGTAGTCCCTTCATTGGGTTTGCCTTGGTCTTGGCTGGGAGGGGCCCGGGCTTGCACGACCGCCGGCCTCGGGGATTGTTGCGCCTTTTGGTGCTTACGTCCCCTTGTGGCTGGTGGTTCCTGGGCTCGGGAGGCGATCATCCAGGCACTGCGCTTTTGTGTGGTGGCCTGCTGGCCTTCGGGGCTACCTTGATTCTGAAAATTGCGGATGAAATCTCATCTGTTCTTATCAGTTTAATATCTGATACGTCCCCTATCTGGGGACCATATATTAAATGGATTTTTAGAACAGGGAGATGGAAAAAGAGCTTGCTCTGTCCACTCCACGCATTGACCTGGTATTGCAGTACCTCCAGGACCGGTGCACCCCTTCTTAACCCAGTTTCTAAAAGCAGAACTCAATTCACCTGATTCATATTAGCCCGATTTAATGAATTGGAAGAAAGCATACGTCTTCATATGCACCTCAATTTGGCCCATTCACTTTTCACACTTCCTCCTTTTGTTTTTTATCTTTCACACTTTTTACTTTCTTTATTCATTCAAATAGCAAACTCATCACCACTCAACCTGACCAACTCGGCTATGTCCCGTGCTGCAGTATCTTCTTCTCTGTCTTATCTAGATCATTTGCAATTGAATGGAATAGATCCCTTTTGGACAAAGTGGATTCACCTGCTGCTGCAGTGACCACAGGTGTGATAAGATCTAGAATTGGCATCTGGTGCGATCTCTCCGCTTCCACTCCAAATAAAGTTACCTGTTTATTCCTATCATGCATTGGTTTTTGGGGTTTTCTTTGAGTAATGATGATCTCTTTCGTTGTCTGTTGGCTCCCCCTCCTGGAGGAATAGTTTGCTTGCTCTTGGACATTCTAAAAGAGAGGTCATGATAGACATTGAGCTTCTGAGCCCAATTGGGGACAGTCATGGGTGATGAATGTTTGCAACCTGCTGCGAAGCCTCATACCGCAATATAAGGAACGTCAAATACTAAGAAAGGGCGGCCTATAAAAGAATTACTACTTTCAATAAGTACACTTAAACGGCTAATTGGGAACAGAAAAACTGTAAAAAGCCCTCTGAGAAAGCCCCCCTCTAACCTTTGTTAGTAAGCTTTTCTGTAGTCTGCCTGTTGATGTATTTTCCGTTTGAATTGTGCACAACATGAAGAGACGGAACACTGGCGGCTTGTCACAATGCCCCCGCTGACATCACAATAGCGCTGCTGCCTAGAAAACAAGCTGCGCAGCAGAAGTTGTTCTTTGGGTGGGAGGGTGGGCTAGTGTAAGGAGGGGGCAAGCTCTTTTTTTCCCGGGTGGTAGGGGGATGACAGGAGAAGGGATGCGGGTGGTGAGAAGGGTACAGACGGCAGGGTTTGGGGGCTGGGAAGGAAAGGGAAAAGATTAGGGTTTGGGGATGATGAAAGGGCTTTCTACGGGTAAGGATGGCAAAGGGTGGCAGTGACGGAAAGTCAGGCAACCTGTCCTGTCCGTCTTTTTGTATCGTGAATTGGAAAGACTGCAAGGGGGAGGGGAGTTGCTTGCGCCCTAAAGGAGGAGTTATTCAGATTCATTGCAGTGGGGGGCGGCGGCTGCAAAACGCACCATTCTTCTTGTTTTTGCTCTGCAAAGCAGCCTTTTCAAAAGTTGGCTTGGGTGACAAAATGTCTTCTGTAGGCGTGGGTTTGTCTCCCTCTCGCTCTCTCTCCCTAAGATGTGTCCGGCATAGGCCAGGGTGCCACTCGAGGCCCAAACCAATTCTGGTTATCGCTTCTCGGCCTTTTGGCTAAGATCAAGTGTAGTCCCTTCATTGGGTTTGCCTTGGTCTTGGCTGGGAGGGGCCCGGGCTTGCACAACCGCCGGCCTCGGGGATTGTTGCGCCTTTTGGTGCTTACGTCCCCTTATGGCTGGTGGTTCCTGGGCTCGGGAGGCGATCACCTGCAGCACTGCGCTTTTGTGTGGTGGCTGATGACCGTTTTCTGAAATTTGCGGATGAAATCTCATCTGTTCTTATCAGTTTAATATCTGATACGTCCCCTATCTGGGGACCATATATTAAATGGATTTTTAGAACAGGGAGATGGAAAAAGAGCTTGCTCTGTCCACTCCACGCATTGACCTGGTATTGCAGTACCTCCAGGACCG